>NC_090943.1:65664348-65967378 GCF_040807025.1 Struthio camelus | reverse complement strand
TTCTCTTACTCCAGCTTGCTGGACCGAATCATATGACCAAGGAAGTCTGTGATAAAACTTATTTAGCTTTTAATAGGAGTATGGTCAGGATAATTGGAATAAGGTCGACCCATGGAGAAGTCATGTTACTTGCAAATGTTACTTTGCATAAGTGTGTTTGTTTTGCTCAGGGTTAAACTTTTCATATTACTGCTTATGTCAAGCTCATGCCTGTGTCAGTATGCATTAGGAGGCACCTGCTTCCAGGTATTCTTCTGCTGCCTCATGTAAAATGCACAGAATACATAATGTTTGATAGCAGGAAACTGTTTTTCAGACACAAGCTTGCCAAAAGTTTCTGTGCACTCTGGTTGCCCTGCCTCTGGGCCCAGCAAACTAGCTGCTGGGTCCAAAACAGCAAATCCTCTCATGAGGATTTGCTGTTGGTAGTATTGTCAGCAGATGAGTCAGTGGTTCATTAATGCTCCGGTATTTCTTTCCTAGTTCTGAATGTGGGCCGTGATGACACACAGGTGGCTGTAGATCTCTTATGTCTTCTGTACTGCATGGTAATGTTTTTGGCATGTAATGACTTACTAGGTCAATGTGGGAGAAGAAAAGCTTGGCCTAGCAGTTAACTGAACACAGCCCTTTGCTGGCTGATCCCACTCCCTGATTTTGTGAATTTGGACTTCTGCAGAGAAGAACGAGTAGCTGCGTTCTGGGTTGGAAGCAGTCTTTTTTTGCCAATAACATTTAGTGGCATCTTTCTGTGTCGCAACAAGGAGTGGTTGGCCCGTTTTGCTCATGCCTTTTATCAGTGAATGTGTCGAACCGTTTCTTTTTTTGAAGTACAGCTGAGGAGTATTGTATCAGAAGTTGCGTAGAAAATAAAGCAGTGCTGCTCAGAAATAGCTTAGTCTAAGAAATGCATGCAATTCATATAATATTTAATACTACTTCTCATATATGATTCCTGACTCACCAGTAGAAACGATGACATGTAGCCTGGTAGCGTTCATACTGCAGTAAAGACATGTGCAGTATGATTTGGGCAAGGGGGATGCAGCCTTTGCGTGTTCCAGCGAAGGCAAGAAGCGTGCCCGGTCTCTTTGTGGTTACAGTGTGCACAGCCAAGGCCTCCGGCTGCGGGAGGCTTTCCCTCCCGTGGGAGGGCAAGGCAACAAAACGTGAAAGCCGTCGCACATCGGTGCGAGTCGTCAGAGCTCGTTCAGCTGCGTTCCTCCTGAGGGGCAGGGTGGGATTAGCTCACAGCCGTAACCTGAACGGGGTCGCTGTCATTTCCTCGGGACTAGATTTAGACCTACGACTCAGTGCTGAGCAGTAGGTGGAAGGAAACCTTGTGATCCCAGTGCCCATATCCATCCAAATTCCTGCCCGACTCCTTCATCGTAGGCTGGCTGTGATTAATCCCCACTTTCCCGTTCAGCCCAGCACTGATTCAGCAGCTCAGGTTAATGAGTGGTCAGTGGAGCTAAGGCTGGTTATTCCTTATCTGCCTGCCGCAGGACTGGGTTAATGATTCATGGTAAACATGTGTGCCTACGATTAGGTGTATGTTCTCTGGCCTGCCTGAATTAACTGGGTAGCCTGGAGAGGAGGCAGTTTGCTCTTTTGGTGCTGGTAAGAAACTGAAAACGAAATCTAACTTTGCACAGTGAGCACTACTACTGGTTTTATTTAATTCTGCTAATACATGAGCCTCAGAGCAGCAGCGCTTTGGGATCGGTCGTGAGACTGTGTTAGGCCACAGAGTATAAGATTTTACGTGATGTGTTGGACTAAGATTGGGTGCTGCTAGAATCTTGAACTGGAGCTCTTTTAATGGCATAACATTTAACTAACCTAACTACTTGACATGACCTTCACATCAGATGTGAATGACATGTTCTTTCTGAATTCAAAAGGCTTTTGAAAGTAGAATTTTGTGGGAAAGAAGTCTGCTTGATTTATATGAAACAGTGATTACTTGCTGTATTTTGTCTACGAAATGAGATGGGAGAGGGGAAAAAGCTTTTGTGCGTGCCTGTGCTCAGGACTATGCTTTTTCAAGCAAGATACTCACAAATGACACTATAAACAAGATTATATGTTGGAGGTTATTACTTTTGTTTAAGGTAGTCGCGAAAATTGTTTAAGTTCCACAATAGAAGGCAGCATGTGTTGCACAGGATCTGTCAAAAGTGCTGGAGCTCTACTATTTGCTAAGGCCAGTTTTAACTTTTGGAAACTGTCTTTAAATCTTCTATTATCCTTTATGCTATCTGGGTTTCTGTATTCGATGGGGAACACCTCTGACGGAGGCAGGAAGGGAAGTCCTTTCGCTTTTGTTTTGGTTGATTTAACTCTCTCATTCTCCTGCCTTGTGTTCAGTTTGTGTTAAGCTCAACAGAAGAGAAGCGTTTAGAGGAGCTTTGCTCTGTAAGGTGGATCCAGGATTTTCCTGGCCAGGAAAGTCCAATAAATTCCAGGGAGGAGGTGAGTTCTGTTAGTGGTTGAGTGTCCTCATCTCTCTTTGGAAATAACGACGCCAACATCTGTCAAGTGAGCAACTGTTAGGCCTTGGCCCGAAAACCTCTCTCTGTATGCTGGTAATTTCACCAATTATCACTATGCCACTGACCTTCCTATTTCAGAGGAGGCGACCAAAGAGGTGGTGGTGTGGCAGCTCTGTCCTCAGATTTCCTTGACCTCTCTGTCCGATTTTAGAATCGGAAACGATACAGTCAGGGATGGTAATGCATGCAAATAGGCTGTGCTTGCCTTTCTTATTGATGAGTAGGGTTTGATTTGGGGGTTGTGGATTTTTTGTTGGTTTCTGGTTGCTTTTTTTTCTTTTTCCTTAGATATGCTAGTTACTTTTAGCTATTTGATAAAATGTAGCAAGAACACAGAAATATGCCTTTGCAGGTAAAAAGGCAGATGAGTTGGATGCCTGGGGCAGTGCTGTGCAGGTGCTGTCGGTGTCCCCAAGCTGGTCGCTTGTGCCAGGCTGCAGGTGTTGTGCTTTGTCCTCATGTGTGAAAGCTGTGTGCAGGCTGGGGGAAATAGCAAGTGGTGCTGTCAACATGGAGGTGAAACCGAGCTCTGCTGAAGTCCTGCCAGGCTGGAAACTTGGCTTTCTCCAAGGTCAGTGGCAAAACTCCTATTGGCTTCACTGAGTCCGGGATGTGTCTCTCGGTTTTTATCAGTTATGAGAAGGAGGAAACTCTAATTAATCCGTTCCCTCTTCTGTTTTCATTCGGTGCTCCCAGGTGGCAGCTATCAGAAAAGATAGACACCCTTATTTCAGCCATGGGTTTGATTTTAGTTTAATTGACAGAGGGAAAGAGAAGCGTAGTAAATCTCATGAGAGTTGGCGCTGGGTAGAGAGGAGAGAGCCTGTGACCACCCGGCTCAGAGGACAGCTGCAGCATGAATCTGAGTTGAAGACAGACTTCAAGTGTGCCACTTTTGAGAAAAGCTTCGGTCAGATTTATCACCTTTTTCTGAAATCAAAATCAGTTGCAACAAGACAGAAAGCTGAAGGAAATCAGACTTCATTAGCGTTGCTATTTGTTTCTTTCTGACAAGCAGGTGTAAATCTTTTCTCTGGGTTAAAAGACCAATTCCAAATTACCTTATTTTTTGGTGTTTGCATGTGAGGTTTGTGTGCCTTGTGTCATTTTTAGTTTAATTATAGTAGTCCATTTCATAAGGAGGTCTAATATATACTGCTTCTTGTGTGGGTTTTGCAGGCTGTGATGAGTTTGAAGCTAGCTCAGGTACCTCTACACTATTTTGCGGTCACCACTGTGGTGACCCATCAGTGCTCACAGAGCGGCCTCAAGCATGTTTGTATTAAGTTATTTCTGAATATTGTTTAAAGTTCCTAAATGTTAAGATCTCTCTGCTCTCCTGATAGTGTTTCTCAGTTTTAACATATAGCACCATTCCCATGGCTGACAGTTGGCTGCTGGGAACGATAAGATCTTAGTCTTGCTCCATAAGTAAGTTTATTTATAAACTCTCTAAGGTTCATAGTGGTCCAGACTCTTGTCTCTCTCCTATGTTCTGCATCAGTGCCTTAGATCAGCAAAACATTTAGAATAATAGACTCTGAACTGAATGCCTCCGATATGGAGGGGAGGATATTTGGCTGCTTCTCTTCTTGATTTGATATTCTCCCAGTGTGTTGACATTCCTGTGCTTTGACTTATCAATATTTTCTTCCTAGTGTACTTTTATTTATTCTTCATAAGGCTTTTAAATGCTTAGGTTGATACAACATCCCTATTTGTTTTGTGAGATTTAAAATCCATTAAGTACCACATATGCCTGCAGGGTGCGTTAAACATGATTTTAAATGGAAATTAACTGAACGGTTTTTGCTTACATTTAAAAATCATTAAAACATTTCTGCTCTTACTTGATCATTCAAGATCAAACCACAGAGCCCTACTTACGAGCTAGTTGGTGTTATAAGTGTGTTTATCTGTGTGAAGAAGGAGAATATTGTGTGTTAACTTTACATTTCCTGCTTTCTTTTTCATCAAAGTTTAATTTTTTTTATTAATGTAGGTCCTTTAACTCTAGTGCAATGCTGAAATAGGATTTCTTACTTCATAATGAAGTTTGATTTGCTCTTGATAAAAATCCTCAAATTTCAGTTCCACAGTTAAGAAATACTCGATTCCTGGGCCATTTAGAAAGACCAGAATATCTTAAAACTGAAAGCAGAATATATACTTTATTTTTTTCATAAGACAGTTAATTAAGCAAATCAGCACTAGGAAAACACATAGAAAATCAGATGAGGTGGTGGAATTTCCTGATAAAAGCAACTGTGGCATCCCATAATTACGGGCTCTGACAACAGTATGACTACTGTACTGAAGTTGGATATTTCCTTACCTCATTGATGCTGCATATTTGCTTTATTAACATTTTTTAATATACGGATGTATATAATGTCTTTACTCCTTGCGGGAGTATGAATTAAGAGTAAATTATAAATGCTAATTAAAAAGATGATTAAAAGGGCAAGGAATATCCTGGCATCTCTGATTTTTGTATCTCTGCAAGCGAATGTAAAACATACCCTGACTACACAGGAGCTGTTCCAGCTCTGAAGAAAAACTTCTTAGCCCTAGAGCTCAGATGTTGGCTTCTTCTGTGACACGTAGACTTCTGCAGAGCTAGGATTTATGGAGTAACTGTGAGGATTTTTTTAAAATAAATAAATAAATAAAAGGTAGATTCCTGTCTGTGGTGTTCTGGACTATGCCATCTGAAGTTAGTAAATTGTGTCTACCTTTTTATCCTCAGTGTATCAGCAGCTCAGTGCTGGTAAGGAAATGAGTTGGGTAGGCAAAGCCCGGCAGGCATGCCTGTCTGTCTGCTGCCGGGACCATCTAGCCTGAGGAAGATATTGACTCTGGTTTTGAGTAAAAGCAGAAATAACTTATGTCTTGTAACCTGTAAATTCATAGCTACCTGCTGATTCATTTCGTTTCCCCTGAGTTCCTAGAAATACATAACTAATATTTTGGGAAGCTCTTTTGTATCCAAGAGGTGTTCTAGGACTGAGCTGAGTTAAAGGGTATCCAAGCCAGAGTGAAAAGGTGTCTGTGCCATATTCTTTGGTGCATTAGGGCATGTGGGATTTCTGAAGTAGCTGTGATCTTGCCACCACTTCTAGATGGATGAATTGAAACCTTTGTCAAAGAAATAGGTGAAACAGCAGACAGGTTTAATTCTGCAAATAATTAAATTCCCTCTGTTTCCATTGCCAGAATGTTTTTTTCAGGATCCGTTCCGCTAAGGGTGAAACGAGCTTTGGTAGCGTACTTCTAGAGCATTCTCCTCCAATGAGACATGGCAATCTGCCAGCTCATGGTAATATGTGTTAATGTTTACTATTAGATGCTCTCATTTAAGCAGTTAATATTTCTAAACATAATTCTTCTCCATCTGTACATGAGATGGACACGTGAAATGTGTTTCCAGGTAAAGCAAGCATCAGTAGGAACACTCTTCTATAGCAATCTCAGCAGCGTCTCCTCCACCCCCCTCAAAAGTGCCCACTAGCTTGTAAGTGTATTTTAAAACTAGGAATTAGCCAGCACAGTAAATCACAGCAGAATTTCATTGGCTATATATGTTGTTTTTCCTCTATTTCTTTCCAAACTCTTCTGTCTTCTGTATCTCTTGCAAACAGAGCATAAAGAAAGCACTTTAGAGCAGTAGGGCCCTAATCTGCAGAGCCTTCAAGCCTCTGAAGAGTGATTCTCTATAGAAGACAGTGATATAAAAAGTCTGTGGGCTCAAAGGTAGAGCGCAGTCCAGGATACGTCTAATCAGCAATGAATTGCAAATGCACCTTAAAGTTATCTCTTCACTAATAGTACTAGTCACCACAACAAAGTCTATAAATCAGTGCTGCTAGGTAATAAATTTTTATTTTATTTAAATAACCTTATTAAAAGTAATTGTTTATTGATAAGAGCAGATTAAAAAAGGACAACCATGCTGAGATCTGCGCAGCAATTGTAACTTTAGAGGGCATAAAGTACAGCGTGAATATTTCTGAGCTAGCCTCAGGCTTGCATAAGCATATCTTTAGTCTTTGGCCCCCTCTAGAAACAAATTATCTTCTCGTTGCTTTGCATTGGTTAGCTAACAGTAAACGTAATTTAAAAACTAAACTAATTACTATGTGTTAATAAAACCTGCTGGTGGTGTTTGGTTGTACTAGTAAATAATTAGTAAATGATAGTAAATAATTAGTGTGTGTTAATAAAACCTGTTGGTGGTGTTTGGTTGTACTAGTAACTTACATTTCCAGACTTGGAGTTTTGCTTTTGAGTTCAGCATGGACTTGGGGCACCAGGCACAGACAACGGGACGCGAGTTGCAGTGTCCGTGCAAGGGGGGCTGATCAGTGTAGCAGAGCATATCCAAAGGACGTATTCTTTCCCAGCACATTTAGAGGGCGCAGCGCCAGTGGTGCTTCCAGCACGCTTGGAAGTGCTGTGGCCTTTTCTTCATGCCAGTGTTTTCCCGCAGGTGAGCACGGTTAGTAAGAATCCAGCTAGCCAATGTGAACCTGCCTACAAATTCGTCAGTAATGCAGAGAAATCTCACAAGCTGTCTCACCAGCTAATGGTATTTTAATCCCATGGTTTTCATGGCTCAGCCACAGGATTTGTCATCTGCAGCAAACTCACTGCGCAGTAGCTACCTGCATAGTTGTAGCCTCCTGTCTGGTAAACTGCATGCCCTTAAATCATCTCAGAGGAGATTTCCGAGCACTGAGAAGGGAACATAATGCAGCGGCAGCTGGACTTGGCAAAAACAGTGCAGGCGGCACTATTCTGGATGTTGCTTTACAGACTTTTGGGATATTAGCATGGGCTTGCGTGTTTTGTTTCTTTTTTTCTCCTGCGTTAACCAACACTATTGTACTTAAACATCAATAACACAAAAATAGCTGTTATCTTTTTTTTCTTCTCTATTTAAGCATACCCTTGCTAAACAGCCTGATGTTAGTCACAGCTGAAGGAACCAGATAATATTTCAGATGAGCAAAAGCAATGTGGTATTTCCCAAAGTGCTTTATTTTTTTTTTCTTTTACTTGGAATGGAGTGATGCCAATAGCTTGGTGCTTGGAAACTGGGGGCAAACAAGTGAGAAGAAGTCAAAAATATCATTGAAGTGCAGAATGGGATTGGATGGCTTAGAGGGACTTGTAGTTGAACGCTTTGCACTAATTCTTTGCTGGTTCCACTGCAGGTCGCTTTAACAGCCATTGCCTGACAATCTTTTGATACTGTCAGTGTGAAACTAGTGGGTAGTCTTAGCTCATGTGCTAGTGGCTAAGCATTTGCATCCTAACACCTATATTTGTATTGCCTTTATCAGTTTTTTTTTTCTTTTATCTGACTCTTTTCTACTCTGGCAGATGTCACTGTCAAAGGAGCAAGGTTCTGCTATCCTTGCCTAGTGTCATCGTGGCAACTTTTGTTTTTCTAGAAAAATATTTTACTAAGGTGAGACTTGTTACCTGACTTAGACTATGTTTTGTTTTGTTTTGGTTGGGTTTCCCAAGCTAAAGAGTTGCAGCTGTTGGTATATTTCTGACACAGAGATGCAATAGTGCTACAAGTTAAATCACAGGAATTTAACATGCCGAAACAGAGTAAGTCATCTATGCTGTCTTACCTTTAACCAGAAGGACGTTTTTCTTCAACACTTATTTCAGTAGATGAGGCAAATAATTAATTAACATTAGCTGCTTTCCCATTTCAAGCCTCTGTACTAATGCAAAACCGATGGAATTGCACATGATGGCACCAGCTCATAGTGTGGTCGGTGCCACACGCTGAATATGTGGGTGGTAGCTCAAAAGTCCTATATATGTAATAGCTATTAGGCCAGACCTTGCCGTGCTTATTCAGGCAGTGTTTTCATTAACTACAGCGGGCATCTACCCAAATCCTGGGATTTGGCTGCTTTTAAAAAGTCATTCTTTAGGGCTTGTCTGCATGTTTTATTTTGTTTTGGGAACTGATACAGGAAGGTCTGTTAGACTCTCTACTATGACGGTGGTTAATGGGTGTAAAAGCGTTTATAAGATGCAATATTTTTCCTTGATCAGTTAAAGCTCACTTCAAGTGTAGCTCCGTCCTGGCTTTCACTATAAGCGAGGATCCAGTAAAGTGTAAGCAAGGTGAAATTACACAGCCTGTGCAATATAGGAAGTCCGATTGGTGATTTAATGGTTTCTTCTGGCCCTAAAAATATATATATATATTCATGAAACGATGTGTGCACTTCTTCATACTAAATTTTGAGGGATCTCCTCAGTGACAGAGGATTAGGCTCTCATTGAAAGATGACGCACGCATGGAACACGTGCGTGCTTAATCAAAAGTGTGGGTGGTGCCTAAAAACATGTATTTGAGGACACCAGCTGTACAGTAACAAATCATTTGGCATTCCTGTCAAATGATGACTCCTCATTCATTCAGCTAAATAGTATCAGTGCAGCAGCCTGATTCCTGGCCAAGTGGAATCCAGTTCTCTTATTCAACAGTTGTATAATATTTTACAAGCAGCAGCCCAGATCGCTACCTTGTGTTAGGATGCATCTCAGACCTTCACTGAAATTGGTCAGATTTGAGGAGGTGTCCCTGACAGTAAATTTAGAACAGTGAGTTTATTGACATGCACGTCTGAGCCTGGGAAAGGCTCACTGAAGTGCAGGGGTTTTGTTTTTAATAACTTGATTGCTAAAGTTTGTGAAAGGTTTAAAATCACGGCTACAATGCTAAGAACTTTAATTCTTTCATTAGACTGTGCATAATCTCAGCTCAGTTGCGGGGGGAGGGTCCTTAATTTCACCCATGGGCAAGCACGGTCATTTACTTCCATCCCTGCTTCCTCCTCTACAAAAACACTCACTCAACTCACTCTTGGATATTTTTTTTTCCTTCTGGCATTAAAACTGTTCTTAAAATGCAGAAGGCTGTAGGGTTTCTCATCAGTAGAATCAAACAGAAGATCAAAAAATATAATTAAATGACTTTAATTTCTTTGCCAAAAACAAATTGTTATTTCTTTATTTTGGGTGACTTTATCACGCCTGTAAGGGAATTATTTTCATCAGAGCTGTCAGTGTGATCCTTCCTTAGGAATGGAGTGATCTTTTGAAAGTAATGTGAAATTGAAATAAATATTTCAAATAAGAAAAGCATAAAAGAATTATATGCCTTAATAGTCAGGGAATTCACACTGAAGACAGTGTTTAAACAAAAATTACATGGGAGTAATTGATCAGATATTGCTCTGTACTGAAGACTTCATCTGTTCAACAGATGTAACATTTTTGTAATGCTATAAAGAGGAAATGTTGTAAAATAATACTGGAAATAAGTTACTATATGGAAAAGTCATATATTTTAGATTTGTCATTTGTTTACCGTGTATAAGACATTTAAAGGTCAAAAGTTACCTGTATTGCACATACTTGCAATAGGACAGTGAATTTTGCCTGTGCTAGACTAAGTAAAGTTGAAAATCTTTGCTTGCTCTTTTTCTCCAAATAAAGAGCAAACCAAAGACTAAATCGGTCGATTTTAAAGGTTACGGATGGCAAAGTGGAATAGACCTCGACTTGTTTTGTCAGGCTATCTTGATGAACCTGTGTGGCAGTTACAAACATTTCCATGATGTGCTCATCTTCTTGCTGGTTTCTATTCTACGTCATGGAGAGATTCCTTTCATTTTCTGACTGTCTTTCAGAATTCTTGATATGGCTTTAGTTTTATTCTAATATATTTGTTTCCTTTAGATTTCAGTTGCATTATAATTTTTCTAGACCTCTATATCTAGAGGTTGGAAGAATTTTACTCTAGGAAAAGTAAACTTGGCATACTATTCGCTCTGTTGTAGAGGACCTCTATTCTCCCAATCTGTGGTCCGGATTTTCTTTGCTTTACCGTGAGCAAAGAAGAGCGAAAGAGAAATGTTCTTTAAAGGGTATCTGATTTGCTTTCTAGACATTACTAGACAGGAGGTCCTACCATATTGTCTGTCTATTGAGAGTACAAGGTCTACCTCATGGCTGGCTTTCTAGCTTTGCTGTGCAAGTTGCTAGAGTTTTTGTGTGTTGGAATGTATTCATTTGCTCTTTTCTCAATCTGTAGCGCACATGTATTTCCCCTTGGAAGACTGTAGGAGTGCAGTCATCTGCATATCAAGAGCATTTACTTCATTGGCTCCTGTTTTCCACACACAGGACGCAGTATTTGTGTACTGGGCCCATCCCAGAACGCTCTCATGTTGGTTTATTCCTCCTAATTAGCACAGGGCATGCACGTGATGGTGACCAAGAAAGCCTCTGCAGCTCTTTCAACCTTCTACCTTGGCAATATTGCAGTTGAGTTTTCTGGGTTGGAGGTCCTGTGCTACTAGTTCACCGTATCGAAAATGAATGCTGCCTGTAATTTGGCTGGCATGAATTTTTTTTCAAATGAGTATTTAGAGGGATAGTAAGCATGGGAAGGATCAGATTCTATATTGAACCTAAACCAGGGCAGTGTGGAGCTCTTCCTAAATTATTTATATCCAAGGGGCCAAGTCTCACCTTTGTCTTACAGGACAGAGGGGGTCGCAGGACATTTTTGAGCATGGCAGAAATGCATAGTGTCACTTCAGGTTTCTATGTCTTAGACCTTATCTGAAGAAAGGCAGTCTCCCTGCATGTCACTGCCCATGAGGGTGGCAGTCCCAGGACCACTTCTGCTTGAAAGGCAGGTCCTGTTTTCTCAGGATGGGATTATAAAGCCAAGGTCGCATCCTATTGCATTGCAGTTATATAGTAATAAAGCATAGGTCCAAAGGGCTTGTGCTACCTTCTTGTAAAGTTCCTTAGTCTGGTAAAACTTATTCTTCATTTCCGCTCTTCTACTTGCTGAACTCCAGAAAACCTGGTCTCGTTACTGGGTTTGCTTGCTTGCTTGTTTTTCCTTTTCTGCTTTGAGAAGCTTGATCCTGAGATTGGCAACAATGCTGGTAGGTTATTTATGTATTTTGCCTGATTATCTCATGGTGATATGCTTTTTTTTTTTTTTTTTTTTTTTTTAGCTTGGAATACAATGAGATGAAGTATTTCAATCTTTAGTAAAATCCACTCTGTGTCTGTGTATTTGAATCAACCACTTGTTTTTACTTGGTTTGATATTAAGGGTGGGACTGAAGCAGTCTCACGTAACCTTGATCAGATCATAGAGGTTCTAAGTGTTCTTGCTTGTAACTTCGTCAGCAGACTAACAGCAGGTAAGGGATTAACAGGTTTCTCAATACCAATCACAGGCAAAGATGTACGTGGAAAAAATCTTGCTGTTAAACTAAACTTAGTTTAAATTCATCCTGTGTCAAAGGATGGTATGGAACGCTTTTAGTATGTTAAGTTGTGGTTATGGCATGGAAAGTAACTGTGTTTAAAACAAAGCCTTTCAAATCACACACTTTGTGTATTATTTAAATAGACTCTTTAAATTAACTCTTGTTGTGGAGTGCTTTTGTTTTGTCCTTTATGATCATCATAGCTGTGATAGAGAAAGCTGAATATTTTTTCTGACTTGTATGCAATATTGCTAACAGACTTCTCAGCGTGTTCTGACTGCAGTTGCTGGAGACATTCAGAAAACAGCAGTACTTGCAGGTCCAGGACAGAGCTAGAGTTGTGGTTTTCAGGCTGTGTTTCACGTGCCCCTGGGATCTACTTTCTACTACTGAGAAGTTTCAGAAAGTTGACTAAGAAAGCAAAACCTATGCTATGTATCACTCAACAAATGTGAACTTTAAAGGGATCTGCTTCCATTAAAATTGTTTCCAAGATCTTTCAGTTGGGAAAATGTTGAAAACCAGACATTTAAAGCAATTGCGGTATTTCAAGAGAATACATAGTCACTGTTGTGGAAAAGTTCATGTAAGGTCACCTGAATTGTTGCCGAGTTAAAGAGATTATGTAGGAATGTCTTTCCCTCTCCTTTTTCTAGCTACTGTGAAGGAAACAGACCTGCACTGTCCTTTTTTGAACAAAAGAAAAGGAGATTTATAGTATTTTAAGAGGCCATGACTGTGTCATGCTAAAAGCAGTACACGTTGTTTCGCATTTTATGGATGTAAAGTAAACATCACCAGTCAGCATATACCCTATCCTTTATGATGCCTGATTGTTTTTTTTTTAATTATTTTTACTTTTTTCTTTCACTGAAGAATTTTGCACAAGTTTGCAGTCACTTCTGTGGTTGATAAAGAATATTTTAAAAGTAGCCAAATAAAAATGATACTACCATTTTTAGTGTTGTAAATTGGCATTAAGGTGCCTGGCCTTGTTTGTCTGTTCCTTCCCTTCGGAAAATCAGACGCTGCTTTATATTATTGCTGGGGAACAAACATGCATTTAGCATGCTCTCAGTCCACTTCCAGCTCCTCTATGGGCTTCAGTCTCAGTTGTTCTCTCCTTCTCCCTTGAAATATGAAGTCTCTTCAGTTTCAGTGATTTTCAGTCTCATGCTTATTCTGTTACCATTGCCGCCTTTCCCCTCTCTGTTGGCTTTGAGACCTGGAATTTGCATTTTCAAGTAAATCATAATAAAAACTAGTTCTGCAAGGTTCAGGACACTTGCTTTCTCCTTTTACTCCTGCCCTCTTTGGTTACTTTTCTCTGTCAATAGCACTGTATCAGAGATTTTCCTCAACCTTACAGGAAAGCTGCTTTTTTTTTATTTTTTATTTTTAGGTTTCATTTGAGAAACATATTTGTATATGAATCCATATAGCTACTTATATTGATGCAGTTGCTGTCACAAAGGGTGAGAATTAGGTAGGTAATTCATAAATTGATCTGAAATCTTTCATTGGTTACACTGCACGGTTGTTGAGCTGACTGTATTTAAGAGACTCCTTTGGCACGATACAGATTCATATTAAGCTACCATATCCCTCACTATTTGCTACAAATACCACCTTTGCCCAAACGACTGGCTAAAGAGCAAATAAGCTTGGGAAGAACCAGACTCTACATTAAATGAACCTAAACTGGTGTAGTGCAGAGCTCTGACCAAACTACTAATTGCCAAGGGACCAAGCCCTTGATATCAAAGGTATCTGGTGAAAGTTACCTTTGCCTTAAAGGGCAGAGGGATCTGAGCATAAGAAGAATCCTGTTTTTTTTTTCTTCTTTTTTTTTTTCTTCATAGATAAATAAATCAGGAGTTCTGTTCTGTTCAGGGATATACAGAAAGCGAAGCTAATTTGGTGAACAATACAGCCTTGAACTTTTTATCATCACCTCTGCAGGGAGGAGAGTAGAAGCTACAAGTTAGTGGCTGATGACTGCATGACTCATTGACCATCTATAGCATAAAAAGTGAATAGTGGGGGAAGTATTCCTGTAGAATAAAAGTTGCCATATGCTAGTAAGTATGGCAGTAGTTCTCCCTGCATATTAGTAGACTATGATATCTGTTATAAACATAGAAATGGAAAGGAAGTATCTGCATCAGAGCTGATCGTATAATGTCTTCATGAGTTCTCACTGAAACGTGCAATTTCGAGGCATTGTAGTGATTTTTCACAAGCTGAAACATGTCACAGAAATTACTGGTCAAGTGCTAATTAGATAGCATGGAGGAGCTGAATCATTTCCCAACTGTTTTATGTGATGAAGTTCTCATTTTGCTGTCTGCCTGACACTTTGGAAATTCAGACTGTCTGTTTAGTCTTTTCATTGGTGAGAATACAGCTCTTTTAACTGGTGAAGAGCTGCTTTGGTATTGATAGTGTTCAGTGAAAAAAAATTATTTTTTTTTTTGAGCACAGTTTTGCCGTTGTTTGACTCAATGACTACATTTTGCAGGTTTTATTCATTGTTACCTTTTTTGGAGAGTTAGTGTCATTTTTCTATGTTATTGCTTTTCAGCCTCTGTATGTTCTTTGCAGTGTAAAAAAAAAAAAAAAAAAGTAATTATTCTCTTTGTGTACCCTAAAAACAGGCATATTAAAAAATTCAGGCAGTAAGCCTAGATAATATTTCTTTGTATATCCTCAAAAAATATTTTACTGCTTTTTCCATCTATATTATACTAAAATCTGACTTAAAGTAGGCTTGAATCCAGTCAGAAGAGGTCACTGGGATATTAATCATCAAAATGAATCCTCTTAAACATGTGGTTGGTGCGAAGCCAGCTCTTCAGATGTGGAACAGCATGCCTGTGTTGCTTATCTATGTGGCTGTTTGCTAGCGGAGTAAAACTTTGAGTTTGTGTTGGTGTTTTGTCTCTATAAAGTACGTTGTTTGCAAGTTTATTCAGCTTTTCTGTATGTAGCTCATCGCATGTGTAGCCTCCTGGAAAATGAGTTCTCTTCAGAGTATCTGCAAAGGGCTATGCGCTCTTAATGTACTGTGGTAAGAAGTGGTATCATTCATATTTGACCTTTTCTTGATGTTTCCCTATGAAGTATGATGAGCCAAAACTAATACTGCTTCAGAGCAGAGGAAGAGACAGTATTTCAAGTACATAATGCTGTGGAACCCAAATGTAGCTGAATGAAGCCTCAACCTAGCTCCACTCCTGCAGGTTTGACTTGGGCAGAACGTTCATTTATGGAAATATAAATCTATCTTGAGTCATATCTGGACTGGACCCAGTATTTCTGGGTGTCTTTTCATGGCAGCATACTTCTTACTCAACAAAATAATGATTATTTCATATTTTAATTGTGGAACTGATTCATCCCATGGGGCATGGAAAGCAGGCAGTGGGAGCGAGTGCACCAGTAAAAAATTACTGCTCTAAGAGAGGAAGAGGTAAAAATAAAATGCAACAGTATTGAAAAGTTGCATAAAAAGAAAAATGGCTTGCATTACAGGATTTTTTTATATTATGCTTTATATTATGCTTTTATTATGTTTGAAGGGAATGTATTTTTTTAATAACATCTTACACTTCCTTTCACAATAAATTGTTAATTTTCTTTTTGCCTTTGTTTCTTAAGGAGAAGGATGAAAGCTCGAGCTCCTCCTCCACCAAATCAACCTTCTGCAGCAAGTAGAATTCACAGTGAGCAGAAGCCACCTGCAGAGATAGCTGCAATTTCTGATCAGAGCCTTGTGAGCATGAAGGAGAACATGATTAACAGATTGGTGGACTTCACAGTCATTTTACCTGGTGGGATTGAGCAGAAGAGCACAGTACAAGGAAGGTAAGGCATTGATTAGCTCCCTTGTTCAGGAGTTTTTTCCATTACATTACGTTTCCATACATACTTGTGATCAGTGATACAGAGTCTAGTTGGAAGCCTGTATCTAGCGGTGTCCCCCATGGATCAAAGCTGGGCTCAGTATTGTTTAACTTATTCATCAATGACTTGGACGAAGGGATAGAGTGCACCCTCAGCAAGTTTGCTGATGATACTAAACTGGGGGGAGTGGCTGACACAGCAGAAGACTGTGCTGCCATTCAGAGGGACCTGGACAAGCTGGAGAGCTGGGCAGAGAGGGTGCTCCTGAAGTTCAACAAGGGCAAGTGCAGGGTCCTGCACCTAGGGAGAAATAATCCCATGCAGCAGTACAGGCTGGGGGTTGACTTGCTGGAAAGCAGCTCTGCAGAGAAGGACCTGGGAGTCCTCCTGGTGGACAAGTTAAGCATGAGCCAGCAGTGTGCCCTTGTGGCCAAGAAGGCCAATGGTCTCCTGGGCTGCATTAGGCAGTGTTGCCAGCAGGTGGAGGGAGGTGATCCTGCCCCTCTCCTCAGCCCTGGTGAGGCCTCACCTGGAGTCCTGTGTCCAGTTCTGGGCTCCCCAGTACAAGAGAGACATGGCGCTACTGGAGAGAGCCCAGTGGAGGGCTACAAAGATGGTGAAGGGACTGCAGCATCTCTCATACAAGGAAAGGCTGAGGGAGCTGGGCCTGTTCAGCCTGGAGAAGAGAAGACTGGGGGGGGGGGGGAATCTCATCAATGTGTATGAGTATCTGAAGGGAAGGTGTCAAGAGGATGAGGCCAGCCTCTTCTCCGTGGTGCCCAGCGACAGGACAAGAGGCAACAGGCACAAACTGAAACACGGGCAGTTTCATCTGAACGTGAGGAAAAACTTCTTTTCTGTGAGGGTGACAGAGCACTGGAGCAGGTTGCCCCAAGAGTTTGTGGAGTCTCCTTCCCTGGAGATATTCAGAAGCCGTTTGGACACGGTCCTGAGGAATATGCTCCAGAGGCCC
Organism: Struthio camelus; assembly: GCF_040807025.1. Classification (NCBI taxonomy): domain Eukaryota; kingdom Metazoa; phylum Chordata; class Aves; order Struthioniformes; family Struthionidae; genus Struthio; species Struthio camelus. The sequence goes on along the minus strand of NC_090943.1, from coordinate 65,950,609 downwards.
CTGCTTCTGCAGGGGGATTGGACTAGGTGATCTCCAGAGGTCCCTTCCAACCTCAGCCATTCTGCGATTCTATGTAATACTTACTGGTATTAATCTCTCCCTCTCCACACTGATGGAGTGTCTCAGTTATGCTTCTCTGTGTTTTGGGTAGCTGTCATACTAGAGAGTCCTGAGAGCCATGTGTGAGGGACCCTTTATGTGGAAAGGAGGAATTGGCAGCTATTGCGTCATTGTTCTTCCCACGGATGACCCTTACACGTGCATGGATCCATGTTTTCCGTGTAGGGCCACTGAGCTAGTCTTAAGTTGTTTTACATCTCCTAACGCAGAGAGGTTCAGGTGCAGTGAAAACAAGGGCTGCTGGCAAACGCCAGTCCTGACAGTGTGACTGTCTGGGGTCGTGCTGAGGAGGGAGTTGGTAAGAAGGACGATTCATAAAATCCAGAGATCCTGCCTTCACAAATCTGTTGTGTTTGCATAGGTAGCAAAACATCTGTTGGTGTTAGGGAGACCTTAGCTATATAAAAGTGTGTCATCATTTGCTTGGGAATAGAGAAAGGTTCTCCCTGTCACCTGGTACAATGAAGGGGTAATTGTATTGGAAAGATAATTTTGAGACAAATTTTCTTCACAGAGGGAGCTCCTCCTTCACCTCCTTATGATGAGAACTGCTTTGAAAGAAGAAAACTGGTCTATTCATATTACTTTGAGGAAGAATTTGGAAGAGTTTTTTCTTTGGTTACTGTCAATACAGCTGTTAGTGAGCAACTGTGTGAATGGTCAGTAGCAGTCAACAGATTATAGAAAGTGATAACAGCAGATTAGGAGGACACAGGTGCCTGTTGATAAATCAGGGCCTGTGTTTATTTTATATTTGGGGCTTTCAGTAGTAGAAGCCTGTATTGTGGTAAAATTATTCATCGTGATTTGATCTACTAGTCTCTCTTGAAGGAGTATATTTTATGGCTGAGGGGATATGTATACAACAGCCCGTAGTGGCTGGTACTTCATTGTTCTGTACTTTTCTTGTGTTCGCTTAGCAGCTCTCAGGAGGCTGTAGTGCAGCTACTAACTTCTATGGGTCAGTCCCAAAGCCAGAGTGATGTTAAAGGTCTTAAAGGAAAGGAGTGCTTTTATCAGAGCTCTGAAATTGTGTATTCAATGACAAATTTTATTTTTTAATGAGAGAGATGCACACTTAATGAGAGAAGGAATAGAGCCAGCCTAGAAAGAAGAACGTGAAGAACTGTTGATCCTTAAAACCCAAAGAACGTAGATATTTCATTGGCGAATACGAGCATCCTGGGGCATGCAGAAGCTGCTCCCCCTCCACCCGTTTTGTATAGGGAGATACATCATTGCCATATAGTTAGAAGATTGTCTTTTCCTTCCAACCCCCCCCCCCCCCCCCCCGCAAGAGCACAACAAGAGCAGTGGATTGATGTGACCTTTTTGAAGAACACACAAGTTACAGGAGGAAAAAAAAAATCCCTTTACAGTTAATAATCTGTCTGAGTCTCACAGGTACTTATTACCACTAGCGTTACTATCACATACACTGAGACGGAGTGCTTTACTTATTGTAATCTTTAGCTTGTGGACCAAATCTGAAAAAGTTGTCAAAAATAACCCCCCAGAGCTGTCTATGGTTTATGTATATCATCTATTTTAAGCACTCTGAACAACCTAAATGTTCTCTCAGTTGTTCTGTGGGGATATCCACTTTTCTCCAGTAACTTTATGAGGGATCTGTGCCCCTGATTTAGGCAGTAATTAAGTTCCTAAGGAGTCTAATCTCCTAATCTGAGTGTCACGAGTGCCTAACATAGGTAGTAAGCACTCTCCCTCCATGCTGGATCCAGCAATTGGAATGGAGGGTTAGTGGTAAATGTCAATCACCTATAGCCTGCTCTAGGAGGTAGGAGATTATGGTAAACGAGGAAGGAGATAAACTATTTTTAACAAGTTAAATAAAAACAACTCTAATGAGCCATGTATTCATGCAATCAGTCTGTAAAAAGAACTCCTGTGAACTGCTGTTCTGTCTCACCAACAGAAGAATAAAATTTTCTGTACGTTAACACTGTACACGTTTTCAGGAATGTGGAATACAAACCAAAAAATTCCCAAAGCATTTGAAATTTTTATGGCGTTGAACTGTCTAAAATCTCCATATCTGGCTTAAAGCACAGTTATTTTGATATTTTTGCATTGTTTTGACATTGTAGACTGGAAAGCTACAAAGTACAATGATACTGAGAAGTAAACATCTAGTGAGGAAAATACGGGATAAAAATATTGAATTTAGGTTTAGTTTGAAGCCAGTATGGGAGCCAGTTCAGTTATTAAATTCTATTCCCTGTTCACACATTTCATCTCTGATGATGTCTAAGAAGGATATTTCAGACAGATTCTGCTATTGCTTATACTGCTGTAAATCTTCAGTGTTGCTACTGCTGTCACTGAACTGCATTCTGGAAAATCTGCTCTTGAGTGCCCTGGGGAAATTGCTTTTCTGTTGCAGAAAAAAATTGCAAAAGCTTTCTCTAGACTTCATCACAATGAAAAATAGTTCAAGACTTTCAGGAGTTCAGAGAGCAGAGTAGTCCACTGGAGGTTGTTCAAAAATACAAGAACTGCTGTAGTATCATGTAAGATTATTACAGATGAACCAAGTTGAAAGTCAACACTAGCTCTTTCAATTTGTTTACTGTATGTTCTCAACAAAACAGCTTGTAGTTAATTTTACTTTGTTAGGTCTCTTTATAGAAAGCACCTACAAATATCAGCGAGAGGGTGAAAAATTCTAATTACATTTTTTTGAATGATTCAAGAAAAAAAAATTAGGATGTGCTATTTAAGGATATTTTGTTAGAGTCTGAGATTTTTAAATAGATGTATTTATAACAGTTAATTCAATTTGAAAGTCTCTCTTTAAGAGTTTATTGCTGTCTTGTTACATGCACAATTTATTCCAGCTTTTGGAAATAGTCACTGCAGATTTAAGGACAAAATTGAGTCCTTAATGAGTCTGTGTAGTAATCAAATAGCATTAAGGTACACTTGTTTTCCTTTTTGAAGTAAATACTCCCTGTCAATTCTGCTGTAAAACATGAGTACTCATGAACGTTGTTATCGTTCTTCCCCCTTAAAATGAGTACAAAACACTCCCACAACTAACTAATACTTACACTGCTGCATGAGAAGTACATGATGGCCTGAAAGGATAGCTAGGATGTGTTGGAGATTCATATATTTTATGTACATATGTCTGCAGCAGATCCACACAGACTGTTGGCAAGTCTGAAGGAGAGGATGGCTAGACATTTAGAAAGAAAACAAATGGGAAGGCTCGCAAGAGTTTCCAGAACCTTTTCTCCTTGTGATGCTCGGAGGTAACGTTTTGAATCCGTAATCTACCAAGGAGTCGCTGTGTCTAGCTCCATTCACACTGAATAACCCCATTTAGCTTTCCTACGGATTTTTATCAAGAAAATGCAGCTTTAACGTCCAGTCTTCCTCCGTGCCTTTCTGGCGAGCCAGAGAAGTGGTGAAGGTGGATTTCACCGTTTTCTAGAGTGGAGCCAAGCCTTGAGCCTCTCTATGTGCCTTCAGACTTCTCCAGCTGCTTCTTCCCTGCTTTGCACCAGCCTTGGCCCCGTGAGACTCTGCCCGCAGAGTGGTGCCCTCGGGAGCACAGGGGTTCCCAAGCTGCGTAGAAAACACCAGTGATGCGTTGTGCCCCGACGGATGCTAAATGCAAAACGGCTTGTCGTGGACCTGGCCCTGTTACTAAGCGCCCTAGGGAGAAGTTGGCGTTCAGGTGCCTGTTGTGGCAGGGAGGGTATGTGCCTCTCCCCTGGCATGCCTGGGGAGGGGCTGCAGAGATCGGATGCTCTCCTGCTTTATCAGCAGTTGCATTACTGTACACTTTTGAGAATTAACCCTTCCCTTATTAACACTGGCTTTATTTGATACCCCTTGAAGTCTATTTACATTCTCATTCAAATGTTACAATACATCTACCTTGAACGTGTGAAAGGTTTGCTGGAAGCCTTCTGCCTCCTTTATTCTGAGGTATTCTAGGAGTATAACGTTATTATCAAATAATACTTGCTGGAAAACATGGCCATGAATTCATAGCCCTTCAGATCTGCATGCGTTTTGGTTTAAGATCTCATTACTTAAATACATCTATTTGAGGAATAGAAATAAACTGCTTCAGGTATTTTGTATTTCTCATTTTTGCCTCTGTGTTCCCTAAGCATCCTTTGTGTATTGTCAAAGATTATTTGTATCTTAAATCGCACTTAATCTGGTTTCTTGTCACAAAAGTATACATGTGTGTGCTTACGTGTGCCAGCAGAAAGAGAGTTAAGTGCTTTTAATATATTATTTAAAAATAAGCCTAAAAGATGCCTGAATGAAAAAGAGAAGCACTGTTTCAGAGTGACACAAAAAAAAATCTGTCGTAGTCTTGGGAGATACTCTTATGACCAACTCAGTGCCCTTAGGAAGGGAGATGGACCATGTTTTGCTCAAAGACTGGAGGTGAATCTCAGTGACCAGCTGACCGTCACTTGGAATGTCCTGTCTGTCAAGCTGCTCTTATCCACTGGTTATGAATAATTATTTGTTTTAGGTTGCTGACCAGAACTTGAATCTTCCACCTTTTAATCACATATCCTAATGCTTGGCTACTATAAGGTAAAATTCTGATTGTAGAGATATGAAGTCTTTCCTTTGTGATATTCTTATTAAAACTGGACTGATTGTGCAGAATTGTATATTTTTATAAATCTGTTATCTAAGATTTTACCAAATTTTCCCTAGCATCCCATCCTCCCTCTCCTCCCATATACAATTCAAAAAAAAATACAGAGCGATCAACAGCAGAAGATGGATAACTGACAAGGGCTCTGGTCACTGTATTTCAGTTATAGGCTTTGGTTACAACGTGGTGGTAGGTTCATGAAAAAGTGTAGCAGTAATCCTCCAAGAAGAAATTTTATTGGAAAGCTCTATTGACACATTCTTTTGAGTTAACAATGTTGCATGCTACTGCTGCAATGTCCAGTTTGTTTTTGCACTCAGGCTGGTGATGAGGCTCTTTCATCTCCAAAAAATACACCAGTTATATTAGTCACTGCTGTATTTGCAACCAGCCATGACCATGGTCATGTCCTGATTGTTGCTGAGGACTTTGTGGTTAACACAGATAATCTGCTGATGACACTAAAAGTCTGTGAGAAGTCACTAATACCTGGGATATATTGCAAAAAAATGGGGATGTTTGAAGCTAATCATGCGCGATTTGGAGTTGTCAATGCATGGATAAGAGGTACCTCAGAAGAGGTAGACTGGGCAATTGTTGTTGTAATATGTACGATAACAGGAACATAAATCCCCCCATACATGTAATGCATAGAAGGCAGGACACTAGACCTCATAATATGCAAGCTGAGGCGGTAGTCCCCTTCTGAGAGTAAGGCAGGGCAGAGCTTGGTGCAGAGAGCACATGTTATGTGACGCAAAAGCTAACTTCATCACAGAAAGTATGTTCTCACGTGCTTATCAGTGAGAGATTTAATTGTTGGCTTATAGGTCAACATACCTGTGTCTCAAGCATACCAACATATAGGTCAACATACCATACAGTGTCTCAAAAAAACCTGAAGATGTGAAATCAGCCCAGGCTGGTAAAATATGGAAGAGTTAACAGGAGGAAACTTATATGAGACAAATATGGTAATAGATGAGGCGTTAAAAACGGATGAACAGGACGCATACTGCGAAAGGGTTAAAAATGAGCCTGAATAAAGAATATGAAAGATGGATCAGATCAAAAGTGCAGAAAGGTTTAAAAAAAGGACTTAGTAGAATAGCTTACAGAATAATTTACATTGGAAGGGATTTCCAGAGGTCATGTGGGCCAACTCCATGCTCAGTGCAGGTCTCATGAGAGCAGGTTGCTCAAGGCTGTGTCCAGGCACGTTTGAATATCTCCAGGGAGGTGGTTCCCCAGTCTCTTTTGGACCCTGTTTCAGGGCTTGACCACCTTCAAAAAAAAGTATCCTTATATCTAATTGGAATTTCTTGTGTTGCTGCTCGTCTCTATTCCCTCTTGTCCTGTTGCTGTGCATCGTTGAGAAGAGCCTGCCTCAGTTGCTCTCCTGGTGGGTAGCTGTAGAGAGCAACAAGGTGTCCCCTCACCTTTCTGTTCTTAAGGCTCAAAAAAGCCAGTGCTCTACCTCTTTTTGTACATCTTGTGCTCCAGCTACCTAATCATCTTGTTTGAAGTTGAACTGGATGAAGGTTCTTGCCTCCATTTAAAATTGTCTTTATGGATGCTTGTAGCAGAAAAATAAAGGGAATAGCAGAGTCAACATCATAATATAGAGCAAAACTTTATCCTGCACATTTATTTTCTGCTTATACAGGGCTATGTTTTTAAAATGGATTATTAAGTTGGTCCCAGTAAAGATTAGGCCAAGCCACATTAAAACCAGCTCTGTTGTTTCCTGTCCCTAAAAGTATAAATGACTTTGAAATGTCCTGGTGGACGGCATGACACAAATGGTCAATGATAAATACTGCTGACACAACAATTATTCTTTGCTTTCCAGCATTGGTTTTAAATGTCAAATAGTTTGATAATGCAAGAGCAGGATGGAACGCAGATTCAGTGGCCTGAATCGTCTTGTCTGAATTTTAAACTGGGTTCATTCTCCAGTTTTCTTTTTATGCTCTAATATCTGCTTATCTTGCTTCTTTGGAAACACCTGAACTTTGAATTTAGTTCATAGAATTTCTCTTGTTTTCTTTTTATTTTTTGGAAGTTTTGAGGAAATGACTTTCCCAAGTTACAGTTTGAGAAGGGCATACTATGCACTTGTAAGTGGTTGCAAAGGCATCTGATTTATTGTTTAGTTTGTAGACTCTGAAGTGGTGCAGATGAAGCCTGGGGATGCTCTTCATGAAGCAGGTGCGTAATTCTGAGCGGTATGAAACGGGATGGGACGTTGCAGACTTCATTCAAAGTGTTGGATCTGCCTGCTCTGTAATCAACAATTAGGTGAAAATAGCTCACGTTTGACTGCATTTGAACTGCTTATTTCTTTAGTGTCTGGACAAGTTTGTTCAATGCGTATGACTGACAGCAGCTTACTTTTTCAGATGGTTGGTGTGGACTCTAATCCAGTTGCAATTTGTGGTATTATTCGTGCTGAGCACATTCCATGGTTTCAGTGGAAGGTGCACAGAATCATAGTTGTCTTCTGAGGGACCTAGAGGAAAAAAAAAAGATTGGGGGAGCAAGAATTTTTTTTTAAGTGATGTGCTTTTTTAAAGTGTTTTGAATGAAATAGTTTACATGAGGTAAGGTAATATTCCAAATTTGAATGAATTATCACAATATGTGTTACAGAAGCACATTAGCGTTCTACTTTATTTAAAGAGGTCTAGGAGATAGAACACCACGTACTGCGGTTCTGCAAGGTTATTTGCTTTTCTCCTGAAGCAATAGTAATAAAGCTGAGGGGAAAAACATGCAAATTTCACTTCAAAAGAAATATATCTGTAAACAGACAAGCTGATATCTATATCAGAGGGGATGACACTCTTTAAAATGTTCACTGCTGCACAGCATAATGAATATTCATGTAAATATCCATGTATGTGGGGTTCTCTTACATTTTGGACATAGTACGTGTAAATGTGTCAATTGTTTTGTGGCTTGTAGTATTTGCAACTATGGTTGCAAAACACAAACCTTTACAACATAGGACAGTGCCAAAGTAACGGTCCTTAGAGAATGTCATGAAATGATCTGATGAGTGCTTCTATTTAGATGCCCTTTATATGAGCTCACCAGTTATCCCCAAGCTCTATTTTTCTGAAGCCTCTTACACATATTAACAATATCTATCTTCCTTGTTTGATCTTCAGTCATCATCTTCTCACTAGTTTTTTTCTCCTTTAAATACACTCACCTTTTTCAGATTTTCCAGGCTCACATTGAATAGCTCAATAAAACTTGAAATAGGTTATGGTAGAGAAGGTCCTTGAGTTATTTCTAGTTTCTTGCACAGTAAGAGCTGGCATCTTGCATATAGTTTAGTCTTTTGCCTGTTAACAAGGGATCACTGTGAGCCTGTTAACAAGGCCCACTTTCCACTTTCCTTGTCTCAACAGTTAGCCCTCCAAAAGCTTTCGCTGACTTCTTAACCAGTTGGTGGCCAGCAGCATATGCCAAGGAGGAAGATGGGCAGCCTCTGCAGAGTGGTGTCCCAGCTGCCAACAGCTCGCAGCTGAGGGAGATTTTGAGCTACAAATGTAGTGGTGGTGGCTCATAACCTGGGAAGGTGTTTGTGTGTGTGCATTTGTCTGCATTTTGAATCTGTCTATACTTTTTCCAGTGTACACGTAGAAAAAAGTGTCCCTTCCTTTGGGAAATGCCCTATCTCTATACAGTTATTTCCACTTCCACAAAAATATCCCATATATATATTACAGGCTTTAGGTAGGGCTGCTTGGAGTTCTTTGTTTTGTTTTATTTTTTTGGTTTTGATGACAAATACCAGTTGGTTGAAATCAAAACTTTTCAGAAACGTACTGATTTCAACAAACCTAATTTATCTGAGCCTGGATGGAATTTAGGGGAGGAAAGGGGAAAAAGAGAACCCTTCAACACCTTGCTAGAGAGGAGAATTTCTGGGGTGTGAAGGAACCCAGTTCATATCTGTGCTGTGCTAGACAGCATCAAGGTGCCTTACTGGTCCAGTGAATGTTGAGTGATTGACACAAAGCGGAGCACCTTTGCATGGAGACATGGAAGGAGAAAGATATAATGGCTGACTTCTTAACCTAGCGTTCTAAGTTTTACATCAGCAATGAGAGTTAATCATAATAAAAATACTTGAAGCCAGATCTTTTTATACGGGGTAAGTTTCCTCACCAAAATAAATGTGGAGGGCATCTGTTCGACTTGGAAGTATTATTGATGTTAAATGGATTGGGGCGGGGGGGGGGGGGGGGGGGAGGAGGAAAAACACAAACTTGCACTTTGGAAAAAATTCCCAGCTACCTCTTGTTCCAGATTCAGATGGTCAGTTTTGATTTGAGTTATGTGGTGGCTCAAATCTAGGTAGAGTGTAATGGACCTAGAGTGTAATGGACCTAGAGTGAATTACTTATTTATGCCTTGTCTACATGTTAAAGATCAGTGTTTGAATTGCAGAACTTAATATGCGCGTTTGGCAGATAGGATGCACTTTTTCTGCTCTTGGCTTATGTTTGTAAGTGCTATTATTGGCACTGGTGTCTACCTCATAGCAAATAGTTAATTGCCAGGTCATAAACACACACCAAAGTGAGAATGTATGTAGTTCCTAACATTTTTATCTGATCTGCTTAGCATTTCAAAGCATTAGCGCTGCTCGCTCCCGAAGATGGTTAACCAGTGACACATCTGTAGCTTGGACTGTCTTTTTTTTCTTGCATGTTAAAACTGCAGTAACATTTTTGGCGACTGTTTTTTCCCCTCCACTAACAGTGAATGTCTTCTTTTCTGCAGTAAAGCTGTGATGGATCTGTTGGTTGATTTATGTAGCCGGTATCACTTGAATCCAGCCCAACATAGTCTTGAACTGAGGTCTCGGGGGATGCAACAACCTTTGAGTTACAAGCCAAATACTTTGATAGGAGCACTGGATGTGCAGACAATACTTCTGAAGGAGAAGGTTCCTGAGGAAAAGACAAAGCGACCTCCACCAAGGGTCCCCGAGGTCAGTACTCTGGGGGTTTAAAACGGTGCCGTGGACCATCATTTCATTCCTGTGATGGCAAGCACTGAGGCACTTTCTTCCCACTTCACCAGTCTTTAATCCAGATGAGGCAGGCTTGAGATTGGTTGTAACCTGCTTTACTAGTTTCACTGATTTGCACGCAGGCTGGTAGCTAGAATGTCTTGTTGCATGCAGTTAGGTAGAGTGAAGGCTCCTCTTGTAAAGACTCTTGATGAAAGACCTTAATGACTGGAATGAACAGCAGTGGCTAAACTGAGGGTTGTGGGATTGTGGGGTGGTAGGCAAGGTTTTGAGGGTTTTTTGTTTGCCCCCTTTTTCTGGGCAGTTTGGGTGTTTTTTTTTTTTTTTTGTTTTCTGCTTCTCCTGAGAGTTGGTGGGATACTAGAAAAGTAAACTTTGAGAAAAATAATTCTTTATCAAAAATATGAGAAAGGACTAATTGTAAGTGCATTCACAGTATTGTGGAGATTCAGAAACAGCCATCTTCCAAGTATTTGTTCATTGAAGTTTATATTGGTGGGAACCAGCAGAGCGAATTACACTGTTGTTTTAAGTAGGAGTGGTGCTTGTAAATGGTGATAGAAGAAGATGGATGCTTCCGGTTCCTCTTTCTTAGTCACTTGCTGTGACTCTCTCCGTAGTGACAGAATTCTGAGTCCTGAGAGGTTTTTTTTTTTTTAAATTGTTTTCAATAGTGTGTGTGTAGTAAGGAGGAATCATGGCAGCGTGGATGTCCCCATTGCCTTTCTCATCACAAGGCAGCATAGCTGTCGCTGGATGAGGACTGAGAATTTTTGTGTGTTTCTGCAGAAATCGGTGAGGCTGGTAGTGAATTACCTGAAGACGCAGAAGACCGTGGTTCGAGTTAGTCCGGAGGTCCCTCTCCACCACATCATCCCTGCTATATGTGAGAAGTGCGAAGTCAGTCAGGAGCACGTCGTCCTCCTGCGTGACAGCGTCACCGGGGAGGAGCTGGAGCTTACCAAGTCCTTGGAGGAGCTGGGTATAAAGGAGCTGTACGCCTGGGACAGAAAAAGAGGTGAGCCCAGGCAGAAAGTGAGCGCTGCTGGGTTGGATCACATGCCAGCAATATTATGGGCGACTCTAACGCGTTCATGCTCTCCACGCTTTGAGGCGTGACTTAAATAGGACGGTGACATTTCAGTTGGGTCCTTCGCGCCCAGCTGGGAGCAGCCACGTCCCTGGGAGTCCCTGGCTGCTCTCGCCCTGGCCTTGGGCCAGCAGCCGGCGAGTTGGCTGGGCGCCACCAAAGGAGGAGCTTCGCTACCTCCCCAGTGGCTGTCAGTAAAGATGCACCTAACCCTGGGGCTCGCCCGCCCAGAGCCGGTCCTCCGCCCGCCCGTGCTGCAGGCCAGGCAGAAAGCGGAGACGTGCCCTAGCCGTGGCAGCCATGAAAGCCAGGAGAGAAAGGTGACGTAGCCCAGGGCTGGTGAGAGCACGGTCGCCGATCGCGGGTGAGGCAGCTCCTCTGCTGCCTGTTTCATGAAGATGAACTGAGGAGGTATCTGCCTTTAAAAATTTGTTGTTCTTGCTTATTCCCCCCCTTTCAGACAGTATTCCCGTGGTACCTTCTCGGGCTGGAGTTTTAGCACCTCGATCGTGTATTCAGATGGCATGAATATGAAACGTGCTTTAAAGATACACATTGACGAGTGCTATTTCCTTTGAGGTCAGAAAGTGCTATTCATTAACATTGTTTGCTGCAGTTTGTCTCAGTCAGTATTACTTCCAGCACAGTAGACGTCCTTACTTACTGCGTAGAAAACGTCAGTTGTGTGTGCGGTGCGCAGCAGGCTTATTTTTTATTTATACAGTAATTTATTTATGTTGATGTTCCGTCTCTTCTTTCAAACTTCTTTGGTAAGTGACAGTTCTCCCTCTGTGCGAGCCAAATTTCAGTGAGTTTAGTCTTTTAAGTAAGCTGAATGTCTCCTTTTCCTTTGAATTGTCAGGAGGCTCAAAAAAGTGGCTGACAAGGTGTCATAACTCCATTGCGTGTTTTTCTTCTTCTGAGACATGTTTACTGTAATTAAGCTAACCGTTTTGGAGCAACATATTGAACGTGCAGAGTATTCAACAGGAGGGCATACAGCAGGGACAACGTAGAGAATAATTAGCTGAGGCCTGCTTTAAAGTCTTTCTTTAAAATGGAAGTGATGGTGTAGTCGGGTACAATGGTGTAGTGGGCCCTAGAGTCCGGATTTCAGGAGTCCAGTTACAGCTTGGAGAGACAGCTACGACGCTTGACTTTAAGGCTAGGATTACAGCTGACAATCAAATAATGCTGCATAGTGTGCTGCTCTTTGCATCGGAAACAGCTTTTCTTTCATTCTGTCTCTTTTTTGCACCTCTTAGTACGCCCTTCATTAGAATAATATTCTCCCTGACCCTGAGCATATTTCAGCCTTTTTTGCCTCTCCCTACCCTAGCCTGCACCCTGGTGTCTGATGAGAAAAATGGTAAATATATATATAATTATATATATAAAAAAAATTAAAATTTGTGAAAGGTCCCCTTTGTTCCAGCAAATTCCTCCCTCCCGTATTCCAATCTTTAGTCTCAGAGAGAACGAGTGCCGCTAATTTGTCTGTGGGTTGTGCAGCGAGTAGGCAGTCTAGTCTATTCAATTATCAGAAGAGCAGAGAGATCTTTCAAAGCCGTTCTCACGAACGAGTGTGGCCTCAGAGCTGCTGAACGCATAGGCTGCTTGTGAGAGCAGATTCTAGAAAAACTTAACGCTTACCAGTCTCTCCTTCCCTGAAGGAGAAATAGTGAATTCTGAAGCCATAGCAGAAGTGTGACCAAAAGACAAGCTTTGCTGCCACCTGCTTCCGTAACTTGATTTAGCAGCTGAAGGAGCTTCACGACTGAGTCGAGAACAAGTACAAACCTCTTCTCAGCTCGGTAGCTTCTAGGAGCAGCTCTGCATGTCTGGTTTTAGACGAAAAGTTTTTGCGGTAGTGCTTCGGAAAATAAACGCTAGTGTTGTGCCTTAGTAAGCAATATTAGAACTTTAATATGTTTTCTCTTGTCCTTTCGTTGCTTGCCTTTTCCAGTTCCTCCATCCAAAACTCAGTCTGAACCTTCTCTGAACTATAGAGGTACTGTACAACGCTGCTTAGGGAAGATCAGCTTTGCCTTCACATTGTGTTGAGCATGGTTTTGGTAGATAGCTCTTTAAGAAGGTAGTGCTTTTTTTGCAGTCTGTGTTATCTTTTAGACGGTGCTGTTTACATGGCTGTGCTTTTGTTGAGAAGAAATACGTTTGTGTGTGCGCTGTTCCTTCAATAACTGCCGATAAAATGTCAACAATTAACAAATGCTATCATTAACTGATATGTGGTAGTGTATGCTTCTGTATAGATGCTCAGCTTTTTCCTGTTACCTAAAACATGATTTATTTGAATTTCAGAAATACTAAAATTTCAGAGATCTCACAGGCTCAAAATTCATATGGTAGCAAAAATATTCTGATACCTATGAGATCTTCCACTAATTCGAAATAGACTTGTAACTAAGCATTTAAATGTCAAACTTAAATGTACCTATATGCAGTACATCACTCTGGATAGATACTGACTTCTGAATTGCAGTAGATAAGATTTAATTAGATTACATTGTGCTTCCATTTCCAGTTACATAGAAAAGGTGTATGCGTAGTATATCCTATTTCCCCACTGAATCTGTTATAATATATTGATTAAATCAAAATACCCTCAAGAAAGGTATGCCTGATTGTAGCTGGCTTTATTTCCTTGCCTTCCTAGTAACCCCAACGTAGCCAAAACAAACTTGGAGATGGCTTCTGCAAACTTTCAGGAAGGAAGGCAGTCCGCCACCCAGTGGCCGGCCATGGTGCCAGTCTTAGCCAGAGGCCATTTGCCTCTTGGCTCCACTAAAGCTAGTATTTGTTTCTCCCCAGTTCTTCTGTCCTAATTTGCATTGGCTTCCTCTTACATAGAGTATAATGCCAGAGTCAAGGTCCCTCGTATTTGTTTAAGAAAAATGGATCAAGGCTGACATAGATTCCTTGTTGTTTTGAGATGATATGTGGGGTTTATAATCCCAATGCAGTTGGAAGAGATTTATAAAACGTTACATGAAAATGTTGATGGTCAGCTATTACTGAGCTGTTACTGGCTTATCCTGGCGTTTGATATTGAAGGCTATGTGAGTGAGGGAGCCATAATGATTCACATCCAATTACAGCCTGGCTCTGAGCCGAAAAATAGCTGTTTCTGGTGAATGAGTATAGGCAGTGCTTTGTATTTGAGGAAGGTATTAATTTATTACTATTTCTTTGCAGTGGAGTTGCAGGCTGCCTTAGGGATAGTTTCTCCCTTTTTTCATCTGGGTTCTTCATCTTTGCGCTTCTACCATGCTTTGAACTATGGTGTCTTTAACACCTTCTAACACCTGGCATTACTGATATGCAAAGTGATCCTGTGTGAAAATAATGTGCTTTATGTGAAATGCAAATCGGTTTGCAGGAGTTCTGGGATGACTCGTTTTATGGCAACAAACAATTCATTTTGCATGTGCTTCTTAATTATTATTAAATGAAGAAATTACTTACAAAAGAAAGTGGCTTTTTTTCTGTACGTGAAACTTTGTGTGCCAGTGGGACACTCTGATGTCCTTGGAACCAGGGAGAAACCCATATAGCATTACACAGTGCCCATTAAAATTAGGGATTTACACTTGACTGGGCCTGAAAAATATAAGACTTTTACAAGCTGTATATTGAATGTCAAACTAATGGTTGTTCCCTGTAGCACAGGACCTCATTATATTGCCCATTGGGCTCTACTGGTGTTGGGGAGGTTGAAGGGAGACCAAACGATCTGAGAATTCATGCAATTCCTTAGCCAGTTTGAGGAGGACGTGCGCTTTTTGAGCTCTTGCAGCCTGGAAGGCAGAGAGACCTGCCTTGCTTCCCACCTGAAACAAAGGCGCCAGGACAAGAAAGGATCAGCCTGACTAGCCTGGTTTAGGCTCTAAGGAGAGCCATGTTTCCAGAGGACAGGGCTCTTCCTTCCTTATCGAGGTTAATCCAAATCCACATTGAGAGTCTTTCCATTAGCTTCCCTGGGTTTAAGTAAGTCAGGCCCATGGAGTGTTAAAGGTATTCACCATAATCATTTTGAAAAGTCAGGTTTAGGGTATTACAGGGGTATTACAGGGTATTATAGTCCTCCGTGAGTTCGAAGGTAAGCTATCTAACAAGCGTTTTCAAAGGCTAAGCAACTGACTCTGGAGTACAATAGGTTTGATTGAAACTGAAATTTATGAAATTACTTCCTTTTGGCTCCTGTAGGCTTTGGAACAAACTCAGAATGAGTAAAAGTTTGAAAAAGAGAATGCAGGATATGGCACTTACTTAAATAGTTTAGTTCATAACTTCTCCCGAGTATTTCAGTTCATAAAAATACAGCATTAAGTCGGGATATTTTAAAATAGTGATCTTCTGATTCTTTATTTCATAAATGTAAAAAATATTCCATTATAATCGTTTCAGAACCAAGTCGAAATGCCTCAGTAAGCAATGATGCAATAGAAAAAGAAAAGCGAGGATTTCTGGGATTTTTCAAAGCTAATAAAAGAAGCAGCAAGGTAAGTGCTCAGTAGTGTTTTACCTTGCTAAAGAGAATTGCTTTCTTTCCAGCTGCATTTCACCTGTGAGTATTGTCTTATGTTTGTTTTTTCAGGGAGTCTTCTGTTAGCAGATGCATAAACTGTGTTTGAGCAGTACACCTTGATGGAGATTTCAGCTGCTAATTGAAAGAGCTGGGCTGGTTGTGCATTTAACTTGTTTTTTGAAATGCAAAGCATTAGCGTTTAGTAGGTGGTACCAAAGGGCAGTAATTTCGAGCAACTTATTTCCCTCTGTTAGTCATGCTCAGATAACAATGCATTTATGGAAGTGCTGATGTAGCATAGAGTATATCACTCTAGATATCAAGTAGAATCGTCCTTTTAACAAAGGTTTCTTCTGTGCGTGCATGGTATCTGTTTTAAAGCATTTGTATCTTTAGTAAGATCTGTGCTGTCAAGTAATTGCCATCTCTGAGTATGCAAAACTAATGAGTCCAATGTAGAATAAAAAAACTGCAGTACTAAAAGGAGTAATAAACTGAAGGATCAGTATCTGCTGATGCTCATATTTTTTACCTTTGTTTTTAATCTTGTGCTGGAAGCTTAAAAAAAAATCAAACAAGAATTTTCAAAAAAAAAAGTGCATGAATATTGGAGCTTTAAGGAAACAAAATATCATGAATCATAATGCTTTCCAGGAGCTGTTAGTGTTGCAATTGTTTTCCAGTTCTGGTTCTGGATTATTACTCCATTAAGAGGTATGAGGGTTTTTTTTTTTGTTTGATTTGTGGGGTTTTTTTGTTTTTTGTTTTTTGTTTGTTTGTTTTTTGGTTTTTTTTTAACATCCTGTCTGCCAAAGGACTTGCTCCAGGTAAATTCAAGATGTTTCAGTGGTTAAACTTAACTACCATAAAACAACTATAGAAGAAGATATGACAGTGACTTTATAAGGGAAAACTGGAGGGTAATAGTTCTGCATTCTCTGTAGACCTCAAAAATTTATTGAGATGCCTATATGAAAAGTATGTGCCACTCATCACAGAAAGTAAATACAAAAAAAAAATTCTGAGTCAAGAACAAACAAAAACAGTGGGTTTTAACTTTATACTTTTCACAGGCTTAGCTACAAGTTTCACTATCAAGTGACTGTGATTATAAAGTGTTTAACACTACAGGATGTCAGAGTAGAAAAAGAGTTTTCTTTTGTATGATTTAAGTACACATCCAAGGCTTTTGCAGTGAAATCAGAGTGTGTATGTATCTGATTAACTGGTTCTTAAAAACATATACTTTGTTAGTGGACTGGTGTTTCACTTACCCTTTCCAGTCCTCCCAATCATATTCTTAAATCTTCCCAAATTTTCTGCCCTTTCGGTTATGATCATATTTGGAATGCTTTTGCCAGGCAGTAGCTTCCTTTACAGACAGTAAAGGGAGTTACTGTATTGAAAAATCTAATCTGCCGTGGATGCTGAGCTATTAACATTTTATAGAGGATACATGAAGGCTATATTTTATGAGATAGGAAGTCAATCACTTCAAAGTGTTTATTCTCCATAAGAAAAATTTTCCCATTAAGAGTGGAACCAAAACAGAACACTGAAGCAATAAAACTGTATCAGCCTGGAAGAAGCTAGTAAACAAGGAAACTTGAATATAAGCCTCTAGAGCATGCTACAGGACTGTATGTCCTCTAGAGAAACTAACTGTATTGCAGCATACTTTATACGGCGCTATAGCTTGTCCTCCGATTCCATTTTACTAAATTTTGCTATGAAGTATGTTTTTGTGGAATGTACTTTCTGAAGCAGCTCAGATTTAACTTATAAAATATTTACACTTGCAACATCGGAAAACTTGGCTGTGAGGAATGTCAGTTCTGTAGTTACCACAGTAGGTTTCTCACAGCTGTTAGGTTTGGGATGAGTGTTTTAAGATTCCAAACTCCTTATATTTTTTCACTGCCCTCTCTCTTTTCTGTTCTTTTTCATGTTTGCTGCTTGGAGACATCAGAGGTGATACTGTGGGATTTTTTAAATATCTCTTCTAATAAAGACTAAGGATATTGAGGGTCAGTTAATAGCCTAAGTTAATATTTGACCCGGGAGCAAGTAGGAACTATATAAACAAGCATGAGCAGCAGACTTTAAATCTGTGGTAAAGGTGTAAGTCTTGCTAGTCTTGCTAATTCTGGCAGGTTAACTGACTTTTCTTGATAACTCTTGTATTTGTTTCTTTCTCTCAAAGGACAAATAGTCCATAAGAAGAGAGATTAAAACAGTCATTTTGTTTAGACCAGCAAGGAAATCTCTCCATTGCCTTTTCAGTATGAACGTCCAGCAGTTTGAACGCAAGTAGAGAGCATTACTTAAAACTAAGGCAGAGCACAGCACACGAGAGCAAGTAGATGTGAACTGGCCATGAATGCATCTAGCTTGGTGTTATGGAAGGTGTCTAGCGAAAACACTAGGGGACGTGTTGAACAGACTTAGTTAGCAAAATGGGGGCAAACCCATTAAGTTCTTCTAAGAAAAGATTTTATAGGTTTATGAAGGTGTTGCTCTGTGATTCCAGGGTACTGGAATCAGTGGCCCAAGATGTCTCTTACAATACTCTGCTCTTTGCTGTGTTACTCTCTTACAGTTTTTTACTCTGTAAGACTTCAGTCGGATCCACTAATTTGTTTTTGTTGTTTTTCCTTTTCCCTCCTCATTTTGCCTTGTGATTTGCGGTGATTCTGTATGTATGCATTCGTGCATGGTCTGTGTTTTACAACTAGTTGATACTGCCTGTCCTGAGCCTTGAACAGAAGCAGCACCACAGAGCTGCAGGCATTGACGAGGTGATGGTTTTCTTTTGCAAGGGAAGAAGAGAGTGTTAGCCTGTGTTGCAGACTGCCCTGGATCAGATGTCTCTCCATGCGACGGGCCTGTGCTCAGATATCCTTCCCCACCTCACATGCCCACATGCGTGCTTTTTTCTCAGTCCCTCCCAGGTAGCTCACTGAGGGCAATAACTATGCTGTGACAATACACTAGATCTAACTTTTTAATATGGCAGGAGAAAACCCAAAACACCATGACACAAAACAGAAAGCAGAGACCTAGTGTCGTGGTTGATATACAAGTTTGTTCAAGGTGTTTCTTTGGTTAACTTTGTGCTGGCAGGCTTAATGCCAGATCAGGTATCGTCTTGTTCACTCCATTCCAATTTTATGCTGGATCGGTTACCCTCTGTTCTCCCCCAGCTGGCATGAAAACAGAAAGGTGGCATTAAGTCTGTATTTGATGTGAAACGTGCCCGAGGCTAAATCCAGATCAAGCTGGCACTGCTCAGCAATCCAGTAGTGCAGAGGTCCTGTGGAGGTGATCATGAGATCTAGGCTTGAGAAAGGTATATATGAGCACAGAGAAGCAGTCCTATGAACGTTGTGTGTGGGGTGAGGTACCTTACTTGTTCCCCCGTCTCAGTAGGTGTAGCAGAGGGTGACAGTCTGGCCCTTCATGCTGCAGGAGCTGCCTGCTACCTATTTGCCGCCTTTTTGCCTTACATTGTTCTGTTTGTTTGCTTATATTCCTATTCTTAAATTTTTCTGCTAATAGATTTCTTTCCTTGCCCATCAGAGAAGTTTTGCAAACGACTTCAGTGTCTCTCAGCAATTGGGTCCAGCACTACTGAGGCCATTTGTCTTGGTTCTGTGATGATGAGGTTTGATGCTCTGGCATGTTTTTGCTCTATTTTGTTTCCTTTGCCACTGCTGTGTAGGATACTTGTTTGTGTTGCAGACAGAAGAACACTTGAGGATGGACAGAGATTGTGGTGAGGAGGATGTTTTTAGTTCTACATCTACAAGTGAAGGAAGCTTGGATGTAAGTACTAACATGGCTCGTAGATGCTATTGCATTCCTATTAGACCCTGCAGTTTGAACAGCCAGAAGATGCTGCTCTTCCCTATGCTTAGCTGAGTAGAAGTAGAAATAGCATACTTCGTAGCAGTCCTCCCAAGTTAGTTGTCTGGGTGCACAGTTCGCACATCTAGGTGCAATGCATTATCTTCAAATGAAATTCTTGCTAGCTTCAATATAAATTACGTTTCTCTCAGTGTTAAATTCTAAGCAACTGTGAGCAAAAAAAGTGGTTTAATCGAGGAGATAGGCGTTGTCCTCGTTTGAACGGGACTCTAAGACAGTGACCATACTGCATGGAGCAAACATACGTTTTCCATGTCGGAGACATTTAATGGGGGCTTTTCTTTCTTAAAGCTATAAATCCACAGCTCTCATTTCTATCCCTTTACATATTTTCTCTGTGCATAGCAGCATTCCAGCTGTTTCTTGTGTAGCGGGGGGAGGTGGAGGTTAGAGAGTGCTTTTGTTTTGAGTGCTAGGAATAGCAGGAGAGACTTTTGTTTCAATAGTTTTGGGGGTATTAAAATCCTGTGAACCAGATCTAGAAAGGTTTTTAAGTGCCTGACAGGTACACCTGTAATCCAAATTACTTAGATGTAGGTATCTAATTAGGAACTGTGAATCCTAAATCCTTTCAGAAGGCTGTTCTGGTGTATTAGTGATCACAGTTACTGGGGTCCTTTTTTGTTGCATTATTTAATTACTTGGCTTTTTGTTATAATATTTTCAAAACTTGGAGAAGACAGTGTTGGTGGCATGATAGAAGCCCGAAATGTGAGGCTTGGCTCTGAATACCCCTTTCAGAAACAAATATTTGGAAAAGGAGTGCTGAGGCATAAAAGGTGCAGGTCACTAGTCAGGGGAAGGAGTGACAGAAAATTGTGAATAAGTGAAGGAGGAGGAAGGAGACAGCAGAACCCAGATAAAAAGGATCAAATAAAAGAAGTCAAAAGGTGAAAACAGACGGAGAAGTGATTAGTTGAGATGGTTAAAAAGCATCCAACTTGGCAAATCTGTGAAGACTTCATAATGAAGGAGTACAGAGATATGAAAACTGCTTATGACACTAAAAATTCTGGTGATACTACAAGGAGGAACAATGCTTTATTGAGAAAGCTCTATCAAGAGTTCTAGTAGAAGGTGATATGAGTAGTTGAAATAAATATACTGGATCAGAGTATAAAGAAAACCTTGGCGAGGTCTACCGAAGTAAAATCTGCTTGTGGTTTGCCTTCAGTAGTATCATACATTGAGCTCAATACCAAACTACTGCAAGAGGAGGAAGAAGAAGAGGGATTCCAGTGAGGATATGGAGGTAGTTCAGATACTCTGGACTGTCTTAATGTTAGTATGTGCTTGTTCTTCAAAAGAGGAATGTTTCTTCATTTATTTTTGTAGGAAATCTGATAGGGCAAGTTGCAAATGAAGACCTATTTTTCTTTTGACACTGATGAGAAAAGTTTTCGAAGCTATCTTGAACATACAATGTTGTCTTTTAAAAGCGCAAGCACTTAAGGTGCAAAGAAATTTTGGAGTAAGAGGTAAAGAAATGTTTCCTTTTTATTTAGTTACTTATTCAGTTACATGAACATGTTCAGGTCAGATTAAAACTTCTTCTTTTTCCTCCTAAGAGCATTTAATCTTCAAAAACAATGCACCTATTGTTCAGTATTTGTTTCTTTCCTTTCTGGCTTGACACTTGCTTGTATGAGCACTGATTCTGCTAGGACATAAGCACGTACTCACTCACATGAAGGTATTGAAGTCATTCCATTTAATTTGGTATTATTCTGTTAAAGTTTGCAGAAAATACAGAGCATAAGTGTAACTGATTTGCTCAGCAGGACAGAAAGTCCATCCTTCAAGCAGACTAGATGAGCCTCATAAAAAAGGTAAACAGTTGTGACAGTTTGGGGAACAAGTTCTAGAAGACACTGAACTTGTCCTGGCTAAATCTTATTAACTTAAGGAAGATGAAAAATTCAAGTGGAAATTCTGTTGAGTAGGGCAATTTGTAATTTACAGTTTAGCCGTTCCTTATGGGCTGGACTTTGAGATCCGAGAATCACTCGAGTCTGAGTAATTCTTCACTGCACTGATTTCTCCAAAGACAGTCTCACTGAAGTACTTCAGTAGAGTTGAGTATCCTTATTCAAACTGAGTGATATCTTAAATGTGAAATATACATTTAGAGCTCATTATATATAAAAATTTTCACTGAAGTAAGATAGGATTTTCAGCAAAATGTCACCCAGTAGAAGCTTCCTCTGTTATAATTTCCTCAAGTCTCCTGTCTTTTGCCATTTTGGGTCATCTTGAAAGTATTTTGCATTGCTGCATGGGTACCAAAGCCAAAGTTTCACATTTATTTATGAAGGGAGAATAGTTTGGCATTAACTTGGAGTGATTCTCTTCAGCATGGTGCAAGGAGATAAGCTGGCTGGTTCAGTAAAACCATTTTTGTCTGTGAGGAGATGGGCAATGCAATTCACTGAAGTACTACGGAGGTAAGAGCATGACAAACAACTTCACTATGCTTAGCTTAAATCCTTTTCTTAGTGTATGTGTCAGTGATCTGCACTGCATTGTAGAAAAGGTAATGACTCTGTCCTAGATGTTTATTGTTTGTTTGAAAACTGAGCAATATGAAGGAATGGTATAAAGCTGTAAGAAATAAGAGATCTTTGGCATTAATGCAAGCAAAAGTTGTAGTCTTTTTTTTTTTTTAACCATCAAACCATATTTGTGGCATATTTATCTAAGTATTATTGGAATTATTAATGCCTCTTAAAAGTATTTAGGGTTGTTGATGGAGAGGCAGATTTTTCAAAGTCCATATGGGAAAGTCAACACTTGTGCTGGAGGTGAAAGGAAATTTATTCACAATATCATGAAAAATTGAAGAGAGTAGAGAAAGAGGAATTGGTTAATGCCTTAAAGAGAATTAAAAATGCAAGAAAAGTATTTTCTGTGACAGGTCTCAGATCACAACTGTTCATTTTAGTGTGTGTCAGTAAATAATGTAATGGATTTGAAATCTGATGGGGGTATTGTAGATGATGCAGAAACCTCTCCTTTTAACTCTCTGTTGATTTTGTGCTAAGCAGAAGATCCTATGACCGGTGTAACTTTTCATAAATCAAATGCTATTGAAATAAAGCAGTTGGAAATTGCTGCATATTTAACCATATTCCTCATTCTCTGCGCCAAAGGCATACAGTCTGACAGCTGGAATTTAGAACAGCTAGGAAAATAAAATGAGAGTATGTCATCTTTGCCACTTGGTGTCACTGTCCTCAAATAAAGAGCTGATCAAGCTGAAACCCAGTATTTGGAACACAGTACTAAAATTAGCTATTTTTATTTTGAGGGTCTTTGTTTTCATAAATCAAGAGCAAGAAAGCACATCCCAAGCGCTGAACGATGGTATCTCCAATGTGGAATTTGTTTATGTAATAAATCAGCTTGGGAGAAAATATTTAAAAGTACAGCCAGGAACACTTATCAGAGGTTTTGAAACTTCAGCACAAAGTCTTATCGCTGAAGGTTTCTCTAGTTCAAGACAGGGCTGCAGCCCAGGGCTTCAGTGTTAGAAGATTTTCATCAGGACATGTGGGACAAACTATGGAAAATCGAGTCTTCAGTCCAAATATAGATGTTACTTATAACTGAGAATCAGTGAATGAGGCAGACAGTCCGGTAGGTCCATGCTTAATGGAGCTATGTCACAGCCTTTGTTATATATGTTTGTGAACATGCATATTATCTATATACCTAAACTATCAGAACAATTCCATGTCATTTTAATCCTAAAGGGTTAGCAGGTGTCTTTAGGATATGTGCAAGTTTTCTTTCTACATTTTAGTGCATACACGTAAAGCAAGGTCAGAAGAAAAATACTGTGCTAACGTTTGAAAAAGTCAGCAGAATTCTGCCCATTGCTAACTTTGGCAGTCACTTTTTAAACGCTGGGAACAGATATTTTCCCTGTGAAGACGTTTTTAGAATATATTGTTCACCTCTGCAGGACTTTGTTTACTATTGGCATGCTCTAACTTTTATGCCCTTAGAGATGGCAGGAGTTATACCATTAATGATGTAATTTCCCAATCCAGAAGTAGTTGGGAGAGGGATCAAGTACTGTTAGGCAAAAGTATCTGGAAAGGTGACTTCTTTTCAACCATGTCAGGCCCCAGCTGATCAGTGAATACCATGTCCTCTGTCGGGGATTTCACCTCACATAGCCATGTACTGTTTGAGGCAGTAGCAAAGGTGTCCCGAGGACAATACAGTCCGCATTACCTGAATGGAAGTGAACTTTTAATATTTCAATATTTATGACAATCACATTCACTTTAAATTCCTGTTTTCATGCTCTTTGTTCTTCTTGGTATTCTAGCAGTGTTTAAGGTCCTGGTTACATATATTTGCTTGTACTTGCAGGGCCAAATCCTGGGATATCTCTATTGTCCCTTCTACGGGTAGTTTTATATACACTGCCAAAGGCATAGCTTGTGACCTGGCTTTGAAACATTTTTGCCTAGTTTGGGCTTGTTTGCAAAATGCATAATCCAGCAAAAGGGATGGGAAGAGTTCTCTAAATATTACAGCAGTCAGGTCTGTCTCCACGAGTCTGCTGTGAAAGGGCGTCTGTACGTCAGTAGTTATATGCCAGTGGATGACACTCGAGAAGATAGCATAGTTATAAATGTTTTCAGTTGTGCGACTGTTTACGTGTTTGGAGGAAAAATAGATTTATTAGATACTAGATATCTCAGAATAAGGTTTGTCGTCTCCTTGAGTTAGTTTTATTTTGATACTTTGTGATACTCTCTGAAAAAATTATTTTATTGTGAGAAACTTGGTGAGTTGGTCAAAGCCAACTGGCTCGTGACTGGCATTCAGAGAATTCAAATAGACATCAAAGAGGAGAGTCATCAACTTTCTCCTTGTCTACTGAGGACAGGGCAAGAAGTGATTGGCTTTATTTATGGCAGGGGAGCTTTAACTTAGATAGTAGACAAAAAAGATTCTGACTGTCTGGAGGTTTCACACTGGAGTAGGTTATTAGACTGTGAAACCCATGTCATAACCTAATCTGTGCTGTAAAAACGTCCAAAAGTTTCTTGGAGATGAGCTACACGTACTTGATTCTGCCTTGGAGCAGAGGGATGGATTAGGTAGACACTGGAGGTCCCCCTGCAGCCAGAGTTGTGGCTGCTGAAGAAGTGTAACTGCACCCACTTCCCTTTGGGGTGTGCGCTGTAAGATATTCGCTGTCTTCATTCATATAAATTATACATTTATATATTTAAAATGATATCTTTAGATTTTTCTTACACCATGTGGAAGCATGCTAGTGATAGCAGAAGGCAAGAGCTTAACACAGGCGGAGCCTGCCACCAAACTTCAAGTTCCTCCTCCAGAGCATGGTGTTACTAGACTCCTTTAAAGAAAAGGTCTTCAGAGTTAGTGTGCAGCGTATATATGTATATATATGTGTATATATGTATATACGCAAAGTTTCTGGTTCTTAGAACCAGCTGAACTGCTTTCCCCTTCCCCCCCCCCCAAAAAAAAAAAAAAAAAAGCCTGAGGTAGATACCTGGAATGGAAGGTCTTAGCCAGTATGGTTAAGATTTCATAAAGTTGCAAGCGTTTGAAAACAGAATCTTTTAAAGAGAAGTGTCAAGTGACCCCTAAATTGGCTGCTCTTCTTACCTTAAGTACCACAGCATTGCCAGCTCCATGCAGTCAGAAATCATTTGTCAGCTCCCTCCCTCACCACACAAGTGGCTTAAAATCATAAGATTCAATAAGAAATTATTTAGGGTGGGCTTCCCCCCCCACCCCCGCCATTTTGTTTTTGAGCCTTATAGATTTGCAGAAGTCACATTTCTAAACTTCTTTTTTGTAGCTGTTTATAAAACAAACCAAACATTCTCACGTAATCACTGGTTTTTGGAAGCTGTGGCTGTAACATACCTACCTGATTCAGAGTAAAATCATAAGGCTTAGCACCACAACGTGTTGCATTGACCTGCTTGTCATCAATCAGATCAGGTAGTAAGGAGAAAACGATCACGCCTTTGAAAGCTGGACCTCTGTCATTCTTCCCCCTTAGCTCTTGCCTCTAAGAAAACATCTCAGGAAGTTCTGTTCCTCCAGTGTTTTTTGCAGGATATTTTGAATAAAATATTCTGTAGTAACATTCTGCGGCAAACACTGAGGGAAACAGGCCAAGTCAAATGGAAGGGACTTGGTTAGAGCCGTATCGATGAAGGAAACGGTGTACAGCTATGCCAGCTTTTAAATACCTGGCAGCCCAGGGTTTTGAATACCTGGCAGTGCAGGCTTCTGTTGAACACTGATTTTAAGCATCACAGAGTCAAATTTCCTGAGTTTTAAAAATACTGAAATCAGCACACCAAGAGTTGCATGCTAAACTCTTGACTGTCTCCAAGTCTGGTACCTGCCTCTACTTAGGAGTAAAATCTTGAGCCACCTCTGGATTTTAGCCATCTAAAGCTTCTTCTCTAAAGGTTTACAGCCATTAGCCAGAACGTGAGAGTGCTGAGTGTAGTTCCCTTCTGTTCCTTTAGAGATACCAGCCAATCTTCTATCTCTCAGGACCATTGCTGAGGGAATTATTTCCTTCTTTGCAATGAAAACCCAAATACTCGCTGGGCTAGAGAATGCCCAGAACAAAGCTGTGAGATACTCTTGATGTGGCAAGCACCCTTTTTTTTAAAGATAGCAAAATATTCAGTGACTCAGAAAGAGAGCGCGAGAACAAACTCAATTCTTCTGACCAATAATGAAAAAACTTAAGTGTGGTGGCAGCTCTGCATTCTAATCCTGGCACTGGGGATAAGTTTTTATACATTTTATGCTAAGCAGACATTAGATCCAGCACATAAATAGTCACTGAAGCGAAAAGTAAAAAAGCCAAATGCTCCCTGCTCAGAGGGGTAACCTAATCTCATTTCCAAATAATTGTGTGTGATCCCTCTACCTCTTTCTAGCTAAACTCATATTCATATATTTGAACAGCAAATAATCTCGGACTGCTCCTGAGAAAGGGAAATTTGATTCCCCTCAACTAGAAGAGAGGATTGAACCTGGATTTCCCATATTTTTAGTGAATCATTGAACCTGTGGATAGTGCGAGAAGACAAAACAGGGGAGAAATACCGAAGCTACCTCTTCCAGCAGTTAAGTTTTATGTGGAGCCAGGTTTCTTCTGTGTGCTTTGAGCTCATCTATTGGATTAAGCCCCTTGGCTGATAGAGATTTGCCAACTTTATGGATCCTGATGGAGTTTAAGAGTTTAGGCAAGAGGTTAGGAACACAATTTCTCAGTAGTTTCAGGCTGGGCATACCCAGATGCAGAAATGGGGCACAGAAATGGGAGTAAGCACATCATAAGGGTATGTGTCAGGCTTATTGAAGGGAAAGCCCAGAGAGGTGTAGCGTGCAGAGGCCCAGGCTAACAAGAACCCCGTAAGTTAGCCTCGCCACATGTGTGAGGCAATTCTGCTCGCGGACCAGGGCTCCATGGCGTTGTCTGTGGATGTACCAAGCTGGGCTGGCATGAGTTGGCTCACATATCTCCCTCGTATGTTTAATTAAGACCTGGTGACACACCCTTAACCACCCAAATCCTTTTATGTCTGATTCATCTTTTGTTACTGATTTCACTGAAAAGTTCTGAAGTTAATTCACTGAAAAAAAAAAAAAAAACAAGAATAAAGCAGCAGCTAATAAGGCCAATGTCTTTTAATTTACATTAATAAAAGGACACTTTAAAAAAAAAAACAAAGACAAACTTAAATTTCATTTGAGATTTTTCTAGTGACATCTCAACCACTCAGGCTTTGCTTCCTTGGTGTTTAATATTACTAGAGCCCCTTAATAGTGTGTAATAGCCTTGAAATTCATATTTGGTTATAATTTATTCAGCATATTGTTCTCAGTGTAACTGGCAAGCATGCAGTGGTATTGAAAATACCACCTTTAAATAAAAATGTATCCTAGGATCAGGTTTTTCTGCAATTGAATAAGCAAAGATGTAGTTACTTAGAAAGGGGTTTCACATATTTCCTGTGTGTATAAAATGCTCTTTGTGTTTAAGTTTGGGACAGTCTGGGAATGAGTCAGAGAATTAATTCCATTGCAAAGCACGTTTCTGTTTGATTTAATGACGGATATCCAAAATATTTCTTCTAAAGCTTTCCAAATGTTACTACTGTAATGAAAAGGATTAGTGTGTATTTATGCCAATGCCCTTTACTAGATGAAATCAGAAATGGTTAATTGTATGTCATGGCCTCCTTGTTGCTTGTATGCAATGGAATTTTTTTTTTTTTCTTCAGACAGTAACCCCTTTTTCTGTAGTGGCGTAATCTGAATCACATGGAACCACAGATTTATTATATTAGTCTAAACATTCTATTAGCATTTATAGATTTTAGATATAGTAAACATTTTCAACAGTGGTTATGGTATAAATTCTTTCCCTTGCAAAGAATTTCTGAGGCATGAGCGCTAATAGGATTTGGTTCTTTTCCAGCCTCTTCTGTGGACAGCAAAGACTCAATTTCATTAAAAGTGGTGGCAAACAATAACATTTCTTTTAATTAGATGATCTCATGATTTCCACACATATTTGTTCTGTGCATTATTGTTCGTTGGCAGAAATGAGCTACTTGGTAGCGTGTGAAACCATATGTCTCAATAGCATCTTATGGCAGGCAAAGGAGGATATGCAAAACAACATTTGCTGACAGGACACTATGTTTTGCTTTGATGGGGAAGTTTTCCTAAGTGAACTTTATGGCTTAGTTCTCTCATGCAAAGTTGAACTTACATAAGCCTTAGCGGGCTTTACAGGTCTCCTTTAACTCAAACAGGAGTTGTGTATATGAAGCAAAGACTGAATAGCGCTGTCTGTACCGCTCACATCCCCTTGGCTGCAAAAAGAGACTTTGCAATGCCTGTAGTCTGTATAGCTGTTTCACATATTTTTGTACTATATCAGGCAGTTCCCCTCTCTGGAAATGTATTTTTTCCTAGTTATTTATGCTTTTGCATTCATACTTTTAAGCAGATCTCAAAATACTCATGGAGGCTACGGAAAGCGCTTCTGGTTTTAGAAATGGTTAGCGGGAAGGCCAGAAGAAGAGCAAACAGGTCAAGGCAGGTAGCAAGATGTAGCCGTGGAGGGCTCTTAAATAGACAACTAGCTGGAGACATTGGAGTTAGGCCCACTGACCCTCTCAGGGTCGTACCCAGCACCTCCTAAGGGTTGGGTACTTCTGTGCCTTGGTGCTGTGGTGAGGGAACCAGAGGGAACTGATGCCAAGGACCTGAGTGTGCAGGCGCCCTATCAAGCATGCTGACACAGCTAGATGGAGAGATTAGCCTTAGGTTTATGACTGTCAGAAAGTTTGTTTTGTTTTTTGTTCCCTCCCCCCCCCGATTACGACGTTCTCCTCTTTCTGCCCCAGCGAATGTTCAGGCACACATCTCAGTTTTGATATCTCCCAGCCTCAGCACAGAGGTGGTGTAATTTCATTGAGTCTAAATGGAGCTTGTCTTGATTTACAGCTGTTTGCATAGGAGAAGAGTCAGGCCAACAAAGTGCTCTGTGGAGGTTTGCCTTGTAAAAACCTAATGGCAGTGGATTTGACAGAAGGTGGGGGGAGAAGAAACATTTAAGACTATTTATTAATCAGGAATTCCAGCAGCGTGGCTTTTCTTGCCTTGATGCTGGCAAACGTACAGATGAGAGATACTGTGCAGAGCCCGTTTCTGTACAAACAGAGAAAGCCCTTCAAATGTAAACATTTGAGCAGCTGGCATGGGAGATTAGTGCAGCAGCAGCGGGAGGGGGTAATAGTGGATAGTGGCGCCATCTAAATTTAACGAACGTTAAACAAGGTCCTTGTTCTAGTTGAAGGGTTACAGGTCAGAAAGACAATATCAGCTAAAAATACTGGCGATTGTACAAGTCAGTCAAAGTTATTAACTAGTGTTTAATTAAAAGTAACTCTCCTTTCCCAAGCCTTCCCTCCACCCACCCCCAAAAATGTTCAGTGCAACCTGTCTGAATTAAGGAAAAAACCCTTTATTTTGTATCTATACAAACAGAGCACTTTAACACTTCTTAGTGTTTTGCTTTTGATTGTGAACCATCTTAATATATTGTTCTACTTTTAATTTCCTGTAGCTGAATATAAAATCAAAAGAACATATCATGCCGAGAACGGAAGTATTGTATAGTCTGTTAGCTTTGTAGTCGTTTGTTCATATGCTGTTTAACTTCATTTGGGGTAGAGGGACTTTGGGGGAGATTTTAGGTATGGAGTTTTTTGTTTGTTTATTTTGTTTTTTTGTTTGTTTTTTTTTTTTTTGATCCTTCTTCTGACAGCCAGATTATGCACTGGTGTGTCTGATCATGCATTGGGTTTGGTTTTCGGGCTGTTGTTTTTAACTTGTATTTTGGGCACACTTAAAACAGCTCTTTGCCTGTCAGTTGTGATCTGATTCACCCGTGGTTTTCCTTCATTTCTTTAACAATAGATGTTAAAGCATCAGTATCTGGAGCCAATTCTTGTGTTTAAAAAAACTAGAGCTGTTTTTTTCTGTGCTGGCGTTGTTACGATTTTCATCAGGGTTGAAAGTATACTGAAGAAAAAGAAATCTTGGAGAAATGACTGAGGCTGTATAGTTTAGAGTACATTGTTACCGTCTTTTGGCATAGTGAAGTTGGAGTGACCACTGGAGACTTGATGCAGAACTCACTAGAGCCAATGGAAAAATTCCTGTTGGTTTCAGCTGGCTTTGGACCGTGTCCTTTATGAACTGTTAGCCATTATCTGCGCTAGGCCATTTAAAAATCATTCTTTCTTGTGCTACTTTAAGGTTCACTTTTGTATGGACAAGGATTTTCTGGCACTTCTGCTGTCATCTTTGAAAATTTAAGAACTTGGTTTCATTTTGATGGACAGCGGACACAGATGAACCTCTTGACGTTGCCTAATTTATAGAGCATTTGCCTACTGCGGAGGGAAAAAAAAACCCAAAGTAAACATGTTAAGTCTTGCTGAAGATGAATCGCAGACAGTGGGAAAGCAAGGAGCGGCCTTCACCAACCAATGATTTGTTGCAACGGCAAGTTTTTCTTCGTTATCCAAAGTAGTACATACCCAGAGAAGTAAGCTGAATTCTCAGCACTGTTTCCACTGTTTGAGATGTAATTTTCTTAGTGCCAATGAAAGTCCCAAGTGTAGATACCTGTCGTATCTATTTCCATTACTTTTAACTTCAGTGTCAGTTAAATTTAGAGCTGAGCTTGGAAAGTTTCTGCCGCAACTCCTTAATGAGGAGTGCACCCCAATGGTTCAGAATACTCCAGTCGGCGTGAATAAACGAGTCGGAGAACTGTGATTTCTTAGTATTTCGCACTGAATTCACAAAGGAAACAAAGCTATATAAAGTGAGAAAATTGGTCCCCTAAGAATAACAAGCTGGCTCTGATTTCCTAAGGATATCTTACTAATTTTTTAGACTTGGAGAAGTTTAGTTGCGTATAGAGTACTGCAGAGGAAGATAAAATATGTGAAATGATGCAGGTAAAGTAAGAAAAGACTGAAGGGCTTGAGCTCCATCACACCTGTACTTCCATTCGCTCTGCAGCGAGTGTCCTGTATTCTAGCTTGCCTTTTATTTAGAGAGCGGACTGGTCTAGATAAAGCCACAGTTAAAATTACAGTAATGAGTGTTCACAGTATAAAAGATCAAAGTTGTCTGAGGCAGTATTTGATTATAATTCCAAGCAAATTCAAAGTGGGATCTGCTGCTTCATTCTTAACTTGCTTCGTTCTTAACTTGCTCTTCTGTGCCTAGTTATTTCCCTTGCATGATTTTTGCCCACATATTCAGGATATTGTTTGTCCTCCGAAGGGGGTACCTTACAGGACAGAAAGAAAGCCTGAGATCTGAATTTCTTATTTTGGTAAAGTTCAAAGTCTAAAAATGAATTTGCTCATGATTTCTTCCTAGTATAAGTGCTTGGTATTTTCTACCCAAACTTTTCATCTCCTTTAATGGGACAAGTGATTTCTGTAGGTACAAGGATGGGCAACACCTGGATTGCCCTATCCATTGTCCAGCAGAGGAGTGTTGTCTTTAAACCTTTTCTTCCCTACTGCACCCTTATTTCCTGACCACTGATGTTGATCTGAGACCAAATATCCAACGGCTATAAAACAAAATCATTACTTGTGCATCAGGCTATGAGCATGATGCCTTGTAAATGTGTTGTTTGTTTTTTGTCTTCTGCCAAAAGCTGTAATATCTGCTGAAAGTTTTGGTCTGCTTCAGTGCCAGCATTTTTATTTGCTCAGCATGGAAAACTGCAGATACTGTTTGGGGGCTGGTTAAGGCTCCTTTAGGGTTTAAGATGCAGCATGTTGTACTCAGTGTGTAGATGTGTGTGTATGTACACATGGGCACACGTACATGCATTTGGAAGAGCTAATTGAAGCAGGATAATTCCCAGCTGTTGACTTCTGATTCATGTTGTCAGGCTCCTCTTGGTGTGGAGGTGATGACACTGACTCTGCGATTAGGATTTTTTTGTTAAGATCTGCACTAATTCCAGAGTTCAGGAACAGATTTGTTCTTCTCATTTGAGATTTAAAATCTTCAAACATTTAAACTTCTTTTTTTTTTTTAGTATTATTTTTGGCGGTTTTACCATGTAAAAAATTATAAAGCTTCCTATTTGAAATTTTGCCCTGATAATTGGTTTATTTTATTTGTCTCCCTCTAACTAAACACGTATAGTTACCATAGACTTCAAAAGGAGAGGTAGTTGCACAACTTCATTCTAACCTAATTTTAAGTATTTGTGCGGGAATGAGACTGGAAGGGCTGGAGACCAGTTCCCTAAATCAGAGAAACTTCTTTAGAGAAGTTTTGCAGATATCGGTGAGGATCTGCCTGTGAGTTTCAGTTACGATTTTCTCCATTCATCTTCATCTATAATACTAAGAGAAGTAGAGATTTTCAGGGACCAGAAGTCTTATGTGTCAGAGGGTCGCTGAAAGGTGATATGAATTGATCATCTAATGGTCTTTGCTACTGGAAAACTCCCTCAACGAGAACACCTCCATTAAAATGGAGGAGGGACATTTTCATTTTACTGGAATAAAAATTCTTTCAGTGAAAACCTGAAATTGTCCACTTCAAAACCAAACAAATACACACACAAAAAGCCCAATGCCTGGAATTATAGCACTAGTATTTTTGGTCTCCATAAAACTTGGCTATGCAAGCATTAGAGCAGATACAATTAAAATTGTATATTTTAAGCAAAGTTTCCATTCCCTCCTTTAGTATAAATTGGCATATCTACAGTGAATATACATTGAAGATGAGCAACTATAGTGACTTGATAGTTCC
Organism: Struthio camelus; assembly: GCF_040807025.1. Lineage (NCBI taxonomy): Eukaryota > Metazoa > Chordata > Aves > Struthioniformes > Struthionidae > Struthio > Struthio camelus. The sequence goes on along the minus strand of NC_090943.1, from coordinate 65,917,809 downwards.
TATCTGTAAAAATTATTGACTGCAGTGGTTTGTCAAGATATTTTGAATTTCAGAAGGACATATATTGCAAATATGGCAACTCATATGCCCTGTGAACCAGTCACATTGGCTTATAGATTTAAGAGAAGTACCAAGCCTAGAGAAAGTAACCATTTATTGCAATGATTAATTCAGTTTGCTCAAGACCTCTGATCATTTTTGTGGTTGTTTATGATTGATGAATGCTTAAAACCATTGGAAATTAAGAAAATGTCTATTTTTGTGGGTCTTTGACTTTTTGAACTCCTCGTTTCCTGAAGTCTGTTGCCAGACCACTAATAATAGAGACTGATTTTGATTTTTTGTTTTGTTTTGTTTTGGTTGTTCAGCACTATTTGGTTGAGCTAATCTGTTTGTAAGTGAAAGGAGAAGCCAGCCTTTTCAGACTTGCAAAAATTTGACTTTTTCCATCTTCACTCTTCTAAGCTTTCTCTGACTAGATTTACTAGTGGTCTTCAAGACCCATGGCCTCTTTTCAAGTGTTCTTTCCTACTTGTTATCCTTCTGGCTTGATATTTTTCTGTCTTCCTTCTACACTGGACTTGAATTGAATTTTGGAGTTGGTGTTGATTTTCCTCTATAGTTCTCTGCCTTCTGCTTCAGTTTCTGTAAAATGCCCTTCACCTCCATTAGGTGTCCTTCATCGCCATTAGGGTCTGTCATTGGCTCTTAGGCCTCTCTTGTAGTTGGTTTTAAGATGTTTCTTTGGCGTTTTTTTTCCCTTCTGCCTCATTTCATGTCTTTATATTAAAAGCCCTACCACATATATTGTTATTACACCTTCATAGATCCATATATGCATCCCCTTCTCCCTTTGCTTTCAATACTGAATCTTTACCAGTTTAAGTTCTGTTCATGTGACTTCTTTTCCCCACCATCTTCGTGTCAACAGCTCTTCACTGTGTCAGTACGGACATTACCATCCTTCTGGCCTCACATATGAGTGATCGTTGAGTTTTCTTGTGGAGTACAGTTTCTCTCCTGCCATCTCCTTAGTTCATTTTTCCTTCTCCAGGATATGAGCTAGTGGTCTGTCATCTCACTGACTGAAGTCATCTGCTTTTTGCTTGGCCCCATTCTGATCTTTTCATATTTCCAGATAACTTCCATCTTTGCATTTCTGCAAAGACTTCCTCTCTTTGCCTGTATCTGGTGAACGTACCCATTTCATTATTCTCTGTAATCACTGTTTTCTGTTTCGACCCTCATTTCTTCCTACAGTCTTTCCTAATTCTCTTCTCCTTTTGCACCACTTTGACAGATATTCAAAAGAGACTATTTTTTCCACAGTTTTTTTTTTTTTCTATTTCCTGTTATAAGTCATCAAACTCCTTCCAGGTTTCTCATTACAAGCCCATCTACCATTCCCATTTGATGAGGCATTTCACCTTGAATAGATAAATCTTTTCTTGTCTTTATAAATTAACTCTTCTGATTTTTTTCTTGTCTGACATAGTACAGGACAAATTTGTTTCTTATTGTCATGTATCTATTACACTGTCAGGTAGTGATACACGTACTTAGCATATATGTGTGGCTCTCCAAAAGGTGATAAATAATGTGAATGGCAAAACTTACTGGCTGGCTTGGTTTTTCAGCTGCTCCCTTTTAAGAACATGTTGAATTTGATCTTTTTTCCCCATAATGCCTTTACATGTTTGTATGTTTTGAAAAATGTGAAAATCTATCTTGAAAATTTAGTCTGACTAATTTTGACTATGTTCTGTGATAGAATGATTAGGACTAGTGGAAGATAAGTTTTTAGCAATCTAAGCAGAAAAATGTAAATCAGCCCTGAGAAGGTGCATTTCATTTATAAATTGATTCTGATACTTTCCTAGAGTGATATTAAAATGTGGGGGGAGGAGAACATTTGAGCAAATGAGACACAGAGGTGTCCTCACACACCTCTGAAAGGCAAGATCAATCATTTCACGCTATATGAAATGCAAACAACCCTATTTCCAAGCACCCATCAGCCTTCCAAGGTGTCACCTGCCTTTTGGCTTGACTTTGGATTTCATGTTCAGGGTCTGTTTACAGCCTGCTCCCACCAGAGCACTGAGCAATAAAATTTACATTAAATTACCAAGAAGGATAGAAAATATCCAACGCAGATATGCATCTTAATCATCATCTTACTGATGGTTTTGTCTCAGAAGGATTTATGTATCCAAAATATAATCAAGAATATTTACATTTTAGAGATTTTAAAAATACATCTGTGATCCTAAAAAAAAAAAAAAAAAAAAGGCATATTTTGCACGCTGTCATTTAACCTATAGTACTATAGTGTAAGGGGATTAGGACCAGAAGGGCACAAAGGAATTTGGCATTTTCTAGGAGCATTAGCATAAAAGTTTCTGGGATGTCTCTGTCACCTTAATCTTCCATGTGGCATTTTATGTGATTGGAGGTGCGTGTAGCTTTTAAAAAGCATGGGAATTTCACTATATCTGCCTGCAGTGAGGTCTGTAATGCATGCATGCTGGAGTGTGTGGCTGTTTTGTGGATATCATTAGATTTATACCCAGGTAGAAAGACCTTTCAGGTAGCTTTATGTTTCATTGGTTTTGATCTGTATTTTTGAAAAGTTGAGAATCTGCTAGAAGGCACATTGTTGTATTCCACATATGTGGAATATGAAATGGAAGGTATATCAGTTTGTGCGGTTATGACTTGATTTTTTTTTTTTTGGAGACGAGTTGGAAGCAACCTAAATTTCTTTTATTTGTTAGCTAGTTAGCTTCAGGTTTCAACAAAAATTTTCATCCTTTTCAGGGCATACAGTGTGATGGAAACTGAACAAATTATGCATGAGATGTGCAGCAAGTGTGTTAGTCTGCATTAACTTGAGATTGATTTGTCAGTGCTAGCAGCTGTGAACCAAAGAAGATATGTTTCTTTGCTTTTTACCAAGTTCCTCAGCTCTGATTCACAGGGTCCGTAGGGTATGTGCTTGCTGACTACTTCAGTGACTTAAGCGACCGGGTCGATAGTAGAGGACTCGCCTGTTTTGTGTGCGCCTGCCAAGCACTGATCCGCAGGGGATGAGAAGGGAAGTGGATCCTAAAAGGACTCCAGTTTTCCCATTGGCACCAGCGCCATGGTGCACGCTCCCACCTTCTGAGATTCAGCTGAGACATGGCTCAGCCTTCTTTCCCTCCATCCCACCACTTAGAAAGGCCAGTGTCTACCCTCTGCTGTCAAGAAAGGCTACTTTTGCCTTCTTTTGGGAGGGAGCCTCCCTTTTTTTTCTTTTAACTATGAATTATTAAAAACGCACAGTCATTTAAGAAGAAGAGAATGATAAAAGCACACAGATATGTAAATGAAGTTAGCCTTTTTTCCCTTGTATGTGTGTACTGCTGTGTTGGAAAAATATCACTGAGTCCCTTTCCCTTGATACCATGACTGTTCCCTTCATTCTACCAGGCAGGTTTCCTCAGATGAAGTCTTGCTATTCTTGGCACAGGAATGATTTTGGTGAACAGTAATAGATAAAAGTTTTGTCAAGTACGAAGCATAGTATGACTTGGGAAAAATCTGAAGAGTGAAACATGGAGATAGGAGAAGTTCTTTAGAGTAAATATATTGAGGCTTTTAAGTACAATTTTAAAATGGAAGACTAAGTAGATAGACTTGTTTGATTCCAGAGATTTCTATTTTCAGCCTTACATCAGCAAAACATACGATTCCGAAAGGACTGAGGAATCACATCCGTCATAAAATTCTGAAAAAATATAAATGACGTGGCAATCTTTGTGAGCTGCTTGACTATTATATAAATATTCTTGAATTCGCAGCTCTGTATTCCACTACTTTATTTGTGCCACAGTAGTTAATTCACCTTTGGAGGACTGAGAATAGGTTTGTGATCTCAGACTGGTTGAGTACTTAGAGAGGTGGCAGTCTTAGGTCAGTGATGCTAGCATTAAGGCTTGTTTTTTTGTTGTTTTTTTTTTTTTTACTGTATCTGATTCTTTATATTTGCATGAATTTACAAATGTACTTGTTCAGGTGGAATGCATGTATTCCCAGTACATGTCTTCTAATCTATTAAAGAATTAAGTGACAAGGTGCTATTCCTAAACATCAAAATCAAGGAATGGATTGCTCATTAAAAAAAAAAAAAAACTTATTTGTGATTTCCCCCACCACCACCACCACCAATATTCTGGAAAAGGACCTTTGAGGATTGCTTCATATAGAAAAAGTATAACAAAATACAAGATTCTTGGAAGTGCTCGCTGGTTGGAGAGGCTCTTTGTTCTCAGTGTAGTACATAGGGCTTGTGTTAATACCCACACTTATTCCCTACTTAAAAATTCACAAACAGTGTACTCTTTAAGACACTTAGTCTGATTCTCCCTCAGGCCAATTGGCTTTGAAAGTTTTTCACTTGCAACTCATCTTTTCTCGTTCCTCCTCCTTGGATGGTTGTTCTTGCAATTGTTATACTCTGAAAGACGGTGGACTACACAGGAAGTGCAAAGTGAGCAGAAATGAGTTGGAAACCAAGGCTACGCTGCTAGCTGCAGAGACGGCTTAGGTGTTTTACATCCAAGGTTAGGACAAGAAGTAATCAGATAAACATGTAGGAAGGGGGATTACTTTCTAGTGATAAGGATAGTTAAGCAATCAAACAGGATAATGGCAGATGGTGAGGACCTGTTTGGTAGGAAGCTTTTAGTAACCTCTGCAGGGAAAGGTTTGTTATGCTACTTGAGTGCAGGCAGATAAAGTAGGTGACTTCGAAAAGGAGGTTACCTCCTCATACCTGGCATTCCTGTGGTTTTCTATGGTCAGCAAACTCAGTACTAAAATGAAAAGAACATGGCGAGGGTGAGGGAGAACTCAGAGACACAGGAGAGAGAACATTTTCAGGCATTTCTAATTTTAGCCGGGTAAGTTCTGGTGTTCACCAAATGAGCCCTGACCGCAAGATTTGAAATTGCTAGTTAGATACGAAAATAGGCTTATGCAAGGATAGGGTTGTAGTTGTCTACACTTCAAAACAGAACTCAGAACTCTTACGGTAAAACTTTGAAAACCTACTTGGTCAGACATAAAATCAACATGTTACTACCTGTAGGAGTTACTATTGCAGAAATGCTGCAGTCGCCTTTCTCTTTTAATACTGTGGTGGGTGATCAGATTATTTCCTACCAATAGCAAAAGGGAATGAGATAATAAACCAATCTAAAGTTAAGGTGTAAGTGCTAAATGCCCCCCCCCCCATCTGCAGAGCAGAAAAAAAAAAGTTAACTTTTTTCTTGCTCTCTGACTCCCAACTGGATGCAAGTACTATAATGTTAATCCCAAGTACTTCAGGAATTACAAAAACCAAACTGCATTCAATGTGGCCAATTGAAGAGGAAAATCTGGGTAGTCACAATTGTTTTTGTTTTTGTTTCATCTGTGTCTCCAAGTGGTTTCATAGCTGCAGTGTTATGCTTTGGTTTTGGTTTGCTTAAATTAATTCAATTTTGGTGGTGTCGAATTTAATGCTAGTACAGGAGATTTCAGTATCATGTCAAGGAAAGCAGCCTCCAACTTCGGTTTGTGCAGTAGCTCTGACATAAGCTTTCTGGCATTTTAAATGGCCAGTTGTAATCAGTTGTGGTGTTATTCAGCCCATCAATAAAAGTTTGCATTAATGGTGTTTAAATTTTCAACAGGGATAAATTATCCTGCTGTCACTGGGTAGACGGATTTGTCTGCCTGCTTCTGGTCTTACCTTTCCCTGTTTTTTCATAGTGCACTCACAGAAAAATTAATCTCCTTCAGGCATCATATTTTTATTATTATTTTTGTCTCTGTTTTGGAAAAAAGAAAAAACCTTACTTTTTGCTGATACATCTGGTACTTTGAGTGCTTAAAAACAACTCAACTGATTACCTTTGATTTAAAAACTTCTCAGAAGGAAATTGCATAACAAGACAGAGAGCTCAAATATGTGGGTTTTGGCAAAGAGCTGCGGAAGAAAGGCCTGGCTGTAGCAACCTCACAAGGAAAGAACTTGACATTTTGAAAAATTTTTATTGACCAGTGTGGACAGGGAACGGGAAGTCAAATCACTCTCACAGGCAAGCTACAGTCTCTTCCTTGCTGACCTTTAAATGCCACTTAGTGTCACCAGAAAGTCAAGGAAATGCTAATAACAGGGCTTTGGGGAAGAGAGTTATATATGAGGGATATCTTTCGAAAACAAACTTAGCTGGCTTCCACTTTTGTGCATATCTATTTTTGTAAAATGGGATTCTCACAACAGCACAGTTATAAGATGTTCCTACTAAAAGTATATTGTTTTATTAATATGATCATTAAGATTTTCAAAACTGTCCATAATAGGTCCTGTTCATCCTTAAAAAGTGAGTAGTCTGTAAAAGACATTTTATAACTGCGTTCTAAGATGGTGACCTTGGAGCACAGAGTAGTCTCTGTTTTAGACTCATAATCTAACTTGCGGTGAGTTCAGTGGGCTCTGTGCTTTGGTGGTCTTGTGAAAAGTAGACTTTTGAGCATCTTTTGAAAATAGGACTAGAGGACCTAAGTTACTAGATCACTCTAAGCCTTTATGCTTCTGTATTTTCAACAGTCTTCCTCCTACACAACCCTTTCAAAAAGTCTTTGAAAGCTAGATCTCAGCAAGAACAACAACAATTTTGGGGGGGGGGAGGGGGAAGGAGGGAAAGAGGCCGGGAGGAAACCCTAACAAAATCTGCTTATCCCCAAAGAAGGCACCTTGTGCATTAGCAAAAAGGTCCCTCACGCTTCTGAGGTTTAAGGGGAGGGAAAAACCTGGATGGCAAGTGTTAACACCACACACTGGATCCATGAAACCTGGTGGCACCACAGAGTAGGTACTGCAGCTGGTTCTTGTTTGCCTTCCAACATGTACTTCATGGAGCTGAGAGTGGTTGTAGTCCAGCATTGTAGTTAGTACGCGTTCGGGACTGTCGCTCGACGGGAACCTAACTGCACTGCTGAGCTGTGCTGCTGCAGGTCCTTCTGCGGAGCTGCAACTGTGCTGGTGATGGGCTCACTGTAGCTGAACTCAGGAAGGAGGAGGAAACTGTTTCCTTTCTCTTGCTCATTTGCGTTGTTTAATTGTTGTTTGTATTGCCAGCAAAGCACTCTGACAGCAGTGGTCTAGCAAAGTCTATGATGGTAAGAGTCAGGAGACATTTTAAAACGCTCTTTATGCAAATCATTGACTTGTGCAGTGCAGTTACAAACACACAAAGGGCGTAAGAGCTAAATTTCACTCTGCGCAAAACACTCATTCTAACTAGTTGTTATCAAATGAAACAGAGGATATGGGCTGACTTTCTCAGACAGCAATATTGGCTGCAGTACTTGAGTTTGATTTTTTTCCCCTCACTTAGGCCGCTATAATTTGAGTAATGCCACTGAAATCAATTTGTTGATAACAAATTGAAACAAGAAGAAATGAGAGATGGGTTGGGCAAATGCTGTGTGCAGATCAGATCCCTGCGAGTTTCCATAATGAATGGTGTGTGCTCTTAATAGCTACCCTAGCTAACCTATCTGAAAACTAAACCCCCAAAATCCAGTGGTTTGGAAGGAAGTTGCACTGCATTTAACATAACTTGAGACATTTAAATGCTGGGTGGGGGTTGTCCCTCTAGGTCAAGTTTATAACAATGCACAGGTCATGCCGAAAGCACTTGTGTCAGTGGTTCACGTCCAAGAGTATTTTTCCCTCAAAGCTGATGAAAAGGACTGCACACATGGGAGAATCTGAAGGTCTGCATCCAGTTAGATAAAGCTGCCGGTGCTGAACAATGAGGTCCTGATGCCATTCCCCTGGAAGCTATAGTGAGTTTTTATTTCAGGGAAGAGTCTTAACAGGAGTATTTTTGAAGCGCTCACTCAGACAATAATGGGCCTTATATGAAAGACAGGACTTGGAAAAGAAAACATTGGTGAATATCCAAGGCTCTCATTTTTTCCTCTGCAAAAGTCTTTTTGTTATAGACTATTTATAGTTTTGTATTAGTGTTGCATTCAAATGTTTAGTTGTTCATCACTGTATTCCTTCAGTGTTCTGTTTCCTGAAAAAGGGATTCTAGTAGCTCTTCAGCCACAGGATATTGAGGTAGGATTAAATGGGATATCTGTCTAAAACTGGATGCATCCTCTGTTCCTCTCAGTAGTACCCTGTATTTTGTAGTGCTAGGAGTGAAGACTTAAGGGTTTAGTAATAGTAGTAGTAGTCATCTGTAAATCTATGAACAGAATTTCTCAACCTTTTGATGCAGTAAAGAAAATCAAAGGATTAAAACAGTCACAAAAGCATAGCCTGTAGAAGGCACTTCAGAATGATTTTATTCAGTCCTTCTGTATGTGTGTTTAAAAATGAGACTCCTTTATATTTCACCCTCTGAATGCTATCGTTTCCTTACGAGTAAATGCAGTTTGCTTCCTAGAAGCAGATATGATGTGCAGTGAGATGGACCTAAAAATTCTGTGAGTGATAGATCATTATTTGTTCCACAGTCTGAGAGAAAGACAAGAACAGAGCATATTTCTTTCCAAGACTCAAGCCCCACCTTCCAGTTCAAGCTATATTTGTTCTTTTGCTGGAAAGGTGAAGAAACCATCAGTGCTATTCAGTTCAGGGAAATTAATGGCAAATACTGTTCTAATCCTTCAGTAAAACTATACAGAGAAGGCTGGTACTGTCCACTGTGTGTGCTAAATATGCTATTCCAGGATGAAATCTGCTGTGCAGTGTGCAACATAAAAGCTGACAGAAGAGTCGAGCTGAAACAGGGTCCTAGTTTTAAGCCAGTGTTGATACCATATGCATGGTAGATGCAGGACAAGACACAAGCAGGTTGCCACCTACATTTAGCATTTTCAGTTGCTTTCGAAGGTGTCTACAGAACATCAAACTTCACCAATCTGATGAATATCTTTGCGTTGCTGTATTTTTTAGCTCTCTATGCTTCATTTGTGCTTTCATAACAATCCTAAAATTAAGTGAATTGTCTGTTCGAGCCTGCTGCCCCATGTTTTCAAATTTTACCTGAGATTTTTCTTGACAGCTGTGGAGAGGAATTATCATGCCATGTCACGAGTCAAACTGACTGCAGGTTGCACTCCAGTAGCTATTTAGCCACTATCTTCCGGTTGGGATTTCCAGTATCCACCACAGTAATGAGAGCGCCGTACCACTGAGTCAGAGCATTTCCCAGGCACCTTAGTATTGCTATACCAATGCTTTGTATGCCCTGCTTTCTGCTTTTCTGCTTTTAATGCCTGCTTGTATTCTTTTTGTGTGCGCTGTTTTGTCGAGACATTCTAATTCTTTTTAGAACTATTACTTTAGCTAAATATAGCGCTAAATATAGCGCTTCAGCTAAAAATAGCGCTGAAGCAAAGTACCAGAATGGCAGCCATGAAAAATAGAGTTCCCCCTTTGCAGATAGGGAAAACATAACACAGCATTTGATATTTGCCCAATTCACAAGTGCTCTTCAGTCCTGGGGTGGAGATACTAATATTCCTGTGAGGAAGAGATTCGTTCTGCCTTCTGATCCTGGGCCTTGCTGCCTGGGCTACCAACAGATGACAAAATTAGATATTATGTCTGTGAGGTGAGGTGTTCAGAAATGGATTCACTGTAAGTCGCCTAATCTCAGTCATGTCTGATGCTCTCCTACTGTGCGTTAAGCCGAGAGACTGACTTTCCGGGTATCGTTCGTTTTCTTCCCCACCTGGTGAAAATAGTACGTGTGCACTTTTGAGTGTGCAGTCACTTCTTCAAAATAGTTTATTCAAAAAATTAAGTGTATATGCAGCTTTCTCAGGTTGGCGAATTTAGGGTCAAAGAAGTCTCTTTCATTTGGAAAGTGATGAGATTGGTGGTGGTCCTTATTTCCTGTCAGTATGTATTGTGTGTGGTCTTGGACAAAATTCCACCTGAAAGCGTTATACCCTCTATAGATCAGCTTTGAAAGTGCAATGGCAAGGTCCATTGTGATGAGAACAGCATTGTCAACCTGCAATTCCAGAAGTAGGTATCCTCCTCCAGCTCGGAATGGATCGATGTCAGTCATGACATTTTTTTAAGGAGAAGTGACCGTCACTTAATTTAATTAAAAAGGAAAATTCTATATTTAATATGGAAGCTTCTTGTAATGAGAAAGTAGGGGGAAAATGATCGACAGTTTTTGAGGGACGAGTATTTGCAAGCTCCTCATTAGCACTTACAAAAATGTAATGAAGCTGAATTTCAGCATCCAACTAAAATAAAAGATACACAATTTCAAGAAATTATGTTTCCTAGTGGTTTCTGTTTGTGGGCTTTAATATGCTTCATTGTGCATATTTATTGTTTATGTATTAACGTAAAAATATACTAAGGCTCTGATCTCAAACCAGTGAAGTCTGTGAAAATCTTTGCATTGATTTTGTTAATTTTTGAATTAAGACCTAAAAGAAGTCCTTTTAACCATAAGGAATTACCAAAATAGTTTCTATTTCTCCTTTCATCTGAACATGTTTAAATCTGGAGTGGTGCCAATCACTGATACTTCTTTTGGCCAGATTCAGTGGTGGTTTTTAGCAAATTGTCAATGCTTATGCTTGATTGTGTGTGTAAATTGGAAATGGTTTTATGGTGGCAGAGTTTCTCTTCCTTAAATCTGCAGAGGAAAATTAGGTATATGAGGCAGCTTCATAATAAGATAGACACCTGGGATACAGTGTATGATTAATATACTGTTTTAAGCATAAGTCATACTTTCAGAAATATGTATTTCTTGTAATTTAAATAAAAAACAAAAATACATTTGGATAACCTTAATGAAGTGTCTAGATGAAGCATATACTTCCAACAGCAAACGGGTATTGTTCCCATCACCGGTACTGCTGAACCGCAGTAGGTATTCCTAGTGCCTTCTAGCTTGCTAATATTGCCTGTAATCTTTGTTCCAGTTGACCTTTAAAAGTAGCTAGAAGTTACAGTTTGTAGTACAGCAAGTTTGGCAGAGGAACATACATGATTATTCATATCATTGTTTAAACGGTATCCAGATGTGTCTTGTTTTTCTTCTTTTTTTCCTATTGTTTTTAAAAAGTGATGTTAATCCAAGATGTTAATCCGTTTACAGGGTTTTTCCACAGCACCAAATTCCCCTTCGGTAAATTCACGTTCCATTACCTTGGGCCCATCCCTGTCCCTTGGAAACATCTCAGGAATGACAGCAAACCCAGAAATGAAGAAGCGCAGGGCACCTCCTCCACCGGTTGTGACGCCTCCATTGCAGAACATGGAGATGAGCGGGCAGGAGAAGACAGCAGTGCAGGTAACAGTGACATCACACAACACGTTTCTTCGCTAAACGCACTGGCTATTAATCAGTTTGTTCGTCAGCGCTAAAGTCATTCGCAGATATTTTGGCTAGCTATTACCTCCAGCATGCTGAAACTCTTGATTTTAGAAAATACAAAATTGATCAAAAGTCTTGGAGTTTTGTACATATTTGCTGAGCCTGCTTGGGACTGCCCCAAGCTTTCCCCACTTTCAAGTTGAAAATTAAATGGGTGAGTAGATATACTTATTGGCCAGGATAATCCTGGAAAACAGGTGACTCCTCTAATGACTGATGAAAATCTTCAGCACAATTTTTTACCCGGGGTACTTGTCAGGATGTTCCCTGCAACCCTATTCTCAGTGCTGCAGTGGGACGCTAGAAGATCTGCCCTGCTTTCTGAGCTGGGCCATGTGATCTGTTATAAAGCAATCCTCTGTTTTACCATTTTTAAAAGGTCACCATTCCGTGACACAGTCACCTGGAATTACAAGGAATAGGGGAGGAGGGGGGAGGAGGACCTAATTCTTTGAAAAAAGGATTTTCTGGGAAAAGGAATGTGTTCTTGTTTTTATAGTGTCAGTCAGGTATGTATGTTATTAAACGTACACATACAGATTAAGACCTGGTTCCATCAACAGAAGTACTATACTGTAAAGATAAACTTTAAAAGTCAGTGTGTAAAGTTACATGTAGATGCCAAATAAGAAGAGAAGCAATCAATCCCTAATTTCAGGGCCAGGTAATGTGGCTGCACCTGCCCTGCTTAGGGCTTGTCACAGCTCTAGCAGATTTGTCTTTGAGAAAGCAAACTGTTAGTCCAAAAAGGAGCCAGGGAGCAGTCTTTGAGTTCAGTATCGTACGTGGCGAGAAGTCCAGTGCTCAGTCTCACTCCCTGTCCCTCTTTTATTTGCCTATGTTAACATACTTTAAGTACCTTAGCTGATAGGGTATTGTGTCAGCAGTGCTGATGCGCAGCCTTGGTAAAGTTAATGGCTTTTTTCATTCTTGTATGCTATCTCACAAATATACATAACTCGGACAATCTCAGCCTGAACTAGGATTGTGGGAGCTTATTTTCCCATTCTTAAGATAGCTAGAAGGGTGACTGCTGGGACGTAATGGTGTTTTATGTTATCTTTCAGAGTCTGAATAGGTGCCTTTTGAAATTAACACTTATTTATAGACAAAGCGTAAGAGAAATGAATGTCTTATCTTGTGACATTTGGTGAACTTTCTCTTTTTAAATTCCTTTTGAATTTCCTACTGGAAATATTTTGATGTGGTTTCTGGTGTCACCTAGAGCTAAACATCCAAGGCGTTTAAGATAAATAGATATTTCTGTTAAAAATATATACAAATAGATAGATATTACGGCATTATAACTTAGAAGTTCATGCAGGTATAGTAATCTCAGTCTCGGGCTTATCTTCATGTAGCGTGGCACTGACGTTTTAAATCGTGCTGCATGAAAAACATTGAAAAGCTAAACTGTTTTTAAATAGGCTCACATTTCTATTTTCAGCATTGTTTCGGATAGACAAAAGTGCTGGCTTTCTGAACTCACTGGGAAAAAGCATTCGTTTTGTTTGTCACAGGTAGCATACAGCACAGTGTCAACTTTGAATTTATTCTCTTAGTGTAAAGGAAAAGCTAGTCTGAAGAAGGAAAGCAGATGAGATGGCATCAGTGTATTCTTCATAGTGAAGATAATTTGGGGCAAAAAAAAGTCTCGCATAACTGAGAAAGCGAAGAGTACTGTAGATTAAAAGCACAGTTGCTGGAGTCCGTCTCACTGTTCTTTTATCCTTCTTTTGTTGGGTAAAGGACATCTTTCAGAAAACAGTTGCACAGTTCGGAATATTGAAGCATTGTTCTGTGCTTCCCAGGCTCCCGGTTTGGAAGTTGCTCTCAGGCTGCGCAGTAGTTGAAACAAGAGCGTGAGGTATATGCTTGCAGTGAAGCACAAGTTCCATGAAGCAATCAAAGACTGAGGGAAAAGATTAAGGATTTAGTATTATGTGGCACGGTAGCAACAGGAATATTGTTTATATCAAAACCCAAACAGTTCTATTTTATCTACGTGCAGACTATCCAGTTTACTGTGAAAATAGAGTAAAAAATCTCAGGGTGTCAGTTTATTTCTTTAGTTTATGGGAAAGAATTAGCAATTTTTTTTTTTCTCTCTCTTCAGGGAAGGACGTCAATTCCTTATTAATGGACTTCCTTCCATAAAAAGATAAGATGTTTGTTTAGAAAACTTTATTTATGTGCAACTGTTACTAACAGGAAGATCCTGCAAAAGGGGAGCATGTTTATTCCCAGTGAAGCTAGCACATTAATAGAGAATGAAAATGTTGGTGATCTGAACTTTTAGAAGGATTTTTCCTTTTAAACTATCCACTTCCATAAAGCTATGTAGAAAAGCAAATACTGTAGCTGTTACAAATATACATAGTTTGACCTTCCAACCCAAAAGACCAATTATTTTTAACTCATTGCCAAGCTCCAGGGCATTCCATTTTCTTTACAGCATAGCTGATCCTTCAGGAATATATTTCTCATCTCCCTGCCTAGTGATTGCAATCAGGAACTTCCATGAAGACTGGGGTATTTTAATTGTGCTTTAGATTTTCTCCACTCTTTTTTCTAGATAGGTGGATCACTGCAATATAACTTTACTGTATCTCAGCTCTCGTCTCTGTGGGACTTCCAGTAATCTCGACCTCCTTGAGGGTGAGACCCCTGCAATACCTTGCCAAACGTTAGTTTCTCATGTCTATTTACAGGCAGTGTTTCCTCCATGTAACTCTTTTAATTAAATCTCGAAAATATTCGTTTCTGTTCAGAGTACATGTAAGCAGTGGTTCAGCGTGCTGAACAATTTACAAAGGAGAGCAAAGCCGAAGAAAGGAGACTTTTTTTTTTTTCCTGGAGACTCCCCCCCCCCCCCTTTTTTTAAACGTCTACCATATGATGCAATTTAGAATAATAAGTAGCCCCTTGAAAAAATAATCTGCAAAAGATCAAGGTGTAATAACACTTCTGGCTATGAAATGCAGGCAGTTGGATGACCTGCTATAGAAGCAAGGAGCTCCTCTCCCTTATAATGTGCAACACAGAGTCCGCGCCGTTCAGGTGCCTAATGCAGAACAGTGTGTGACGTGGGCAAAAAAATGAAACTCTTGCACACAATCTCTGCTCGCTGTCAGAGGACTTCAGGCTATTCTGAATGAATATTGGCAATAGAGGATATGGGTGGTTTTTAAACTGGGGTCGGGGGGAAGGTATCTATCACCAGTTCATCTCTTCAGATAGAGTATTCTGTTTGTGCCGGCAAAACTTGGGGCAGCCTTATGGTAGGTCTTGTATAAATTTAGTCTTCACCCCAAAAACCATGCAGAACACACAGAAACAATACGTAATGGAAAACCTGTATGAGTGTTCAGTTGCATAGCACAGGGGGAGGAGGTGGTTGCTGAAAGCTGCACGTGAAGTCTGACAGAATTAAACACATCTCCTGAGGAGCTTATTCCGTGACTCCTGTTTAAAAGAAAAAAATGGTGTGATTTGTCTCATTTCTTGGGAGAATTGTAAAATGCAGTATTTGAATCTTTGTGAGGCCAAGAGTATTGTTTATTGGCAAATTAATTTATGGGAATAATTCCTTTTTTTTTTTTTCCTTAAGTGTATTTGTGAAAGTACAGAAATTGGAGTGAGGGGAGATGATAAAGAAGGCCTCAGGGGCTTTCTGTAAGAGCCTTTTCTATGAGATGGAAGCGCTTTATTCAAAAGAAAATCATGAGGCTTTTAGGAGAGAACATCAGAATTGGAACTGATGATCGGTGCCTTCATCTGCATAATAGCTCTAATGTCAACTGCAGAAGCCACAAATGCAACTTGTGGACTATGGTAAATAAGCCATGTGCCGTCTGTTTCAATTGTGGTGATTTTCAAAGCAGAAGCACTTCCTTATAATAGGTAGATACCAAAGGAGGCATCTGGGATTTGTTGCTAGCCAGTCAAATCTGTGCACTTACGAGAGGAATGAGGCAATATAACAGATGTGAAAATTCCAGCATTTGTTCCGTAGTCTTTGATTTCAGCTGCAATATGGTAAGAGTTTCAGTAGGTTAAGAAAAATTGTGTCATTGCTTCTAATGCAGGTGAGGATCTGGCCTCGCACTTTCGGAAGTTACCCGCTATAGAAAAAGGCCCTGAAAATTGTATTTGTTTATGCGTATATATAGTTTTCTGCATGTTGCTGTAGACAAACTAACATAGGTGGCTTGATGTGGGTTTTGCCCTGCTTCGTATGTTCCTCTCTTCTCCATTTAGATCTCAGACTTGGCTTGCTGAGGATAATTGTAGGCCCATCATTTTTGGTCAAGGTCATAGCTTCAGGGCAGGCTACTTGCCCCCAAAGTTTTATCAAGGGCAGTGCTTTCTTGCTACGAATAGCCATTTATTGAAGATATTTGCTCACATGAGTAGAAAAGAATATCACAGCCGAAGAGAGTCAGAAGTTTAGTCAGAGCATTGCTGGCAGAGCATTGCTTTGTCCCTACCTCCAGATTATTTTTGATCGATTTTTATGCCTAAATGAAAATGTCATCTTTAAGGTGATCATTTTTAACATAAACAGACATAAATAGGACTGCCATATCTTTCCTGGAGAAAATAAGGTAACTAACATTAAAAAGGTGCCAAATTTGTTGGTTATATAGATAAGAAGCTTTCACTGTTTGCTGTATGTCTTTTATGGAAACGAAGAGGAAATATTACTTCTTCCATGTTGGCAAACAATTTCTAATACCAATCCTTTTTTTTTTTTTTTTTTTTTTGTTAGTATTTCTGTGCTCTTGGCCACTGAGCTAGCAGCCCCCTTAATTTAGGCAACTCAGGCATTTAGTAGCATTTTCATAGCTTTTATAGAGATGGCTTTCTCACAGTAGAATTTGTATCATGGTAGTATTCATCCTTTTATAAACGAATATAAATGTATCAGTGATGGATAGCAACAATTTAGGCCCCCTCTGGTTAACTGAGCATATTGAGACTGTGTTAAAAGGAGAAGGCCTTTTGAAGGCCATTGAATTTGTGCCCATCTGCAGGCAGGCAACCCTGAAGTGCCTTAAATCACATGGCATGTGAGCAGTGTGTGATAAAAGCATACCTGGAATTGATTTTGCTAGCACAAGTAACAGATTAAAGTCAAGGTAATAAAAATAAAGAGCAGGCAGTGAAAGAAATGTATGAATAAAAATACTGTACAATAATAATCAGATAGGAAATTATTCACATCATTATTAAACCATAGATTGACCCAAATTTCAAGAATCAGCCTCTGAACTTGCAGTTCTTAAATTTCCCATGTATACGTATACCCTGTGGGCATGTATTTGGAAGATATTTGGAAATGTGACTCATTGTCTTCCTTAGAGTTAGAAGTAAAATATATTTTAAAGAACTAGCCAAGATTTTTAGAAATGGTTAGCTTGTCCATAATTAGGAATCTGAGTTTGTAGCTTAGGTTTTCTGAACTTTTAAGATACCAGAAGGTACTTCTGGTTGCTCAGCAACTCTGAAAATCTGGCCATTGTGATTTTAATATCATATTATTCTTCACTCTACTACCTTCTGTTGCAACAGCAATTTAAATCGAGATTGCTAGTATAACAGTTCCAGCCAAGCAAGCATTTCTCCCACTGATGTCCCCAGCATACTCATTTTTGTGCACAGATCTTGTACATTTCCACAAAGTGATGACCACCCTTCCACCTTGCTGCTTCATAATCTAATGCTACAGGTTTGTGTTTTGCTGACTACAAAGACGATCTTCTCTGATTAATCTGAATATTGCAACTGCTGTTCACCTCAGGTTTTCAAAATGGTGTATTTTCATGTGGCTGCAATTTAGACCCTAAAGTAATGGATACACATCCTGTAGAATGGGGTAGAGTAAGTTCCTGGTATCAGTATATCAGCTGTATCAGTAAAGATGCCATCAGTAGAGCTTTCCATCTATGTGTCTCAAGAATTACAGTATCTTGAATCTGCTTTGTCCCTGGTTGCTTCGGATGACTCTGCTATTAAAAACAAACAACTCCTGCGGTCATCTTCACTTCTGAGAAACAGCTGAGTGCCTGTCCAAGAAGCTTTGTGAGGATGGCAACCTTTTTGTCACAAGATTTTTAGGCTATTGTTTTATGTTTAATTCTTTACCTTGCACTTTTTTCTGTATTTCTATGTAAGGTGAAAAGTCATGAGCAGTTCACTTTGGAGACGCCTAACAGTTGTTTTCTGTGTTAGTAAGGAGCCCTCAATTCACTAAAAGGCTGGATGGACTGAGATTAATTATCTCCCTTTCGTGGGTTACACTTAAGTCAGAAACATCTACTAGAAGTCAACGAAATACAAGTGCATGTTTTTTTTATCATTTTTCAGAGAGGAAGGGAGGTTACTTTTGACTCAGAGGTCTTCTGGGTGAGGTCTTCTCAACCTTTCTCTTATGACACATTTCCTTTCTCCCTGAAGTGTTCTGTGAATGTTTTTGCGGGATTTTTTTTGTTTTTTTTTTCTCCTCTCTGTGGAACATCCAGAAATCTCCTTTGAGAATAACAGACACTTCTTTTGTATTCTGAGGAAGAATGCCATGAATCAATTTCTGCTGTAAGGAAAAAAGCTGTTTTTCAAAATGTATCTTTTTCTTCTGTGGCATCTTCTGGATTACTTTTTGGTATTCATAAGTTAGCTGAGGATAGGAAAGCAAGATTTGTTCCAAAGGAGGAAGGAGAAGTTGTTGTTGTTTTTAATTTTTTTTTTCCATAAAGTAATACAGAGAAAAAAAGGAAGAAGTAGAGTTCGTGTTTGCAAGGAACCAGAGAAGACTGAGAAAACTACAAGCCTCTTCATGTGGCGCATATGGTGGAAAAATTACCAGAAACATAATCGAGCATTTAATTAGTTGGCGTCTCTATGAAGATAATGTACAGAGTAGAGTAAATATAGCTTTAATAAACGGAAATCTTGCGTTACAAATCTCCTAGGTTGTTCTTGATGGATTCAACAAACAGATGGGTATGGGTGATCTGTTTGATATAGTCTGCTTGGGTTTCCAAAAGGCTTCCGCAGAGGTCCCTCACCAGAGATTTTTTTTAAAGAAACCAAATGTCTGTGTCTGTGTCATCTTATTCTTAAATAATTGATTTTAAAAAAAAAAATTGTGGGATTCACTCTTGTAGTGGAGAAATGAATAGGTTTGTGTGCAATGAGATACGTAAGGGAAATCAGAGTGAACTTTTCCTAATACCGTGTAAAACGCTGGTGTCTCAGCTGGCAGTAACCAGTCAGGAAGATCTTAGGATTATAATATATACATAATACTTTTTTTGTGAAAAAGTCAGCCCAAAGCTCCGTAGCAATCAAAAAGCAAATCAAACACAGAGTATTTCAGGAGTGGAGAAGATGGAGGGAAAAAAAAACTTTATGCTACTGTATCATGAGCTTTGTTATGCCATCTTGAATACTGCAGTTGTGCTCGCTTCTTTTCCAAAAGGATATTACAGAACGGGGAAGGGTTTGTAGAAGGGCATCGGGGTGGTGGAAGGTATGGAAGAGCCTAATGCAAGGAAAAAGTTAAGTAAACTGATTCTTCAGCTTGAAAGAGTGGCATGAAGACCGCAGACAGGGACTTGACTGTTCAGCTGCATAACTAGCCAATACAAGAGCTGATGGACATCATTTGAAGCTGGCAGGAAACAAACTGGAACAAAACATACAAAAATCAAAGAACGTAGTAGCCTGTGGATTCCTTTGCCAAGGGCTGGTGTAGGTGCTGAAGGTTTACATGGGCTCAAGCGGAGGCTGAACCATTGCTGCAAAGAAGACAAATCCATTGGGAACTATTAAATCGAAACCATACCAGGAAGTCTCTAACAAGAAGATAGTTGAGGATTGCAAAACTATTGGAGAGGAGGGAAATATTGAACACACCTGCTCTTTCCTTCTACTCTCCTCTAGGTACTGGTCACCATCTGACAGTAGAAACCTGCAGAGAAGAACCTCTGATCTAATGCAGTACAGCTATTTTTGGAGAATGCAGAAGAGGGAGTTTTTTGCCTAAATATTTGTCTCATGCAGTCTGATCCCACACCAGGAGAGCTGCAGGCACCATTCTCACTGACCGCTCCGTCTTCTTATCACTGCTGATTTGGTAACCAGGCAACGTGTCTCTCGTTAAAGACAGGAACAGCTGTCTTTGATTCCTCTTCCCAATCACTGCTCTCTTTGTTTGGTGCTTGTACATGCAAAACTCCACACTTGTTGCATGAGGCCGTAAATTTTGCTGGTAAATGGTGTGGGTAATAAGAATTTGCCAGCATGAACCCTAAAGCAGCTTGTCTGGTGTATCTATTACAACTTAGTACTGTAACTGCAATATCAAAGAGACCTACAGAGCCCTGAGGGTTGTATTTTCAGCACATGGATTGAGATGCAGGTAGCCAGCTCAAATTACCTAGCTAGAAAGCTGTGTGGTTGATGTCAAGAGCACTCCACTGACATGTACCTTTCGCTGGAAAAATAAGCAGCAGCATGAAAGGTTTGATCCTGTTCCATGCCAAGTCTGTATCGGGTCTAGGTCAGTGTCAAATATGCTCATTGATTTAAGACAAAAACGGGCAAGTGGATAGTCAGGATGTTTTGTGCTTTCACTTCTCTTTCTCACAACTATGATTGTACCTTTCTGCCTTTATTCAGGTGTGCTGCTTCCTTTTCGTATCTCGCCTTAGCCCCACAGCTGTTGCTCAGAAGATCAAATGACGGAAATCATCAATTTGAGACAGTTGTTTTTGTTATAAATTTTTTACCTTTTTTAAAGAAAAACAGCTATACGGTTTATATTACTGATTTTTTGCTGGGTTTTTTTTTTTTTCCTTTCTATGTTTGTTCTATTGACTGCAAGTCCTTTGAGGAGTGAGCTGTTGGGACACTTGTGCCTTGTGCAGCGATGGGGTTACTGTTGTGCTTAGCAAATGACGATGTTTCTGCCTGTCAGCAGACACTGAGTCATGGTGATCCCTTATGGTGTTCTCCTTCCCTGGATTTAACCAGTTTTGCCGAAAAGATTGGGCAACATTGCGTTGTTTAAGAAGAGTGTTTAAGGGTGGAGCTTTTTATAAGGGTTTTAATTTAATTGCCTTGTGTTGAAAAAGCTAAGTACAAACTGTTGCCCTTCAGAGACAAGGGCATGAGGTACTCTCATTAGTAACGAGACACTAGATTAAGTTATGTAGAAACAATGATCTTTGTTACCAGTCATAAATCTGAAAAGTTTTATCTGCTTAATGTTTCTACTGGACTTGAACCTGGCTACTGCTATGCTATCACGGAGTCCAGTATCAAGATGTACCAGAACCAAGTAGTAGAAGCACTAGTATGAAGTAAGAGGTCTGCGGTCCTTGAAATGCCACATAGTGAAGTGATGACTCTAAAATTATAACACAGAACAATTAATTTCCAATTTGAACATGATTTGTTCGTTTCTCCTTATGGAGCTTTAAACATGTCGTTCTGTTAGCTGAATGAGAAGTATCCAGTCTTTTCTTTTAATGTCTGAGAAAAAAAACGCTCAGATGGCAAACATGAAACCGATCAATAGCACATCAGATAATGTTTACTGTGCAGTCTTGGTGTTTAATTTAGCTAGACAAGTCCACTCTAGTTCGGCTAATGATGCAAGCCCAAATTAGAATAAAAGAGAGAAAAATGCAGTGATGGCTGAAGGCTTGTCTTACTGTCATGTACATGATCAACTTAGGAAATATATCAAAGACTCGCAAAAAGCCGCTCGCAAAACTGAGTACTTTATACCTCTTTTTAAGAGAAAAATATCTCTAAACAAATTTATTCTGGGTCTTCATATATGCACACTTAACCAAACAAAAAGCTTTAAATCTCTCAAAGTAGTTATCCAAGGCTACACCTAGATGATTTTTGCTCTTTAGTGACTACTTTCTCAATCTCTTCAAGGAGTATCATTTCAGGATATGTTGCATTTTAATATTAAATATTACATAATATTCTTCTCTGTACATCCATGCAAATGCCATAGTTTCAGTCCAGATTTCCACACATCCTTTTTAGAGCTCCTGCTACTCAACTTTGTGGTGTTATCCATTAATTTAGTAGCAGAAAATGTCCCATTTTAATAGCAAAATTGCAGACAGCATTTTAATAACTGGGGATTTTTTTAGGCAAGCAACTTACTTTGCAGTTACTTTTGTGTCCCAGATTATTTTAACTTATAATTCATATAGCTATTTTCAGTCTCACTTGTCCTATAGTTTTAAGTAGAGTTAGATGTCCCAATGTGATGAATTAGCTAAAAGGAATCTTAACTTTCTCAGTCACAAAGTGATTAAGGGCTTTTTTTTTTTCCCCCTCCCCTCCTCTCTCTGTAGTTTGGCCAGTAGGAACGAGTATGTTACTGTAGAATTTCAGTGAAGGTTTTGATGTTAGCCAGAAGGTGCAGCCTTTCAGAAGTGCGAGGGGAAACGATACTGCCTTTACACTGGTTCTTTGAGAATCTATCCTTGCTCGGATAAAGTTCAAGCTCTGTTAGTATGTGTTAGTTTTAAAGCTCACTTTATAATGTTATGTTTCTTTAAAAGGAGAATATAGTTTCTTATATTTCTTATATTTTTGTTGTTTCTTAAGTTGCTTGTGATGAACTTGCTATGGAAGAAGAGTACACTGTGTGGCTTTATTGCATTTTTATAAATACAGGTCTTTTTGCAGTTCTATCCAGGAAATAGTAGCAATATCAGATGAAGTTCAGTGGTGATTTGTATTGCAAAGTTAATCTAACTTAAGGCTGGATTATGCAAAATGCTGAGTGTTTCAGGCTCTGACTTGGGTAGGCTGATAGTGCAGATAGGATGGGAGAGGAGGACCTACACAATTTGGTAAGTTTCCTCTGTGATTGGCTTTGCTGTTGTCCTCTGCTCAGTAGTCCAGTTCTGCCCAGCCTTCCTCGATAGTCTCTGAATTCACATCAAAGTGACCTGGTGATCCTTAATATGTTACAAGAACCCAAGCAAGCTGAACTTGTAGTATCTTTATTTCACCATCTAACGTATGTCACATAATAGTCACGTAGGAATACAAGGTTTGTTTGACAGGAAGATTTAAAATAGCAGTTAATAAAACAGACCCTTTTATTTCTTTGCAAGAAAATATGCGGCCTGGGAGTTCAGTATTTAAATCGTGCGCAAGAAGAGTTCTTGGAAAAGTCTTTCCCCCAACATCAATAACATTCCTGATCTTTTTGCAATCATCCAGTCGCCTCTGGCTGTGAGTTCACAGATCACCTGCCAACTGTTTCTGAACAGACTATGCTACCTGCCTTGGGAATAATACCACAACTTACCATCTGGTGAGATCATGATAGTATCACTTGACCTCCACACGTGGTCCCTGTCAAGCACTTCATTGAAAGCTGGCAAGACATCAGGGCCCGAACATACTGTTCTGTGCAGCCCTGAATTTTGGCAGGGCCGCAGCATTTAGTAAGTAAACTTCATCTGGCTTGCAAGTCACACAGACAAATAGGACAGGCTGATGTCATCATAAGCTTTAACTCTCATTAAAGAGAAAGTATGTGTCAAGTAATTATTAGGCTTTGTTGGGTATGGTATTTAGGGGAAGTTAATAGACAAAGATAATTTTAAGCAAGAAGGCTTCTGAAGAACTGGCATTCGGTAAGCAGTGAAAAATGACCATAATGCCTTGCTTAATTTAGAAACCAGGCTTGTGTCATTTTTCAGATTTCACTGGTAATTTCGCCTTTCTTAGCTCCTAAGTTTAAAAAAAAAAAAAAATCGATACTGAAAGAATTAAGTAGGTGAATGCAGGCTGTATAAACCAGGTTTCATTTAATTGCTTAATGGTGTTGTGTTCTGGTCATTGTTTAGCCAAATAAGAAAGAAAGAAAAGGAAACACCACAAATAAGTATAGTCTACTAAAAGGTATTCTCCCCTGGTTAAAGCTGTTTTTTCACTTGAGATAATTCCCAATCATATCGTAAAACTACTGAAAGCAGGAGGAGGGGAACCTGAATCCAGTTCTTCCAACTGCATTTTTCACCTGTTTAGAGAATGAATGGTGTGGGTCACAGGGGGAAGTAGGTGCCTTACTCTTTTTGCCGGGTGTTTCATCTTAGAGCATCCGAGTTCCACAGAGAAACATGAAGAGCTGCACAGCGGAGTGTTGCTGACACTTGTAAACGTGCTCAGGAAGCCAAACGCCATAGGGGGGGGTTCCCTGCCATGGCAAGATTCCTGCATGACTTTGGATGGTGAAATTCTTACGCTTGTGCAGGCTACTGCAATGTAGAGCCATGTTGTGCTATAGGCTATAGTAATACATCTGACTTACAGTGAGGTATCACTTTGCTATTCCAGCTTTTTCTTGGTTTCTGAAGATCACAGAAGTAAAGGCTTCTGGCTGCCCTTCGTTTGTCCTGGAAGGAGCTAGACTGAGTGGAACGTGCAGGGGGCAGTGGGAAAGGATGGCATGGAATTGTCACTGAACTCAGCCCAAACCAGGTTTCCCAGGCACTCAGTGTATCCATGGATGGAGGAGGGTTGTATAAGGGGTGTTGATAGTGGAAATTAAAAAAGGGCAGATATGCTTTCCTCTAAAAGATTTTTGAAGAGGTTACCTAGAGCTTAGTGCTTTTCTAAGCATTAGAAATTCACCTTGACTTTCTTTGCAGAAGAAAATTTTAAGTGTAAAGGAAACTTAACTTCCAGTGAGCTGTGTAACTCCACGGCAATAGAAAGGACATGGTTTTCTGTGTTTCTGGTCAAAAGTTTGAGTGATTGCATTCCACTGTCTAGTCCTAACAGATTTCAGGCTGCATCCCATCCCATCCTTTAGCAGAACATTGGATAAAGATGCAAAGTAAATTTTGCAGATCCTCATTTGACTCATAATATCTTCCTGGTTTTTAAGGAAAGACAAGCAAACCAATCGGTCAGCCAGCCTGTAGTTGTGAACATGAGTCTGAGGGGAAGGAAAAGATGATGTATTATCCCTATGCCAGTGCCTTTCCCAAAAGGTTTGTGCCAGACCTCTCTGATAACACTACGTATCTGCCTCAAGGCGATACTCTTCATCGCTACCAAACTTCTTCACAAAGTTGTCAGAGAACTACCAAGCTGCAGTCCTCCTATGTACTTCAAACTCTTACTGATGCTCATTTGTTCGATTCAAATTCATTGCTCTAACTAAACAGATAAGCATAAATATGAAATGAAAACTCAAAGGCTTTTTTGCCTTCTTTGTTTTACTTTGTAACCTATTTCTAGAAGAGAAGTGAATCTGAGTAGCAAATCAATTTGTGATGTTTTTAAGATGTGATTTGTAAGTGTCTGAGGGCGGCTTTTTTCTAAATGAAGACATAAATGAGGAGGATTACATTGTATTCAGAGAAACAGAGGAAGTTTAATTCTCTGCCAAAACAAACATCCGCAGACTAGTGTAGTCTACATGTTTCAATGCATGTGAAAATATTTGGTGTTGGAGAGTGACTTCCTTGAGTGGAAATAATACTGCAGCTAGTAATGAGATTTCGCAAAAGGAGGAAATCACAGCTATCTTAGTAATTTAACATCTCAGATTTGTTTATGGATAGTTTCCTGTCTGACACATTTAGCTGAACAAGTTAGTGTTTAAAGAAGATTAGAATGACATTAATTTTTAACTGCCCTTGACCACGACATTTCACAAAGGGTGTGTTCAATAAAAACAGATGGAAAAATGAGCTTGCCCCTTCACCTTGTAGCGGCTTTCTTATGTCAACGGATTTCATTTTTTTGTCACCCATCAACTGAGTATTCAAGGACATCCTTGGCTTTTGTCTTCCTCATTTTATGAATAAATTAGCACAAGAGCATAGCAATCTCTGTAAAATCGAGTAATACTAAGCTTTTTATCTGTTACTAAGGCTGAGATGTTTGTGCAGTCACAGCTTTATTCTTAATAAAGAATACTCAATTTCATTACAAAATCCTGTTTGATACCAGATTTTTATAATGAGAGAAATTTAATTTGAAACCAAATGGCATAAAAGCAGCCAAAATGATACAAGGTGTTGTGGCATCTAACAGAAATAACAATGGGAAGGGTATCTTTCAGAAGAGCAGTACGGTTTGTTCCCTTATCGCAAGCCAGACTTTCCATTTAACATAGCGTCTGAACACCTTTAGAAGCAAATCAGTGTCCAGCAGCAATGGCCATGAGTATGGCTGGGGTGCGTGGGTCTTTCTCCGTCTGTCCCAGCTGTCTTCGTGGCAGCCAAGCACAGCAGAAGCAGCTCCTAAGTGCACCGCTCCTAAGTTAAGAAGGGAGACCGTGCTACGAGGCTTTGCGGTGGCACCACACAGACGTGGTTGTCCGGCTTGAAGAGTTAGTTGGGTGTTGTGGTGTGGACTTTAACTCGTTCTGGCGGTAGCTGCTTAACTTCGTAAGGCTTGTTTAACAAAAAAAAAAACTCCCGTTAAGTTTATTATTATTCATTTCATTGATGGGTTTGTGAGATCCAGCACTGAAAAATTAGGATGTGCAGAACTCAAATGATTGCTCCAGAGAAACTGCTTGCCCATTTCTCAAGTGTAGTCATTTCTATACAGTTTATCACAATGGCAAGTTCTTCAAAGCGTATCCTCTTTAAAATTGTTTCCGTGTGCCACCTTTCTTACTAACTCTATATATGTTGCAAGATGTTGTCGCGTTGCATGGGATTCGAGTAATCATTTAAAATGTCCCACCACTCAAATGCATTCTGCACCATAAAGACCTCCTCTTGGGAAGTATCAGACTGCTGACTTTGAATCCCATTTGTAATACACTCACAGATTAAGATTTTAATTTTTAATCAGCTGAAATGGAGCACTGCCCAATAAGGACACAAGGTAAAGAATTTCAATGCTGAATAGACAATTTAATACAATGTGGCTTACAGTGATCAGCCTCATGAATTGCTTATAAGCTCTCTTTCTGTGAGAGCTCCCTGAATTTGTCTTTGTCAGTGTATGCTGGTGAAAAGCCAAATAATGTATGACCTGTCCAGGGAATATTAGACATATGAGTAAATGTTGTTTAAGATGCATTAATGTTCAATTGTGGCTTCTAGTGCTAGGCATAGTGAAGCATCAGTTGTCCTGTGAAAATGCAGAATCAGCTGGATGGAGTAGCTTTTATATCAAGTTCAGTGGACAGATTTATGTCTCCTTTCTGCAGCTTGAGTGATTTATCTCTCTGATTTCCCTGAATGGTTCCTCTTGGATCAAAATATTTTCTTCTCAACTGCTCTAAATTATGTGCAAAGTCATAGCAAAAATATTTTTAAAAACTCTCAAATCGTATATCTTACTCACATGCCAACCTACCACTTGTCTTTCACACAATACTATAGATGCATCAGTGCAGTTAAGGTGCAGCAGAACTTAAAACCAGTTAATAAAAAGGAGCTTTTTTTTCCTAGAGCTTCTTGTAAAATTACTCTGGCTTATTTCAAGATTTCTTAAATTTCCTTGTGAGGGAAAGAGGGTTGGGATAGTTTTGGGTTGTGCGGTTGTTTGTTCAGTTAAAACTTACCTCTGAAAATTTCTGTGGGTCATATTTAAACACTCTTGTAATTTGATAGGCATTCTGACCCCAAGCAATGTCATCAGCAGCAGGTGTATCGAAATGTGGCTCGCTCAGATCAGAGCGTGTGCCTTGCCTGCGTTGGATGACAGAAGCCAGTTTATAGTCAGGGTATACTTACGATTGAATCCACGTGTGTCATTTTTCCAACTGCTTTTTATTTGCTTGTAAAAATATTTTCTATAAACAGCCACTTGGTGTTTCCCCCGAGAAGGCATTCTGTATATAAATTATACCGAAATCACAACAATGCAAGCATTCTATAAAACAATGAAAGATCCTAACATGTACTGTCACATAAAAAGAAGAAAGGAGCAAGGGAGCTTATGAGCTTTCCTCAGACAGTTTTTCATTTGTATGTGCTAAACCATCGCGGGACTTCGCTTAAAAACAATACTTAGTCCAGACATGATCCTATTGCTGAAAGAATACTTGTATTACTTGTAGCTGGGGTGCTTGAGCAGGAAGAAAATTCCTTTAAGTATAGTTTTGATAAAAAGCCTGGAAAATGGTTAGGTCCTCAGGTATCCATTTTTCCTTTTGTATGGCAGAATGATGGAAGTGAGAGTAAAAGGAAAAATCAATTGCCATAAGACAAATATTTCTTGTAAAAGTATTTATGAAAATATTAAACAGAGTAGGTTGGACTTTGAAACACGAACTATGCACTTTTTTAACATCTCAACCACATACTGATGAGGTCCACTGAGGGGTTTTCTGTTAAGGCACAGTTAGAACTGCTTATATCCACCTATCAGTAGTTGTGGCTTTCTCCAGAAGCTGTAGACACTGACTACAATGCAGATTCCTGCAGATACTCAGAAAACAACCTGTGCCAGGTAACTCAAGAAGATGCTTTTTCATTTTAATCCACAAGTCCAAAGAATCTTTCCATGGCAGTTTTTAAGTTGTTCTTCCTTAGCTGTGTCCTTAGTTGTGCTTCTGAGCTGAGGTCATTCAGCTTTTTTTTTTTTTTTCCAGGCTCTTTCTTAGTCCTCCAGAAAGTATTTGTTTCTCTTCTGTCTTCTCTTCTTCCCTGACATCAGTCTTGGGAGAAGGGAAGAAGAAAATGAACTTATTCTCCTGGTCTCTCTGTCCCCACACTGCAATTCTTGAGGATTATCAAGTCTCCCTCATGCATTCAATAAATGGAGAAAATGCGTTGCTGAAAGGCAGTAAGTAGTTCCCAGAAACTTCCGAAGTGGCCATCAACATGCAGTTTAAAAGTTTCATGATGTCTTCCTTCAAACCAAAAAAACGCAGCTTATCTTCTAGCATTAGTTTAAGTGTTTTTCCCTCGTTGTGTCACACGAGGGAAACGTTTGAAACACCCTTTTAGTTGCCAAACCCTCCACGGGGCAAGATACAGCTGTCAGTCACTACAATATTGCAGTCACTACAATATTGCAGTCTTTTGTTACTTAACAAGGATGTGCTATGGGTACTTTTCAAGGTAGCATTAAGCCCAGTCACTTGTTCACTACCATGTATAGCAAGAGTGTACGGGCTATCCTTAATAGAATAAATATGGATATGTGTGGCTGTCCAAGCCTGCTGTTGCAGTCTTTAATCTGTCTTTGGAGACAGTGTAGTGTGATTTCCTTAATGGTCAAAGCAGCAGTTAAAAAGAATCTAGTCAGCGGAACAGGTTGCAAGGGTGGTTAGATACTGGAGGGATAGCAAAGCGCGAATGACTGATTTGGTTGGTTACTTGCAGAAGGAAGCTCAGTTTGGGGATCCTTAGGCCTGCAGTGAAGTTAGGACCAGTTTGGTCTGTACATAAAAGAAAAGGGAGAGTACTTACATAGACAAACATGCCTATTAGAAAGATTAACAGCGAAGGGTTGGTAAATAGAAAAACCGTGCCTGACCCGTAACTACAGGATAGGCAAAGCAAAAAGGGGAGAGAGCTTACATTAGAAGTTTATCTGAGAACCTCTTGATCTTGAATGCTTGATGCGCTTTCAATGTTGGTGGCTCTGGCTTCCTTGAAACTCCATTAATATTTTTCACAAATACATATTCTGTGCAGCCAGACCAAAAAGAAATACTGGACTTTTGTCCATAAAATAACTCAAACTCAAGTTATGCATCCACCAATACAGTGTTCACAGGCCTTTTGTGCAAGTAAGATGACTGTCAAATGCCACCAATTGAAATTGTGAAGCATTAGTCCTCTAGGATTCCTTTTCACGCAATTTTAGAACGTAACCTCCCCATGACATTGTTGTTACGTGCCAAGTGTAATCTGAAATCTTGTCTAAAGCCCAGAAATTTTAATTGAGATTTTGAGCTTTCACACAAGTAAAACACTTTCACCACTTTCTTAAAATATTCTGTTTGCAATATTGGAAATATTTTCCAAGCAGCGTATGAGCCATGACATGAATTTAATAGAAAATTGCCTTTTGCATCATACATGGTCACATCAATACAAGAACAGAAATGACACTGTCTGTCAGATTTAGGTCACTGTGGCCCGCTTTATTCATTTGTAGCTCAGTTGATGGTATTAATTACAGTCAGAGGGCATTTATCAGCATCTTTAAAAGTTCCTTATTTTTTGCACAGCCAGAAGCTCACCTAATAATTTCATCTAGCTTTCTCAGAAGCGCTACACAGGTGAGGCAGAAGTGCTAAGAACAGCAAATATTTTGTCACGCTCAGTGAGGGGCTCCTATAACAAAGTTTAGTTGGGAAATTACTTCAGATAATATTGTTAAGGCTTAATTTCTTTATAAAAGAAGCAGCCAGGCATAACAAATTATTTTCAAGTGCTATTGTTTTTGGTATATACAACTGCAAGAAAGAAATAGAATGTTCTTTGTGTATTTTGCCATTTATGTTTAGCCTCATAGGTTTACTGAAGTTGACATTAAAGAACTACTTTTAACAATTTTTATGACCTGTTCTTGAACTAGACACTTCTTATCTACATTGTAGTGTGGCTAGCTTTAAACAAGCTTTTCATCTTCTTTAGGGTGTTTGTAAGTAAGTAGACTTAGCTGACAGTATAATAAAAACATTTTTTGTGTATTTGACCAAACTTTTGTTATTGTGGTTTTGTACTCGCTGTTTTCTAGCCTTTTCTTTAGCAGTAACAGTTTTTTCATCCATACCTCTATCTAATGTTCCTCAGAAGATTTGACTAAATAAGAAAGTTTATAGTTGAAAAAGATAAGCTGACTTCTATAAAGGATTCTTTCTCCTAAGTAAAGCAGTAATGTATCTTTGAGGAATTTGACTATACCAAACTAATGTCCTTCACTCATCTGATATTTGATAGAGGGTCTCTACTGATCTTTATCATTTCAAGTGGAAAAATACATTTCCTTACTTTCTTGCTTCATTTTCAAGTCTTCTTAGGCATGTCATTTAAGTCCCCAGTCTTTGTCCTTCTCAAGTGAAATGGCCTGTCTGCCTGGAGAGACAGGAGTGAATGTGGAAACTACAAAACGCCGTTAAACAACCACAGAAGTTATGGGTGGCCCTCATCAAGTGTTGGGAAAGTTCAGATGCTGCTTGTCTCCCATGTGGTTCAATTTCTTCTCTGTAGCTACTCAATTTTGAAGAATCTGTAGTCAGGCTTAGATGTTCAGTCTCATCCCCACTTCAGTTGATACTTTTTTTTTTAAATAAGGTACTGTCCTGAAGACTCAAGGTACAGTATTACTTGCTGCCACGTCTTTAGTTACCTGAAATACAGTGCAGAAAGAATAGTGGTTTTTTTCTGTTTAAATAAGTGCCTGTTTGCCAATTACTCCAAACAGACATGGAGAGGAGTGCAGCATTAGCCAGTTGTCTTCCATGTAATTGCTTCTTTGCAAAACCAAAGCCTAATGAGTCACCAAACAATGTTTCCCGTGTTTAGCTGAATATTGGGCATTATGGATCTGGAGCAGGGATCTCAGTCAGTTGCAGTCTTTTCCTACGTGCCCCAGCTTAACATGGAGTAACTTCCTTGATTTGAGCCAAAGGAGCTCTGAAATTTTGCTGTATCCGTTCCTGAGTGTTTGGCCTGGTGCTCTTCCCTGCAGCTGGGTGCCCAAAGTTGAAGTTTGCAAAATCACTAGTTACGGTTAACATTCTTGGCCATTAATGTTATGCCTAACTTTATCTAGACTGGCCTCACTGGCTTTAGTCGTGTGTTGTATCTAATTCATATTTAATGTAAAATACAGAAACAACCACAGTAGCGAAAACCAAGACTAGGACACCTTTCCTTCCCTTCTCCTCCTGCCTTACAGAATTGATTTGCTACGAAGCTGCAGCTCGATCTGGTTAATGTGCTCCATTTCCAGGGAAGTTAGTACCAAGTTTCTCTGTATGCAGTGCACAGGTGGTTCACCAAGTGAAGAGGCCCTTCTCACCCAAAAGTCACATAGCGTAATGGCTGGAGCATTCTCCTGGAGGATGGGAACTAAATTTTGGTGTTTCAGTTCCTAAATAAGTGCCCTAACCACCGTCTGCCTTTTATAAAGCAAGCCCTTCTTGAATGCTATTATAAATGTAGGCTGAGGGAGGAGCTATTCATATCCTGTTCTTTTTGGTGAAATTCATTTATCCTCAGAGTTTTCACTGAATCTAGAAAAAGAGACTGTCCTGTATAAATGAGTACCTTTCCTCTGAACTCTGATAATAGCTTTGAGCAGTGTGAAGCTACCATTTGTTTAACGAAATCTTCCCCAACAAATGTATTTTAGGTGTCCATTAATCGTCTAGATTAAAGGAAAGATTATTATTGTTATTTAGGCCTATGTAATATTAGGAAACCACCAGGCACTTCTATATGTTAGACACCTTCAGCTCTGTGGAGCATCAGGACAGAGAGAGCAATGAAGTGATGCAAGTGAAGCCTAAGGATTGCCAACAGAGCGTTGTATGTGAGCAGTTTGTATTACCCTCAGCCTTGATTAAGCCCGGTTCTGTCTAGTGTTGTCAGTACCTTTTGGGTGTAGAAACACAACTGATTTTTCCGCTTTTTTTTTTCCTTTTTCCTGAAAAAGGAAATAGAGCTAAGTTCTAGCAATCTACCGGAAATACAATGCAACCCAGTGAAACCAAAAGCACTAAACTAAAATTATTCCTATTTTAAAAAGCAGTCTAAACAGTAATGAAGTCTTGGCTAGCCAACCAACATGTTGCAATTACTGGAAGCAGTGCTATTACATAGCCAAAGTTTCAAAAGTTTGTCTGAAATGTCGAGTAGTCGTAAATAAAATACAGTGTGATCTTATGTTGTCAGGCAAGAAGACCTTCAATTTGGGTTTTTCTCTCACAACTCCTTAGTCCCTACACATTGGAGATTGGAATATTTGACCATAATTTAAGGTCTGAAGGAGCCAATGGAAAAATAGAGCATGTTATTGATCAGGCCTTACATCAAACGTAATGTCCTACCGTGCATAGCTGAGTACTGGGCTCTTTAATTACTTCTTAACAAAAATATCAAATATATGCCACATTGACACTTTTACTGCACCATGTACCTGCACTTCTTCCCCCTTTCCTTCTTTGAGCACAATGTTACTACACCTTTTCTGATGTCTCTTTTTAATCTCCTGTTGCCGCTATAAATGCTCACTGTAAACATTTTGGTGATGCTGTATGCTGAAGAAATTAAGACGTGACAATTGATTTTTTTTTTCCATTACTCATAACTTAGAAAATCTAAAGAACGCATCCTTTACTGTGTGTATTTTTCGAATTTGCTAGATTTCACAAGGAGCATCCCTAAACGATTTACAGAAAAAGAAGAGACGTGCCCCTCTTCCACCAAGTCCGTCTGCTCCACCCACTCCTGCCATGCCAAACAGGACAGAAGAAAGGGAGGACAAGCGGAAGAGCACAATGGGTGAGCGATGTTCTTGTCTCTGTGTAATCCCTCGCATGTGCTTTAGACACTTGCTGTTCAGCACTTCCATAACTCGGTTATGCTGTGAGCTGGGGACCTTTGTAACTTGGGGGAAAAAAAACATATTTATTCTGCAGAACGAAAGTCTGGAAACAAGTGTTTGTATGTTACCTTTTATCTTAACAGCACTTTCAGGCTACCATAGGGTAGTAAAAGGTAGACACTTAGCAGACGAATTGAAAGTTTTGCATGCTTTGGGTATTCAGAGGCACTAGTCTTGGGCCCATTCTGTGCCTTTAAAGTCACAGTAGTTTGATTAGTAAATGGAAAGTGAGGAGAGACAAGTCAGGCAATACTGAATGCTTTTGAAGCCCTGGGGTTCCCCTAGAACTGAAATATATTTGAGCTAGTACAGGATCACCTCCTGTTCCTAAAGCCTGAAGATATTTTAGTTTCTTGCACTCGTCTAGCAGTTTAACATCAACTGCTCATATTTAATGAAGTTTATCTTTTTAATTTAGTGTTTAGCCCTATTTCAAGTTAATATCTATTGAGTCTTTAGCTAATCAGTAGAAGAAAAGAGCTGGTGCTCTGAAAGAAGTTCCATACATAGCTGGTGACAATAAAGAAACTCTAATCGTCAGCTGTACGTGACATCATATTTACTTTCATGTAGAAGGAGTGAAAAATGCTCTCCCAGATCTCTGTCATTATTGGACTGCTAGCTTATTTAGATCAGTGGGAGCTTTGCCTGAGTGAGGACCCCAAGATTAGGCTTTTAGCAAACAAAGTGATTTCATGATGAGCAAAGATATGAGATAATAACCCCACATATTGGAACTCGTTTTTCAGTACATTAAGAGAATCATTCTTCAAGTGCCATAATGCACTCAGTGCACTCCAGTTCGTGCCTTTGACCTCGTGTTTCATAAAATGCCTAAGACATACAGATATGACATCCTGTCATACATAATTGCTTACATTATGAGTGCCTCACAGTTTAGAAAGAAACCTCTTGGCT
This sequence comes from Struthio camelus, assembly GCF_040807025.1. NCBI lineage: Eukaryota > Metazoa > Chordata > Aves > Struthioniformes > Struthionidae > Struthio > Struthio camelus. The sequence goes on along the minus strand of NC_090943.1, from coordinate 65,883,832 downwards.
TTGTTCCAACATTTATTTTCAGTAAATGCTTCACATTTAATGCCTCAGCATTTATGTAGCAGCAGGAGTCCATTATCTTGTGACATGTTCGACTCCATTGACATCTCTTATTTAAACCCTCTAAGGGGAATGTTATCACTGTGCCATTTAATACAGGAGTTTTCAGAAAACTGGCTTTCTGTTAACCGTTGCTGATGCCACAATCTGTCATTCCTGATGCCTTCTATTACAGCAAGTCACTTATTCATGACATTTGGTGCTTTAACTTTTTGTAAGTGTTAATTTTATTTTATGACAGTGCTAGGAATGTTGCAGATGAAACAGAACAGACCACTTCTATCTGTTGAGTGCTGTATACATAAGGGCTTGTTGGCCAGACTCTGTTGATGTAAGATGTCACTGTATCATTTACTTTAATGGAGCCTTGCTAGTTTACACCGACAAAGAACTTGTCCCACAGTAGCCCCAGCCTCAGCGCTTTTCATGTTCTGCTGCTTCTTGAATGAATGCATTCATTAACAAGAGAAAATTACAGCAAGGGGAAGTTGGTGAAACAGCCTCTCTTTGGGGCCTTTGCAAGAAAATGATGAGAAAGCACAGATGGCTCAGAAAGCAAGAGGGAAAAGCTGTGAACAAAGCAAGACAGTAGTGAGGGGGGGAAGGTGCCGCAGGAAATAGGCGGCATGATGGAAAAAGGATTAAAGATACCTGTTTATCTCCCAAACTAGCCACATGAATCAAAGCATAAGAGCCTTTAAAAAACTTTCTCAACCTGGCAAACGGAGCACTTGAGGTGTTTAACACTGAATTATTTATTCTGACCCTGAAGCATTGTGCCCAGTTTTCTCAAAGCAGTGAAAAAGGATTTGCACATTTGCAGGCATTAAATTGTATCTTGAATCTCTAAAAGCTGGTGACTCTTAAGAACACCATAGTCAGTTTAATCTTTTTTCTCCCCCTTGGTGCTACACCCCTTTTTTGGCAGCACCAGTACGTGAGCCTAAGAGGATAGGGATGGTCACAATGGCTCAGACCAGAGGCCCATCTATGCCAGCATCAATCTTCAACGACGACTGATAGCAGATGCCCGGGGAAGGGTGTAAGAACAGAATGAGCAGGGAGTCGTGTTTCCTCAGCGCACTTTCCTCAGCCTCCAAGGACTTTCTGAATTGCAAGATCAGCATTTGTGGAGATAATAATCTAAGGATTCATCCATCTCAAAATGCCAAAGTCAAGCCTTAAGTGATCCCAAAAGGTTGGCTGATGCAAATGCTCGCTTGTATGCATATGAAAGTCAGAACTGGAGCTTTAAATAAGTCTAAAACAAGGTTTGAAACATGATCAGAAGCTACAGGAGTCCTCTGAATTTGCAGAGAATGCCACAAATAGCCAAGTATGACAATAGTGAATGTGTTTTCAGATTTAGATCCGTGAGTCATTGCATGTCTCTTTGCACAAAGCTAAAAAGGGAGGAGATACAGCTTCAGCTAGCGTCAGCTAGCTCTAGGTCTGTGCGCTGCAAACTGGCAGCCGTTTTTGACGTTGCAGATGGTTAATGCAATGTAGTGCAAAGGTGCATGAACTTTTTTTAGTTTATTGTGCACAGTACTGAAATAAACCCCCAGCCAAAGTTCTGAGTATTTGCACTGATAGCTTAAAATACTGTTTTGCAAAGAACAACTTCATCAGCTGCTTTTCCAGAATGTCAAAATAATAAAAACAACTACTCAGAAAAAGGGGAAAAAAAAGTCAAGATACCTTTCTGATAATACTGATCTGAGGCATTTCTCTTTTTCTCTCAAAGAGTCAGAAAAATAGTCACATATCGATCCTAGAGGTCAGCAAATTGAGGCAGTTTGGCACTTAAGGAGATGAAAATAAAACACATTTCTCATGTATTTTCATGTGCTCTACGTAGAGTTTTTTCATATTTTTTCCACTGTTTTTTCTTCTCCTTCCTTATATTTGGTGAAACACTGATGAAGATTTTGATTGTTAGCTGTGATGTACTTGTACGTACTGGGCCTGATTCTGAACCAATGGCCATCAGCTTGAGAGAGAGGCCTAGCTTCTCCTTCTCTCATGTTTATATGGGAGTAAATGAGAGCAGAATTAGATCCGGAGAGACTTTGGGCATGGGTAAGGGAAAAAGCAGTGCATGTTTAAGACAAAATAACAAACAGAGCAATCATTACCTTGGCGATGAAGTAACTTGAAGTCAATTGATCCCCTGTAGGTGATGGACGGCAGGTGCCACCAAAGCCTCCTAGAGGCAACCCACGTGGTCCACCCCAGTTAGAGATCCCCCCGCCCCCACCTTACCCTCCTCCCGACACAGGCAGTACGGATCCCGCAGTCTCTTACAGAGAAGCAGACGTTGCAGCGCCAACAGAGCTGGTACCTAAACGTATGTTACGAAATATACGTATTTGCATCTCATCTCTTTTGATGGGGATACTCTCGGGGGTAACTTTTCCAGACTTTCCTCTCTGCTCTCTTGGCATACTTGTCTGTTTTTTTTCCCCCTTTTCTGGCCTGTCCTCTTTTGAAATGCCCAATGCAGTGTAACTAATTAATATAACGTACATGAAGCACGTGTTTGGAGACAGTTTTGCTGATGATGCCTGGCCGTCCTGTAGAAACATTTACAAACAGCCGTCAAACCGGGTGACTTTATGCAGCTGGAAGCAAAACTTTGATGTTACATATTAATGTGCTGTGTTTGTTTTTCTATGCTAATGTTTTTTCTGTGTCTCCTGAGAAATTCCTTTGAGAGCCAGTAGGTCTATCAGTTGAGGTTGGAAACTGCTGGGGGCCTCCCTTCAGGAAAATGAAACCATTTACACCAGCTGTATATTGTTAAAGGCCTTCCTGTCTCAAGGGGTACATCTTCCTTGCCATCCCTGGATAGTCCTTTGCATGCTCTTCCCCTCAGGGCATAACTATTATCAGATAAAGAAAAAGGATAGTTTCCACATCCCTGTGTATTTGTGAAAAGCATGTTTTCATGCTAAGTCCATCGACTGCCTTTAAATCTTTGTATGCAATACAAGTCTTTGATCATGTAAAATACTCCCTGTGGGCTTGGCCTGCACACCCATGTAGCTCCCCTAAAAGGCAGCGAAGCTCTGCACATCATGGCGTCTGGTAGGCACGCTTGTTTGAAGGTGAAGAGAGAGAGAGCGTCTCCTAACCATAAGGTAGTGAAATGTCTCCATTAACTGCTAATTTGACAGCGGTCTTTTCCAGGATGTTTTTGTCACAAAGATTATTCTGCAGGTAGCTCTTGCTCTGACATTACTAATGGTGTGTTTGAATATCAGCTAGATGCAAAGCGTTGGTTTTCAAAACTGCGCTGAGGAGATGCAGACTGGCAAGTTTGGTGGTGAAGAGAGAAGGAAGTCGAGGAGATTCATACTAATGAAAAACCTAAATCTTACTGAGGATTAGCTGTTACATTTTTACCAGCGTATGCACAGAAATCGTATCATAGTTGGAATATTTTCTTTTTTTATTACATACCATCAGCTTGCCTACAATGTTCCCTTTATTAAAAATCTGTTGTGGCCTTCTTTGCATTAATGTTTCTGCTTCATCTGAGTGTCTGCCATTACAGTCTTTAGCAATGCTTTCCTGATTACGCTGGTGATCAAATACACTTTAATCAATGCAACTCTGATTTTATCAGCTAGATCATTTGCTCTTAAACAAACACAATATCCTAGCCAAAATGATTTGATTAAGCTTGTACATGGAAACATTACATGAGCTTTTATTATCCTGTGCTTACTGAGAGCAAAGGGGTAATGCTTAGTGGATATTTTAGAGATGTAACACATGGAGAGCATTTTAGAGACTTAAAGTTTTGGAAAGGGACACATACAACTTCTTAATTACGCTCTACTCTACCTAGAGATGTGATGTTTGGTGTGTGTATAGATTTACCCATGAGAGAAAGCAGCACACATGACAGATGCTAATTATATTGCCTAATGCCATGCTGAAAGGTGCTTAGATACCGTCACGATTGAGTAGTATAAGAACAGAGTTTTGCAATGAAGTTCTTTATTACATGAGAATGCCCTAAGCACTGCAAGTAGGACTTTGGCAGTAGATTCAGAGAAGAACAAAGTTCTCAACCTTCCTAACTCTAACCACAGCAACTATGTTTTCTCATAGCACAAGGTGGGAAGGAGAATAAGCTGCTGGTGCCAGGTATTGATGAAAGGCGTATTTGTTCTGGAATCACTCTAAAAACAGCTTTCCCTGATGAGGATTGTGGTCGTCTTTTGCTGAGCGGGCGAATGTCAGTACCAGTTTGTCTTTCACAAGATTGCGATTCCCATTCAGAAATGAAAATTCTGTGATCATGTGGGGTTTGAATTCCTGCCCCGTATCATCTGCCACTGTTTGCGAGGCTTCGTGCCCCACCTCGCACTCCTTCCTAGCGAGGACACAGTTGTCCCATTGTACTCGGAGAAACTCGTAGTGAGGAATCCTCGTTTCATAGATGATGGTGGTAATTGCTCTTCACGGAGTTTTCCAAACTTATGTAGAGCACAAGTCATTCTTGAATAGGCCCTTCAGTAGGATACTTGAGCGTTCATGGCTGTAATGGTAAGAGTCGCTCCCCCAAACAAGAGTGCAATTGTTCCTCGTGGTTTTTGCTCTTTAATCTTTTTATTCTCATTAAATGAGCTTTCCTATTAAATTTTGGTCTGACAGACCCTTAGCTGCATGTTGTGTGCATGTCTAAAATGATGTGTTTATGAGATCCTTTCTCGTCTTATTAATCAGATTGTTCATGGCCTGTGATTTTAAAATTGGCTGTGCTTTGGTAATACAGAATTGGAATTTGTCACCTCTGTTGCATGGAGTTTACTTGTGTCACACAGATTGCAAAGATCTCAATAAATCAGTCAATAGAGAGGTTGTACTACTTACAGCAGGTAAAGAATGCATTTATTGAAAGTTTGCAGTACCAAGAAGAGCAATTAAACACGCTGTCTTGAAATATTTGCAAGTACATCGTTAGAATAGATTTATTCTTCCTATGAACCTCTGTTAGTAGCCCTTTTTTGGATTGTTATGAACTATCATGTAGAAATGCAGTAAAAAATTAAAAAGCTGATTGAAAAAGGATAATTCACCTTCTTGTGGAGTGAGATCCTGAGGTTAAATCCTCCACTTCACTCTTACACTAGGTAAAGTATTAAGTGAAGTCAGAGTTTGTATTGTATAAAGGTTTGGTGATTAATTGATTTTTAAATTACTGAAAGTGCTATGTTTTTAAAAATGCAATTATGATGTGAATCTGTCTTTGTTTTAGTTATAAATCTAAACAATCAATCATCACTTAACCAGAAAATTTGAAGGGGAAGGAGTGTGTGTAAGCATTTTCCAGTTACTTTGCAGAGGTGACATGTATACTACTGGTTGACGGGTAATACAAGGTTCATTTTAAGGAACAGAGAGAATACAAAGGAGCCTTGTCCCCATATCCAATTTTTAATATTTTGCATGATATCATGGATATAATAATGGGTGGTACAGCCCAAGTGACAAAAATCGTAGCAGGCTCACAATTTGGTCATATTTCTTCAGTCACCAGACAAATATCTAGTCTTGCACATTTGTTAGGGATAGCCTCTAAGGGCTGGACTTTGTTAACTTTGAACAAAAGTAGGTGGAGGAACTCATAGAGAGGAAACCACGTTTTCCTAGATGCGATTTTAAATTAATTGAGAACTGCAGGCTGCTGAGTAGAGAATTTTGCTTGCCTGTCGTAATGCAGTGCTGTCAAATGATGAAGGCAGCTGTCAAATGACCCTGCCTTTTCTTTCTTAGAGGTGGTCTTTAGTGCGTGAAAACGTGGAAGTGTGACTTGGAAGGCTCACACCGCCATCATTTCTCTTCTTGCTAAAGCCTGGTGTGAGGGTAGAGAGTGAAGTTCAGTCTCCGACATCATCTGCCTTGTACCTTCCGGAGAATGAAAATTCAGTCCAAGTAAAGCTGAATTCATAGACACACTGAATATCAAGAGGTGTTGTGTTGTTGGAATCGAGTTAGCTTGCACATGAAGCCAGGAAGTCAGTCTCATAGTGTGAGGGAGAGTTGTTGGATTTTAAAATGCCTCTGGATTTCAGGACATGTGCACGTAGTAATGCCTCCTTTGGAAATCTCATTCTTTAAGGTTACTGAGCATGCTAGCCATTCTACTGTTTTATCTACACCATATTTATAATTCTATCATTTTACTCTTTTCCCCCAACAGTTTATTGTTGTGCATCATTCCCTTCATACACCAAGCGCGTCTGACAGACCTTGCCTCTTCCTATGACCTTCATACCTCTGCACCTCCTGTTGCCTCTGCTATCCTGATTCTTTCTTCCTTCTCTGCTGAAAAAGAACCTTTTTTTCTGACTGAGATTTTGGCTTCCTTTCTTTTTGAACTTGCACATTTTCTTTTGATTACTATTGATTATTTTTGGCTGTGGTTCACGGTCATTTGAGAGATGTGTTCTTCAGAACGGAATGCTGTGTTATAAAATCTGTATGTCAGCCTCAGAATGATTATCCATACATTTGTCTGTTCTTTTTCAAATGGTTCTCCTTATTTTGAGTCACTGTTTAATTTGATTTGGTGTTTCAAAGAGTGTGTGCATGGGGGAAGGTTTCTTACTTTCAGTACTGTCTAAGGATTTTGTCTAAAGACATTTTGCTCTTTCCTGTCGGTCCAGGTATAATATCTTACGGTCTCAGACATGTTCTCAGACAAATAGAACATGTCCACAAATCCCTCACCACATTTGCTTTGTTCCCCTGGAACAGAGCGGGAATGGGGCATGGCCTAGTCAACTTGAAGTGCAAGAATCTTTCTATACCTTGGCTATTGATCAAGGTACCAAGGGGGAAAAAAAAATAGAAACCTAAAGATCTGTCAGACTCATAAGGGGCCTAAGGGTATACTGAGAATATGCACATATTTATACCACATGCATTGATTCATCAGCTTTATTTCTGCTTTCATACTGATGCTTACTATGATTAATTTTGTCTTGATGCTGGAGACATCCTATGGAAATCAAAGTGTGTGTTCTGTTTCTGTAACAAAAGATACCAACACTATTTGCTCAAGATGAATCTTGTTCCACAGGTCTACCTTTTTTTCAGCTGTAACAGAAATATTCAATACGTAGTAATTAAAATTTCTGCTATAAGATTGTACTTACCTAAAACCTTTTTTTGTTGAAGAAATTTCTTCCTGTGAATGGCCCATAAGGCATATTTTTTTAATCATTTTGAATTATAAAGACAGATTTTATACGTTGCAGTGGTGCACACACCCAGAACAGTTTTGACCTCACATGTCAAGAGATTTAAGACAGCTATATTATGTAAATGAGTGAGTTGCAATACATAACTCTAATTTAAATCATGAAAAATTATTGTTTTACCCTCAAGCAAATAATCATGTATATCTTGAATCCGTTCCAGGTAGGCAAAATGGAGAGTAAGAAAGCAAAGCATTCCTACAGATAATATGAAACATGACTGAAAAGAGTTTTGATGGTTTTGAATACAAATAGGACATGTAGTTAATAAGTTTTAAGTGATGCCTCGGAGAGTATACTTAATACCCTAAGGATCTTCTAATAAAAGTGGAGTAGAATTGAACTCTCTACATTGCTAGGTACTTTGTAATAGCTTCTTGAGATGGGACAATGGTTTCATTGTAATTCTCCTGTCTTAAAAACCGAGTAGGTGTTAACAATGTGAAAATTAAGAACCTAATTTACCCATTCTCATTGCTCTTTTTACATCCTGTTTGTAACTTCATGGAGTTACATGCCCTGTGGAGTCAGCGCTGGTATAAATTATGGAATAATGAAGTGGTGAGACAAAGGTTTTTGTATTGAATAGAATATACAAGTACGGTATACTGTGAAAGCAGTTCTTCACGAATATACCATTGACACCAGTTTCACTCAATGGAAGGCTGAGTTTTCAAATTAATTAGTTTTGATTAAATAATTTCCTTGCCTTGAAAGAATGCAACTATGACCCTCTGCCATAGCTGAGAAGTTTTCCATAAAAAGCTTTCTTTTTCCAGGTGATCTGCTCAAACCTTTAATGTTCTAGGTGAAAAGTCAACAAGTTTATCAAACAGCCATAATTTACTTTTTTCTGTCTAAAAATGCAAAAATTTGCCTCTAAAAATGCTGATGGGAATTACATTTTCTGTGAAATTTCCATATACAATATTTCACTGACCCACTTTAGCTAGCCAGCTCTGTTTTTCTGAGTTTAAAAAAAAAAATTCCCTGATAAGCTGGTTCATACCCCTTTTTTTTTTTTTTTTTGCAATTTCATCAATACCAGCATATATATAGTATTAAACAGAACTAATGAAAAACTGCTGTATCTTTTTAAGAAATCATCTTAATTATAAGGAACTATACTTATGCTGTAACAGCAGCACGTTGCTTAAAACCTCACATTACTTTATACAATGTGGGAAAGAGCTTTCAGTGACGCTCATTAAATCCAAATCTATTCAATAGAGTTGCATAGATATGCTGTTAATTCATTAATAATGTGTATGCAAGGAGTAAAATGTTTAAGCAAAATACAGTCATGGGAAGATGAATTCATGGGAACTTCCGTTCATGAGTACCCGCTCAGTGCTGAAATACTCTGGAAGAGCCTTATTCTAGGCTTCAGCCTAGGATTTCTAAAATGGCCTTGACTCTCTGCTCATGGAAATGATTCCAAGGGTTTTTTTTGTTTTTTTTTAATCATTTTTGGTGAGAAGAGGAAACGTCGGTTTAGGTATTAGGATAGAGTTTTAGGTTAGCACTTGTTTAAACGTACAGTGGTTTGGTTTTGTTCCTAGCATTTTATCCATGAATACAACAGAAATTTAATGAGACTGACGTGGAAGAGTTGATGACAAATGCACTACTACATTACAGTTTTCCACCAAAATGGGCTTACTGAAGTTGGTAAGAAATGCATTTAATTTATTCAGCTTTTTTCTGTGCTACCAAATAGCATTGCTCCCATTTTCTCCTTCAAGGCAGGATACCTCGAGTGAAGAAAGCAAATGAAAAAAAATATTGAAATACTGGAAAAAATTACTGAGCCCTTTACAAGGAGGCATAAAAGCATATATAGCTTATAAATCAAAAGAATTCAAGTATTACGACTGCAAAGTCTGGGAAATTCAGTGCCCTTAGGAAATAAGGACATATAATTTATGAATAATCTCATTCTGATATGTGTTAAATGTCCTCCACTCCTACAAAATCCAGTGAAATTATAAACAGATTAAGCTTCATGATGCACGAATTTTGCTTAGTGGCCATACAAAAGTTTTTTGTTATTATTTTGACCACCAGAGGGAGCCGATGTTGTCACATATTTGCAATAGGTAGCAACTAAGAATATTGCTAAAAGTTAATTTTAAGTTAATAGATACTGCATGTATACAAAGATTTTCAGTCTTTAAGAATTTCATACAATAAGACATTGTTACTGAATGGTTCTCCTCAGCAATCAAAAAATATTTTTTTTCTAGTTTTTACCAAATTCATCACAAATAGGAAAACTCAGATAAATCATATTCACCTGTCTTGCTATTTTGATGACTGTGTCCAGATTTAAGCTCAAATTTGTACTGTTAGCCATTCTTGCAAAGGATGGTCGCATGTGTCTCCTCTCACATTGCATAGCTCTTGCCTGCATATTTATGAGTTGTGTCCTAGGTGTGGAAGTTAGTGAATCGAGCTTGCATATGGTGCTCCAGAGGTAGTGCATAGCAGTAGGTCAGCTTTACTTGTCAGTATAGAAAGACATGTTCTGCTAGAAAGGTTTATCAGCATGAGTTTTAGCGTTTTCAAAGCATGTGCGGATTAGTTTGGTATCCATCTTCTTATATAGACAGATGTCTTCATTACCAGCAATTCAGTCATTCAGAGACTAAAACTGAGGACTGAGGGAATATCCAAATGTCCTTAAACGTCTTTTCTACATGCCATGATTTCATTTTTTTTAGGGATTGATCTTTGAGGATTGAAATGAGTGCTGTCTTTTTCTTTGAGAAGCTGAAATTAAATGGAAGGAGGAAATCTTCCTCTTTTTGCTCCTTTTTAACCGGAGCTATTTGAAGCTGGCCATGAGGTTTAGAGTGCTCAAATTAGTGCCAGGGGAGAGTGATGATAGAGGATCCAGTCAAAATGGTGTGATAAATTGCGGAGGCCTGTGATGCATTTATTTATTAAGTATATGCCCCGGCAATCTATCCTGTGCCCGTCATCTGTCCCTATACTCTGTATACGTAAAATAAATTCTGTGGGCATGATTCTCATCTACCCATTGCTTACGTTCACAGCCGCTTCAAGGTGTCCGTGTAGCTCCCTCCCAGTATGAAGCGCCTCAGTGTGAGAATCGGGCCCCGTGAGTGTATGTAAGACAGCAGTTCTGTCTTCCTAACTTGGCTTCAAGTCACTACCATGACTCTCAATATATATTTAGTGCATGCAGTAGGCACCATTTAACTTTCCAAACTAAAATACATGTTATTTTAGAAGACAGCATGTAACTTATTCCATCCCTCCAAAATTACAGCCATGTTGTTTTCTAATGTCACTGCAAAACTATGAACTCCCCCCTCAAGGGCAGTGAGACGAACTTGCAGTCACTGTTTACGCACTTCTTGTGCGGATATCTCCTGTACAGGATGTGAATACGCTCTTGTAGAGCATCTCTATGGCTAGGTAAGGCCACTGTTAAAATTCATAAGAAGTTGGCAGAAGACGAAACGACAATTTACAATTCCCTGCTTGTCCAAAAGAGTTTATGCATAGTAAACTCCGCTCTTTTTGCTGGGGCAGAGAAAGGGGAAGGTGAGCTTGCGTTCTTCAGTGCAAGAATTAGCTGCTTTATTACCTGTTTGTTGTATAGTATCCTGTGATGGTCTGCTGTCAGGTGGTAAAGGACTGTTGATAGGATCCAACCCAGTAACAAGAGTTAAGTATTTTAGAACTTGGAAAGATACAGAGTAGGTACTGACTCTTTTATATATCTTGAATGTACCTTGAACATGAAATTTTGCTGTTCAGTTCCAATAAGTCAATCCTAAGTTTGGGTCATCAAATCTCTTTCATTTTCTCTTGCCTTGAGAAAGGCCTGAAGAAGGAGAGCCAAGGCTGGGTAAATGTAGCACCACTTGGAGAGGGAGGATTTTATATGCCGCTCTGCTGCCTGTCACGATGTGACAGATAATACCTGAGGCTTTGTAGACTTTGAGGCACAAATCAGCCCTAGTGTAACGGCTATAAGGTGTAGTAAGTTCCTTTGAATATAGTGAAATATTTTCTGTTTACACTATGTGTGGGACTGGACTCTAGTGAATCAAATGCTCCTTCTAATCTCATGCTCCTAATATTTAACTCTTGACTGGTTACTTACTTACTTTATGAATTGTGGAATAATCCTTAGCTTCACATTCCCCATTCTGTCTAAAGGTAGAGACATTTCTCTTCTTTTAATCTCCTTTGTAGCCCAGTTCTGCAAGCCAAGTGGTCTGTGGATAAAACTGCAAATGTTTATTCTGAGTGAAACTATATTCTCAGTTTTCCTCTTCCTCGGTCAAAATAAGAGAAGTTAAACTCTGTGAGCCTTACCTTTAATAACTGGGCAGCATGTTAAACATACTCTGTTGCCCTTGGGCCAGTGGAATTTGGAGAAACTGTTGCGCTCATGCAAGTAGAGAGACTTGTGCTTTATCAGTAACAAGGCGGACTAAACATCAGTCTCCAGCTGCATGCACACATGTGGTTTGTGTTTGTACGTGCGTTTTGGAACTTTAAACCGAGTTATTTAAACTAAGTTATTTAAACCAAGTTCTGCTTGATTTACACATAATGGGCCAAACCAAACTTGAAGGTTGGCATTTGAAATGGCATTGAAATTTGTAATGCAAGGTCCTGCTGATTCAAAGCACTCCTTTATACGGAGAGCTACAGAAAGCAAATGGTTGAAAACTGTTGCGTCTTCTATTCCAGGTAGGTGATAATACCCATACCAACGTGCTTGTCCAGCCTTAGAGATGCTCATACTCAGCTTTTCCTGTTACCACTTCTAAGTCCGTAAACACTCACTAAAATGACTGCTTGCTTTCTTCTAAGAAACTGAGAATTCTGGCCATGTACATTCACTTCTGGGTTTTCGGGCCTGAGGGAGCAAAAGGCTGAGAGCAGAGACAGAGTCTCTTTTGTCAGCTCCTTTTGTGAATCCCATAATTGGTTCTTGGCATGGAGCAAAAATTACTTTCCAACCTAGCGTACCATAAGCGAAGGTGGGGTGTAGTAGAGGACAAAGACCTACAACAAAAGAAGATGGAGGAAAGAATGAGAAAGGACGGCTATGGCTGACATATTTTTTCTTGTATGGCTATTGTGATTAAAAGCTAAAAGTAAAGTTGCTAACAATGTGGTAGTTTCTTGTAAACAGGGAAGGAATGGTAAGGGAAAATCCACTCCTTTGTTAAAGCAAACAAACAGAAAAGCCCAATTTCTTACCTCAATGAAAATTATTGATACTGATTTTAAAAGCGTGTAGGTTAGCAATGTGCTTCTTTTCTCTCCTTTTACTGTTCTTTCCTCAATTTTTTCACTTGACAAGAAGTTAAAAACAAAACGGGGGAAAGTATTTTTTCCGTTTGTAAAAACAAGAAAACTAGTAGGGAAGTACTTTCAACACTTTCCCTTTATTAAATGAAAAAAGCAACCATATCTATTTATAAGGTGTGTGTGTATATGTGTAGCAGTCAAGACTTGAATATAAAGAATTTAAGAAAAACTAATCTATTCACAAAACTTTAATAAGAATTTTCTTTTCTTTATTGTTGCTCATGAAAGAGCATTTTGGAAGCTAAACGAACTTGGAGACTTGACTTGATATACAGAAAGCCTCAGAGTGAACTGCTGAATACTCCAGAAGGGCCAACCTGTATCACTTCCTTCTATTACTAGAAGTAGAAGCTAAGTACTTTTGGGTCTGTTGCAGGAATGCAGGGTTACGTTGGGTTTATTCTGAAACCCTTTTTGGGTTCTCAGACTCCGGACATCAACAACCAGGAATGTTGATGTTTTACCAGGTAAAATTTATCCCACTTTCTCCTCCCAAAAAGAAAAGATTTTCTTTTTCCAAAAGAAATCTTACTTCGATTAAACACAAGTGTGAATATTTTATCAATTATTTATTATTCAGAAATACGTTTTATTTGAAAATCACTCTCTACTTGCCTTCTGAAAACTAAAACAATATACTGATTAACTGACCAGTCAGTTGAGGAAGCATCGAACTTTAAGTGCCCAAGCTTTCCAAATGAAAACATTTGTTTGAAAGAAGAAAAAATAAAAAATTGCTTGTTTGCTCCACTCCCTTGTGGGCATGCCCAGTTTCCTCTGTACCTGGCAACTTTCCTATTCTGTATTCATCGAGCTAATCAATGTGATTCAGATGTTCCTCAAATGAAATCACCGATCTTCAGCCTCCTCCTACAAAGGACATGGATTATACAAAAAGAAGAGTTTTTTTTGCTTTCAAGGTACACAAAATACACATCGCTATTCTTGATACACAGCTTTGGCAATGTATTGATTGAATGTTTTTACACAAAAAATCCTTGCACAAGGAAACTCCTTGCGATTCTTCCACAGAGTTAAATTAGTACCTGTAAGAAAATTAGGAGACTGAAGCCATGGGAGACAGAAGTCTTTGAACTTTCTGGCTGTAATATGAACAGTAATAATAACTGCCAGGGGCCACTTTAAGGCGAGAGGACAATTTTTTACACTCATGCTGAAATTAGGAGCAATCAGGAGGGTGAAGATAAGGTTTATAAGGTACAGTCAAATTTGCCTAAAATTTTTCTGAACTCAATCCTTTTGTTTATGAGCTATTTTGGGGGAAAAATTTTCATCTGTTCTTTGGGGCTTTTGAAATACTTCTGGAAGTGTTTTAATGAGGGATGTTTTCTTTTTTTTCGTGGAGGGTCTTCTTTAATTAGAAAGGGATATGAAGAAAAGAAATGGATGGAGAATCTTCACCTTCCTGCTTTTCAAAACCAAAAAGGATGATATTAAGGTTTGAGGATTTTTCCTTCTTTTCCTTCTTTTCCTTCTTTTCCTTCTTTTCCTTCTTTTCCTTCTTTTCCTTCTTTTCCTTCTTTTCCTTCTTTTCCTTCTTTTCCTTCTTTTCCTTCTTTTCCTTCTTTTCCTTCTTTTCCTTCTTTTCCTTCTTTTCCTTCTTTTCCTTCTTTTCCTATCCCAGCCTCCATCAAGCAATTCCTTAAGCATTTATTTTGGACTTCTGCCTTACCGACTCTGTTCTCTGGTATCTAAAAAACACTACACTATAGTTGAAGCTTTCCTACAGTTCATAGCATCTCTCTCTGCGGTATCTCTGGTAGATAATAAAGGGTGAGATTTTTCTGGCGGCAGACACGTAAATAAAGTCTCCTTACTCTGTCCTTCTACATGCTCATGAAACTTTTGGAACTGAACTTTAAGACTATTTTCCTTCCTGACTAATTCAGTAGAAATTGGCCAACAGGTTTAAAAGTTACTGGAGGGTTTCATAGGCAGACTCATGAAGTTACCCACAGTGTGACCTTCTAAACATATTTTCCTTAGGAGCCAAGGCTGAAAAGAGAAACTGAAAAGACATTTACAATTTTCCCATTGGAAAAATGACCTTTTATGCTGATCCTATTCAGAATTAAGCCCATTAACTTAGGTGAAAGGTTCCCAAACGAGCTTGTCTGTTTTCAGGATACGTTCATACTAACCCTTCAGATTCTAGAAATGGCCCTGCTCCAGCAAAGCACTTAAGCATGCTAAATCAGATACCCCATTATACGGGCGGCACACACATTATTATTGAGCAAACTGTGTAAATGAGAGCCTTAAAATGCTTCACTTGAATTGAAATGCAGACAAATTTTCCCTCTGGGGATTCCTCCCATGCAGGAGATACCTGCAGCTTTGCATTTTAATCAGTGAATGGTCCGATCCTGCTCTCCTTGAAGTCACTGGCAAAGCCCAGCTGATTCAGTGGAAGCAGGATCTGATGCTGACAGAGCAGAATATGAAAAGAGAAAACTAAGAGGACTTATTCCTAGTGGGCATTCAGGTGATGACCTGTTTCCAAAGAGCTTTTTTCATGTCAGAGCACTGTTCAGAGATAGCACTGCCATTAACCTTTCACTACCCACAGATCTGCAGAAAGCATAGCAGCCAGTTATTGCTTTTGCGTTTCTCCCTCCCAGTATTGCAAGTCAATAGGGAAAGAGAGACACAGGGCAGAGCACGACTGACGAGATAATTGGCTTCACAAGGGAGCTATGAAGGAATGGGCCCAATTCAGTGCTGGCTTAAGTATTTCCATCTCTGCTTGCATCTGAAGTGATCTGATCTGGTCCATGTTTTGTCAAAGAGGAGTGGTGGCATAGCAGCAAAGCTCTTCTCTGAGCGGTCTGTGCCCCAAGTATCTGACATCTACAGTGCTTCAGGGTGCGCTGCGAGTAAAGATAACCTTATGGCTAGAGCGATGAGTTGCCGTTCACGATACCCTCTGTATGGTTGCTGTCCTGTGCAATGATTTCTTCGTTATGCCTGTGTTACCGGAAAAGAAGCCTGTCTCTTGCCCTCTGTCCATGCAAGCAATTGCTTTAATGGGCTTCTGCAGTATGTCTGCAGCTCCTTGCTGACAGCATAGCCCCAGGGTGCCCGGCAATGTGTCACGTGGTGGGTTTGCTTGGCACGCATCGTCCTAGTCTCGCTGTCCTCCTGGTACATAAGCCTGGTCTTCATGGTGACTAGGAAACCTACTTTGAAAGTGGCATAGATGCCCCTTTTGAGGGGAGATGGTGAGACACCTCCAGAGAGTAACTTGGCGTAGCCTGGACCTCAGTTTTGATCTGATAGCTGCAAGAATTATTCTTTCTTCACGAGGCTGTTTCAAAAGATAAAATGTGTTAGTGATGAGAGGTGTTGAGGTACTCTTGCAGCATTTCTCCAGATAGATACTTTCATTTACGTCATTGGGAGACTTTCAGCCGTGAACGATATGATACCAGAGCAATCTAGTGTGAACGTGCAGTAAAATGCATAATAATTAACCATACACTCAGAAAAGAAGTGTGTTTTTCTAGGTTAAAATATTCCTATAAATGTAACTGCAAAGGTAAACAGCGAGCCAAAGTATTTCTGAAAAGCCTGTTGTTCTTTCAGCTTTGGGCAGGAAAGCAGATGTTCTGTTAATCAGAAGATCACAGAGGGAAGGAGACGGTTAATGTAAATTAAAGAAGTCAAACTAGACCTTCATGTCTTTAGAGTGCAGAGATATATGAAGATGTCTCCATATCTAAATTTGGAGCTCGCTGTTGAAAATCTTTTGTGAAGGTATTTATGTTATTGGTGGTTTGGCTGAAGCATATTTTGGGCAATTAAATGGAGTTATTTTGTGCCCTTCTAATTGTAAGTTAGGTGGTTTGTGCATGAAACATTTAATTTTCTCAGGGCTCTGTCTGACTTTAGATGATACTCTAGATACTACTCTATGCAAAGATAGAAGGTGATGTAAGGCAAAATGATGGATGGACTGGTAGAGGACCTGAAGAGCAACATCATAGTTCTGAATGGTGAAAAGGGGAAAAAAGAAAAACAAAACAATGAAAGTGGTAAATTCCCATTTTGTTAGCCACACCAGTCTGAAGTTCACTGTTAACTGTTGGTATCGGGAAAAAAATAGTAGTTGTTGCTATTAGTGCCTAATAAATCTGCGTGGGTAGGAATATACTTAAGGTGTTTTTTCTCAGTTGTGCAAAAGATGAGCAGTGCTCAAAAGATTTGCTTACATGAGTAAGGCAAGTATACTTTGTCCCAATAAACAGAAGACAACAGATCAAAATTTCTACTTATATGCATGTAATTCCTAATGACTTCAGTAATAGATAGTTAATTGGAGATTGACCTGATTCTCTTCTACCCTCCTCTACTTTTAGATCACGTCTAATCAGAAATAAATGCACTATGATGAGTAGAATGATGCCTTTGTGATACAGAATAATCTCTTTTTTTCCCACAAGTGTGTGTGTGTATATATATATGTGTATGTGTGTTTGGCTTAGGGAGTTTTTTTTGTCTCTTCTTTGCTGAGTTTGCTGACAGCTAGTCTCTGGGGAAGGAAAGTATAATTACAATGCAAATGGGGTTTTTTGCTATGGATTGTGCTAGAAATATGAAACTGTAGTAGAGATTTTATGAAATTGGTAACAATAGAATAAAACAGAGGAGCATGAATTGACTAAAGCAGAATGCATGGGAGAAGGATGGTGAAGCTTAAGAAGTTGAGCAAATGGCCTTTTTTCCTGCGGTCTTAAAAATCACCTAATAAAATATCGGTTTATTGCATAGGTGCACTAATCATTTCTGGTTTTAATCATTATACTACGTTTACTTTTCAAGCAATTTTATCAAGTCTCTAGTCTGTTCTCAAAGGTGGCTGAAGAAAATGGAAATCACCTTCACAGTCCATTTATTTAGCTTCGGCAGTGTTCTTGAATTGAAGCTGGCCACCTCTTTAAAGGATGCAGATTACCAAAATCTATCACTCAAAACTAATAATCACCAGCAAAATGTGAAGAGTGGCTTATTGCTCCGCTAGGCTGATTATATAGGGCAGTTTGTTTTTAGATCTAGGTTTTCCTGTCCCACAAAGGCTCCCACAAAGAGCCCCATTATCAATCCCTGCAAGTTACTAGTGTTGCACATGATGATTTATAAAGTGCAAGTCTGAAACCACCTACTACATACTCCTAAATACATTTCCATGTTATTCTGCTCCTCTAACCTACATTGTCGTCTTGCGTCTTTTGAACTGCATCAATTGGGCCCCTCTCCTCACAGTTTACTAAAGGACCAAGTAGAGCCGGGGAGGTACCTGGTAGGTACTTCTAGGCTCTTGTCAACCCCAGGTAGTGAATACCAGGGACTGCTATGAAAGTCTCTCCGTCATACTTTATTGTGTATAAGAGGAACTGGAGAACTCACAGTACTGGCCTGTTCTTAAAAAGCTGTCCTTCTCCAAGCCGAGTGGCAATGCTGTTCAGTTAATCAAAGGAAGGGCCTACTTTCACAACCAATCCTTTTCGTGTCAAAGAGCGTCTTGGTCTTTGTATTCTTGTTGTGGGGAAAGGGATCCATCATAAGTCTCATCCCCTAGAAGAAGGAAGGCTACAGTGTGGGGGGTGTCAGAGCCTTCAAAGAATGCTTTTAAACAAGGAAGAAACCAGCAGAGCAATGTTCAAGAGAGTGCCAGGAGGAAAAATACAGTTTAGCAGCAGCAGCATTCTAGATCCTACAGGCTTTGCAGAGGTCGGAGAGGTTTTTGTAGTCTTTGAGGAAAGGATTATGGGAAAGAAATAGGGATAATAAAGTCCTGTATGTTAATTTTCTACTGTCTGGAAAATCCATATTGCATTCGTTTGGAGATTCTTGTTTGTTTGCCTCGTTGGCAGGTGGTGAGAATAAAGGTCTGAAATGAGAGAGGATAGCAACCATTTGTTTGAAGTATTCATTTCCTCTAGGAGTCTTCGAAGAGACAGTAGACAGGCTTATCTGGTGCAGTTCTGAGACTTTGTAACCGTTTTCAGCATAAGTTTGAAAGGGAAATCAAATGTTCGTGCACAGCACTTGACAGTCTTTTACAGATGGGAAGAAAACGATGAGGGGAACTGGAATATTCTTCTGAATATTCATTCAACCACTCCTTGGTTTCACTCCATCTTGTATCATATTTGATGTAGGGAACTTTATTGCTAGAAAAGACTTTTGCAACAATTACAGTAATACATTTGTGTTAAGGTATCCACCAACAGCAGACAGGTTTAACCTCAAGAGAAACGCTTAACTAGCTCAAGTTGGTAAGGGAGGTTAAGTCAGTGCACATTGCGTTTATTTTAGCTCCATAGGAGAATAGATGTATATAGCTGGGGTAACTGTGGTAGGCTTGGGCTTGACTATGGAAATGTCAAAGATGTGCAGATTTTATCTAATAATACTCCGTATGTGCCTTTCTGATGGCATGTCTAGTGAGACACCTCCTTTGTGAGTCTTCTACTTTTTAGCGTTTGCTGGTGTGTAAAGGAAGGGATTTATTCCTGGTTTTAGGTTTTGTGCAGTATGGATGTCTGCAATTAAAGAACCTATTGGCAAAGAAAGCATGAATATGCGGCATAAGGCTAGGAAGGAGACTGAAAATATCTCATTATGTGAGAGCTGGGAGCCACACGCATGACTGCATGAGTCAGCAACGCGCCCTGACAGTGATGAAGCTCTAACCACATACTGGACCGCACTAGTGAGAGCATAGCCAGCAGATGGAGAGGAGTGATTACTCCCCTTTACTTGGCTGTCATGAGGCCACGTCTGTCTCTGTTGTCCAAAAGTGGGTTCGGTTTTGGGTTCCCTGGAACAGGATGTTGTCAAACCAGAGCAGAGGCAGCAAGAGTCTGGCAGAGGGCTTCTGAGATGGCTGGAGCACATGTACATGAAGGTCCTGGGGTGATGGGGCTTGTTCAGCCTCCAGAAGCGGAGAGTAAGGAGGATTTAAATGCTGTCTTGCATTTAAAGGAAGTGGAAGACAGAGCCAGACTCTTCTCAGAGGTGCACAGCAAAAGGATAAGAGGCAACAGCCACGAGTTGCAGATAGAAAAATTTTAATTTGGCTTAAGAAAAAATTACTTATGGGGAGAAATGTTAAGCATTGCCCAGGGAATGGTTCATGATTTCCCAGTGAGGCTGTGGAATCTCCATGCTTGGAGATTTTCAAAACTCAACTGTTCAAGGTCCTCAGCAACCCCATCTAAGCTGGAAGTTAGTCCTGCTGTGAGGAGGAACTTAAACTAAATGATCTCCAGAGGTTCTTTACAAATGTAATCATTCTGTGATTCTACAAACTAACTGAACTGAGGCAACACGAGGCTGCCCTGCATCCTTGTTTTGGAGGGGGAAAAAAGCATGATTCTTCATCTCAGCTTTTCCTGGAAACTTCCGGTTTCTGCAACACAGTCACAGGAATTGAGAGAGAAACAATATCTGAGCTTGATCTGTTCCCCCCGCCCCACCCTTATCATTAATGTATAGTGGTCACCATTTCTTTTCCCTTTTTTTCCTTCAGTCGTTTCTTTCAATTTTCTTTCGAAAGTCTGTATGTAGGTTCAGGCATGCTAAGAAACATAGTGGATTAAAACAGCTTCAATTGCCATGAGAAGAAAGAAGTCAGTCTTGTGCTTTAAATGTTTACTGAATGCTTTTGAATTCTTATCTATTGCTACAAGTTTTTGATTGGATGAGCAAAATGAGTAAAATGTATCCAGAACACATTGTACCTGTGTGAAAACTTGTTAAATTATTGCCATAATAAATGTTTTCTTTTCCCATTTCTTCCTGCAGGCTTTTTCCAAGAGTGTGGAAAAAATTTACACTTCTTTTAATACTAGTCTTTTGCCATGGTCCAACTTTTACTGCAGATGCAAAAAGCTAGAGCAATATTTCTTTCTCTTACTAGAAGTTTTAAGTACTGTCAGCAAAATAATTATGTTGTAACATAAGAGGTCTTAAGAGGTCTTAAGAATTAATTTTGTTTAACATCAGGACATTTTTAATATTTTTTAGAATGTTGTTGTAATAGACCATTTGAACTACAGCAAAACAGTTTTACTCTATGGAAAAAAAAGTGAAACAGGTGATGAAAGAAATCTGAAAATAGTTGCTAACCTCTTGAGCAAGAGCTGACAGGGATTACAGGAACTCTCTATCTCTAGAACCATTACAGAGTCCCAGTTATTCACTAGGCAGGAGTTAAATCAGCTATTACCTCTTTTAAAAATGCATTTGGATTTGCTATTTCTGTCATTATTGAATGTGGCAGCAGACCACTAGCAGAGCTGTAAAAATACAGGGTCACAGAACTTAGCACTGAGAGTCAAAATTTGGAAAGTAAAGAATTATGCCTTGTGCCCATTGGACTGAGTGTTGGCTTGGGCTTTAATAACGTGGACTTCAATTCAGATTTCCTGAGTCTGGGTAGGATATGTATCTTTTGAACACGTTAGGCCTGATTTTGATCTCATTCAAAGTCAGTGGTGGTTATTTTCATAGTAATTAAAGTGAGGATTTTACCTGCAATAGTCTTCACATACTGAATTTAACCTTCATTTCTGAAAGCGTTGAATAGCATTTAAACCAGGTGAGGTTTATCTCTCTACCCATCATTGGTATTCTCTGCGAGTAATGTGTACATATATGCAATATTGAACTGTATGAATGCAGATATGATTCTTCTCGGCGTGGAGTTCAGTGGTGTCTTAATTACTTACAGTCTATTGAGATTAAAGCGACAAGATCCCTTTTGTGTTAAACAAGAAGGTCGCATTCTTTACTGATGAGCTGTTCTCCTCTTTCCCTCTTGATGATCACAGACAGCATTCTTAAAAACAACCCCCTCCGCCCCCCAGAAGAAAGCCTTTGTAATTCGTAGTTGACCTAATTGTGCAACGGCAGTGCTTTTCCTGCTAAGCAAGGGGGATCTGGGGTACACAACTAATTTGGGCTTTGCAGATTTTGCAACCAGGTGTATGAGGTAGGTAAGCGGGAATGCAGGACGCTGGTGGGCACTGTCTCATCCCAATTAGGGATGAGATGTCACACAGAAATCTGAGTATGACTCGGAGACTACAAGCCAAATTCTACTCCCCTTGCAGCGTAGCACCCCACCTGAAGCCAGTGGACTTGGTTACATGTTACTGAAAGAAGAGCTTGGTATTGTTACCTGTTTAGAAATAGAGACAGTCTTCTGAGGTACAGCACTGTTTCAGCAATGCATTAAGGTATCTGTGGCAATCATTATTTGTGTGTCCAATTCTGCATTACTTGTTTAGTATTCTGTGTCTTACATGGATATTTTTTGGCTGTGTAATGTCTTGAAGAACAGAGACCATATTTGAAATCTTCTGTGTGCTCATGCAACCCATCGGCTTCGGTTTGCACTGGTGGAAACTTAACAAAGAGTATAGGAGGAAGAATAAGAGTCTTTCTCAATCTATCTAAGGATGTCTCCATTTTAAAACAATGGTATTTTCTTGCTTCTTTTAGCTGAAACAGGGTTGTTGACATGACATACAACTTTAGTGCTCGTGGTTTATGTGTGTGCTCTCATGTTCAGGTGAGTAGCAGTGGAAATCTACTAACGCACTGTACCACTCTCACAAAGTGTGTAGCAGACTGCTTTGACAAACTGATAGAGGGAGATATTTTGATTTTGTGTGGCCAGAAGGAGTTGAATTGTTGGCTGGGAAGATGCCTTTCTATATTGCCATGCTTCAGAATTCAATTACACTTTAAGACATTGAATAAGGAAGATCTGCCACTGGATTGAATGATGCAGCTAGAGAGATCCAGAGCTAATGGATCAGTTCTCACATTGCTTTTCATTTTGTCTGTTGTTATATGGGAAGAAGGGGTGGGCAGGAGTCCCACAGTTGACCTTGCTGGCTAAAATCAGTAAGAGATGCAAGTTTTGTTACTGCAGTAGGCTAGTAGGGTAGTGTCACCGAAAAGGACTAAATTCCTGAATGGGAAGATGCAAGTTCTTCTATATTAGAAAATACTTGCAGGCAGGAGAGAAGAGGATCAGGAGATGAGAGCGAAGGCTCGGGAGGAAAAATCTACCTTCATTGTGTCAGAGACGGGAATTAGGTAATTTGTTACAGATTACTGCCCCAGCTTTGCTCATTTATGGCATCTTGGGGACAACAGATGTGGCCTTTGTTATACAGGGGTCTCTTTGCATCAAGGTATACTGCATTGTGCATTACTTCAAAACTTTCCAAGTGCTCCTGCTATCTATCTAAATTGCTTTCTTTGCTGTGCCATATCTCACTTTTGTTCTGTTTTTAACATATTATCGCTTTTACTAACGTTTTGGTGGTGGGTTGTTGTTGGGGTTTTTTGTTGTTTGTTTCATTGAAAACCAAGCACTGTACACTGACTGTTTGTTTTGGGGGCTGTGTATTACTTGGTGATTAGTGTCAAATAATTCCTATTTTTCCTTGATGTTGGTGTTTTCCTAACTGTTGTTCTGTCGTGAGCATACCATAATACATTCAATAACATGTACTCATTCTTTTAATTGACATTTTTAAATGGAACGATCTCTTGGATTAAATCTGGAACCTAGAGCTGATGTCATAGAAAATAAGGTCAAAGAAATCAAGTAACATTCCTTCCAAAGTCACAATGGAGTCTTTGTATCATCTTCCGTCGTTAATATTGATGCTTGACAGCACTTGCAACTTTAATCATGATTTGTAACCCTATGAATTTTATTGCTTCTGCTGTCAGAAATCAATTTCAATACTTAATGGCATCTTGTAACCTCAGTCAAGGAGAAGGTTGATTTGATTTTTATTTTAACTTTACTCAAAGCTTCACTGCTAAAGTACATCTCTAAAAAATAATTTTTATGATACATTTTTTTCCTCTGACTTAAAGAAAATACTTCTGTATATGCACAATAATACAGATTTTTTTTTCTCCCTATCGTTTCTACTGGCCTGTCGATTCCCATATAATTCGAAAACTTACACATTCTGACCCTACAAATGGTTAAGTATATGCTTAAACATAGTCATGCTTAGAGACTTGAGACTTCTCCTATAATTAAAACGTCCACCACAAGTGTTTGTAGGATCAGGCCATAATGTATATTATTTAATCTTCCTTTTGTTTATTGAGGTTGAAGAAGAGAACGGAGTACACTCATAATTCCAAATTAAACATTCACATTGGTCTTTATTGATTCTTTTTGATCAAAAGAAATATGTTTGGGCTGGATTCTGTCTTCCATCCCTCTGAAATTGTTGACACTGTTGGGAGTTCCCCTTTAATGGCATAATTGCGGAATGGAGTCCAGAACTGTACATTTGCTAAGGGAAATAACAAAATTGTATTTTCACAAAAAAAAAAACCAATTAGTTCATAGGCACCAAATTAAAACAGAACATGAAAAAATTTTACTGTGTCTAATGTCTCATCACTTGCAACATTAACAAAGTTAAACGTGCAAAGGTCATATCCCTTCATCTCCTTCCTTATAAACGACTAAAAGATGGAAAAGGTTCTGCTTTGTTTTAAGCACAATAGTGTCTAATTTTCTATAACGCTTTTTGATTTTGTATGCTTTGCAAAGGAGATGTTTATTACTCTCCCCACTTAACGCATAGGAAATTGAAGAATGGTGAAATAGAGCGTTTTGCCCAGTGGGCCAGCAGTAGGTCTAATTTACCAAGTCAGCGTCCTAACTGGGAAATGCTGCATGTTTTTACCTCTCTATAGACTTCTTATCGGAAATGTCATGACTTATTTGCCAGCGTGTAAGAGGAGTAACAAGGTTATGTCATCAGAAGTGGTAACAGGAGTGAATTTTTTTGTAGCACATCATTTAAACTTTGGTTTATAGTTGAAGTTTAATTTTGTTTCCATCTTTTTTTTTGTTGTTAGTTTTTTCTCGTCTCATTCCTACCAGCTCAGTTAAATTTACCTTCCTGCCCTTTCATTTGAAGGAGCTGAAAGCTCCCATTTCTTTAGTTCTCCAAGAAGCTGTCCTTGGAGAGTTGCTTCTTCAGAGCTGAAAGGAAACAGACTTGATATGAATGTTATAAACCCCAAATTTCACAGGATGGGCAAGGTAAGCCACCTTTGTAAAAGCAAAGGACAAAATTTTATCATTTTGCAAATCATCTTTTTCATGTGTACAAATACTGAGCTCCATCCTAGTATTTCTAATGGAATTAATGTGTCTTTCTCCAATTACAAAGGAATCTGTGTTGTGGAGATGATCTGGAACCAATGAAATCAATGGCAAAACACCCATTGAGTTCAATGGGTTCAGAATCTCACTCTCGGTGGTTTGATATATTTACTAATGACTTTCAGCTAACCTTTTTTTTCTTTACTGTGTTTCATTCAGAGAGCCTGCCTCCCGCACATGATAATGTTTATGTAGTGGATGATGTGGTTCTGGAGCTATCAGAGGTAGAAGAAACAGCATCCGAAAGCAGCTGTTTTGCATCTGAGGACACCACCGAAGACTCAGGTGTCGTGAGCTCCCCATCAGATATTGTATCTTTAGATTCGCAAAATGACAGTATGAAGTTGAGAGACAAGTGGGTCAATGGCTTCATGGACTCCGCTGAGGCAGACACGACGTATGGCAGAGACACGTGCCCTGTCAAGAACGCCTACCATGAGAACGTGGGATCCCACAGTGCTCCGGAGAGGTAAAAATTCATTTGCAACCAGCTCCTTGAGAATATCTTGCGTGTCCCCCTTGTAGGGAGAAACATTTAACAAAATCAACTTAATACTTTCTTCTACCCTTTCATAAACCAGTACCAATACCAATTTAGTTGCTCCTCCCCATGAAAAAAACTCAGTGCCAAATCCCCTCCAGTGACATACTTGTAGCAACAAGCAAAGGTCACTTTTCTGTTTGAACTTGTAGTTACATTTCTTGCACGAGGCCACTGCCCTCGAGTTAATTTCTCCAAGAAATCTGAAATAGTTTTGCTAGAGCTTGGTTTATTCTGTAGTACTATAGCATATGAGATGCGTAAAACTTTACTGTATGTTGATCTAGAAAAATTACATGTAGGTCAGATTTGGATGGAGAGAATCAAGCCACTTCAAAGCTAGGTAGAAAAGGATTGTATCCCGTGAAATTTAGGATTTGATTTGTGCGTGTGTGTGTGTGCCTATATGTTCAACTGATGATAGCCTCCACTGCTGTTATACCTATGGTTTTCTTTTCAGCATACTCCCCTCGCTTTTTTTTTCATAAATAAACGTTTTCCTGAAGTTTTTGCAAGAAAATACAAGAACCTAAATTTAACTTGAAGCTGACTGCAAGCACAAGTGACTCTGACACTGTTTGTTTGCCAAAACTCACATAGTTGGTGGCAGGGCTGCAAAGGGAACCCAAAATTTATAGGACTTTGCAAATACAAACTGGCCAAATAGGAAGCTGTGCCTCCAGCGAGGAGGGTGGCCTGGTGGTACTGACAGGGATCTACTCTGTGTGACGCTGCAGAGTCATGGGACAGTGGCCAGAAATTCCTCTGAATTCTCAGTTGACACAAAGTGTGTGCTTTCTGGTCTCTCCATTCAGCTGCTAATCTGTAGCCCCTTCATAAGAGTATGCATCATGACCTAGTTATTTCCTTCCACAGATTTCTGAAGGAGCACTTCATTTTGGATCATGTAGTGGGGGATAAAGTTAGGCCAAAGTCAGTATTTAACCTATTGGAATGATCTCAGGGCTTTTCTTTTCCCATCAGTGTCAACAGGGACAAGGTCAAGTCTCATTTGGATACTTGCTTAACAATGCATTCTTCCCTGTGGTTTGGCCTTTTACAATTTCTTGGATCCTTGTGCAGTGTCTGTATGGAGGATTATATAGGCTAGACTAATATAGTAGCTACAATTAACATTCCAGACCTGATCCAAAAAAAGCAACCTATTAATTTCAATAGACATAGATCAGGCCTTGTAAGACAATTAAGCAATCCCAACTTTCCTCAAAACTGCAGGATCCAAACTGGAAAAAACATGTGCATATCCAGGAAAAATAATAAAAGTTACCATAATGTTCAATAAAGGCATCAGAGCAACACCCTATGAGAACAATCCCAATCAATGGAAAATATTTTGGACTTTTTCTGTATTTCAGCGCAATAAAGGAGGCCATTAAAACTTAAGCGACACGCCAGCTCTTGAAAGTCGGTGTTTTCCACATATTTCGCATCAGTGAAAGACAGATATTCTTTAGATTGTGTTGAAATTTACCTTTGCTACGCAAGCATACAAAATTTTTAATACGAGAGCATGCACAGAAGAGACAAAGGGACAATGAGACAAAATGTGCTCTTACCAACTTGGCACATGACGCTTGGGGGAATGCTTCACAGGCTGGTGAGTAGGATGGCTATTCAGAGGGATCTTGCCAAGCTGGAGGAATGGACTAACAGAAACCTCACAAGATTCAGCAAAGACAAATGCAAAGTCCTGCATCTGGAGCAGAATAATCCTATGCAATGGGATAGCCTAGGAAGTGATTGACTGGGAGCAGCTGCCCAAAACCAGAGCTGGGGCTCCTAGTGGACAACAGGTTGCCCACTGAGTCCGTCACGACGAGTGTCCAGCTGTGAGTTGGCTGTGCACCCTTACAGTGACAAAGCGTGAGCACAGTGAAGAAGGATAATGTGGCATTCCTGGGTTGCAAGAGCGGAGCTATCACACAAGGGAACTGCCAGAGAAGTTGAGGAATCTCCATGTTTGGAGATTTTCAGAACTCAACTAGACAAAGCCTTGGACAGTCCCAGTTAACTTTGAGACTAGCCCAGCTTGCAGCAGGAGGTTGGACCTCCAAGGTCCAACCAAGGCCTAGATGGCCTTGAGGGGTAATTTCCAAACTAATTTTTTTCTGTGATTTTATCGTTCTAAATATTCTGTGTTTATCTCATGTCTTCATAATTAAAAAGGAGAGTTTTTAGGCAGGAATTAGGAGACAGTTATTGCTGTTCAGGGCGTGAGAAATTGCCTGTACCACTGGCTTCGCACACCCAGAAAAGACAGTAACAACAGAGTTCAAATCTCCCAGAGCACAAAACCAGAACAGAGATTTAGATAAGGCCCCCCAATTCCAGGGGCTTCCAACCACGGCTTCCTCCGTGGTCTTATTTTCCAGTACATGGAGGCAACTTGCAGGCGCACTCTTTGTTTTGTTTTGGGATTTTTTTTTTAAGTAATCATAATCCAAATGTACATATTAGATAGGTAGCATGTAGAGCATCAACTCAAATGTCAGAAGACTTTAGGTCTACCCTTGGCTATGCCTCTAACCTATTACGCTACCTCTCTCCCCCTCTACCTCTGATATCTCCTGCGGCCACCGCTTATTGTCTTCACAGTAAAAGTCTGCACACGACTATCGTATCTCATGGTATGTTTGTGTAGTGCCTGGTAGGGCAGAAGCCTGATCGCAACTGGAGGTGCGAAGGGCTACCACCACATGAATAATTGTCTACGTGCAACATTTGACTGTGAATGTTTTCATACCAACTGCTGACTGAACGCTGTTCAACATCGTTCTCTTTCTTCATATCCTTCCTTACCGCTGATTTCTTTGTGTTATGTATCTATTCAACAAATTTTAATATATAGTGTTAAATGAGTAACAACAAAACCACAGAGAAGCTGAAATGTTGCTTACATAGCAGTAAACACATCTCATGATCTCACACTGTTGCAACTCCTGTTCTCCCATACCCCCTCCTTTCCCATCCCTTGTGTAGTGTCATCACACAAGCTCCTTGGGGCAAGGATCAGTCAATTTTATATGCCTATAAAGCATCATGCACACCTACTGTCTGGAGCTGTGTAAGTAATTACACATTAAAAATTATGTTAAAATAATATTATTAGGGATGCTAAGTCACATGCTCAAAGTTAGGCAACATTAATATTAAAGCTACCTGGGTAACCTTAATTCCCCTTCCCCCCGCCGCTTTATGCAATATGATAAAGTCGGTATCACAGGATCACATAGTATTTTGTTTTGTTTTCTCTCTAGGTTTCAGAGCCCAATTAATGGAGCAGGTATAGCACCGTTTGCTCTCAGTTCAAACTCTGATCTGGAGACAGGACTATTTAATTTCCTCTTGGTCTTTCTAACTCATCACACTAGTATCCATGCGCCATACAGACTATAATTTTACAGAATTCATGTGAGATGAAAAGGTGGCATTATCCTATTTTAGAGAGGAGAGTTGAGGCACAGAGAGTCAAGACGGTTAGACTACACAGAATCGGTTTTTGCAAAGAACTGAGTATTATATTGCACTTCATGTTTCAGAATGGACCTCTCCATTTCCTCCAAATGCTTTTTCTTCGAATTCATTTGACCATTTTGGCTCGATAAAAATAATAGAATAACGAGGGTCATGATAAGAATTGTCAGGCTTGGACTGCCACCTAGGAAAAGGTGTAATTTCCCAAAGGTATAAGCAACTGAAATGAAGGTTTTGTAAGGGGCCTTAATAGTGGGTGATTCTGTCAGCCTCACACAGAGCAGTGCAAACATTTTAAATAATAAAATATTTTTAATTTAATTTTTAAAATTTATTTAAATATTTCTAAATGTAAAAGGAACGTGCTAGTTATAAATAAATACAGCATTATAGATTGTGATTGCATTGAGAGAAAAGAGAAATACCTTTCTGAGCTCTTGATTTACTCCCATAATTTACTATTTTAGTAGCCATGAATGAGGAATATTTTTTCAGATAAAGTTAATTGAGAGCATGAAGGGGGGGCCCTACTTCAATCAGTTAATGTTCTTGATATAGTTGGGCAGAATCTTATTTTCTCTCTTTTTATTGAGAGAATTTGTTACATTTGGCTCTGATTCTGGTAGCCGAAGCTATTGTGAGGAGAAAGAAAAGGGTCTTTCTTGTTAGCAACCTGAAAAGTGCTTGCAGTTTGTTATAAAACTTTTAGTTTTTTGATGACTGAGTTTAAAACAAAAGCTATTGAAAGGGTAGAGGCGAATGAATTTGTTCAGCTTAATTTTAAGTCCATTCAAATTCAAATGTTACAAGGTTTTATATTCCACTTAGGAAAGGCAGGACTGAAAGAGAACTTAGGAGCTGGAAGGGATTTAATGATGTAACTGGTCACAGGAAGAGAAAACATAATACTGCGTGGAAGGCAAGACAGGAAGGAAAGAGAAAAACTCTAGAGAAAAATAGCCATGTATTATATATACGTATATATACATGTGTCTGCACAAACATGTTCTATATAATTACATGTCACAACAATCTTTGGGAAAGATGGGAAAGATTTATTCTGTTGTTTCCAAATAGGACAGGTTTTATTTTAGCTGGGTAGACGTGGACTTTATTGAAAATAGAGATGTACTTTTAAGAAGGAAGATGGAAGAGAAAGGGTTAAAGTAACAGAGAGAAGAACTTCAGGGATGAAAAATTACTTAATTAAGACCCAGATGTTTGACAGATTTGCCAGCCTCTATTTCTTACATAGTTTTGCTAATTTCCTTCCTTATCTCTAGCTTTCCCTTTCCTCTTGTCCCAGAAAACTCTTCACAATCTGGACATTTTCATGCACTTTTTTGCTGGCAGATGTTCAGGGAGGGAAGATACTGATGATCCTGTGGTTGAGTAGAAGATATTCACAGACATTAGAGCAAGAATCCAGATTAGCCTTTCTGTTAAATTCATCTACAGGAAAAATGCCTTCTGCTTTGGAACTACAGAATATTTTACATATTAGGGAGCAGATTCAGTTGCTAAAGGTGTAGCGTTGGGTTTCAGGAGAGAAAGATTCTCGTCCTTGCTCCTTCCTATATTTTCCTGTGTGAACCGATAGAAATTATTTAACCGCACGGTGCCATTTTTTAACATCCAGAGTTATTTTGCACAGGGGATATTGCTGAGTTACGAGTTGATCCGTGTTAGTCCAGTTTTATTGGTTATTCCTGGCCCTGTGGGCAATCCTGTCTGCCTGTTGCCTTTTCCGTTGTGAAGCTGCTGCAAGAGCCCCATGTGTGGAAGGGAAAGAGTGGGGACATTTTTCTGGCTTGATAGAAATTATAAGCTGCAGCTTGTGGAAGCTATGAAAGGACCCTGAGGCTGGTATATGTCTGGGGGCTCTAAAAGCTTAGATCACCCTGGTACATAACATTACCTTAGAGATTTCTAGCGTTAAGGTTTTCAAAAACACAAAGCGATGCTATAAATAGGCCAGAGCATTTTCATTTGCTTTCCGTTTAGGTTTTTGACCAGTAACCACAGAGGAGATGTATAAAAGGACCATAAACTTAACTGCTGCTGAAATATTACTTCATTTACCTCCTCATCTGTGTTTGCAAGTTCTTGTTTTAATCAGGTGGTGTTATATCTGAAGGCAGTACTGGACCTATGTATTCTCAAACTGGAAAACAGATTAATTCAGTCTGTGATGATTCTTATTCAGCGCAGATATAAATGCAATCTCAAGACTGTCGCGAGCATGATGCAATCTGACAGAACTCAAAACAGAACACAAACTAGAAACTTGGTATGACAATGATATCTGTACCTTGCTCTCAAAAAGTATGTGCAACTTTCTCTTTTGTCACTCATTCAAGGACCGAAAAAGCAAGGTTATGTGGCCTTCGAACAGAGTATGACTCTATGCTTTTTCCTTTCCCTGCTTACTTGCCACTTGCAGAAGTCTTACTTCAGAGACAAGACTTTGTTATCTAACCAGTCCTAAGTGGGATGCTCTTTCCAGTACGTTAACAGTCTACAATATGGCATTTTAATGGGCTTTGGCCATATGAAACTAGTACATTAAAACTTTATCCTGAAGTTCACAGGAGGCAGCAGAAGAGGATCTTGTTGGTCAGGTCATAGCTCAGGTGATCAGAAAATCTGCCACTGATAGCTTGCTGCTGTTCTGCAATCATTATAGGAAATGGAAGAGAAAACAGAGCAGAGAAGAGAAGGCAGAAGACAGAAAAGAGAGGAGTGGAGAGAAGAGAGGAAGGAGAAAGGAAAAGGGAAGGGAAGGGGAAAAGTCATCTAGCCTAAAAAAAGAAAAGGTTGGAAAAGTGGCCCCTAAGGCTTTGTAAATTACTGACTCTTTTGAAAAATAGTTGCCTCCAGTTTGGAGAGTACTTTGCTGCATCAGTCACAAAAACAAATCTATAAACTCTTTGAGATTACTTGGCCTGGCTGAATAGAAAGCCATATTCAAAAAGGATCAACCGTTAGGCATTTTCAATTTAAATTTATTCAATTTAAATACGTTCAGCATCAGACTCTCTCTCTGTCACCCACCATGATATACACTGGTGAGAAGCATTTCTCTATCCAGCGCTTAGGCAAGAGGAGAATAATGTGGATCTGTTTTGCAGAGGAGGAGTTTGGGTATGTACAGGAGGGCTAAGAGGATTCCCCAGTACCAGACTGCGAGCGCTGTCAGAGCTGGGAAAGGAGCCCAGCTGCTCCAAAGCCCAGTCCATGCTAACCACAAAGGCAGCCCTCCACGCTGGGCTCTGTCAGCCCTCCAAAGCTAAGAGAAAATTTTACAGCAACCCTGTTCTCAAGTCTTCTGATACAGTGAACATGGTGCAAAATGAGTGAAGACTCTAGGGTAAGTTCAGTTACCTGGAGAGAGATGCCTTCTGCCATTTCATCTTGCCTGTGGCCACTCTGGAAGGACCTGGGTCTCCCATGTGTTCTGTAGTATGTCTACCATACAGGTAGTATGCCCCATACAGGTGTCCTGAATACCCTACAGGATTTCAGATGGCCCTGAGTGCCTGAGTTGAGGCAACTGAATCTCTTCCTCAGTCCCTTCACTGCAGTTTACATAGCTCTGCACTATATTTTCTCAGTTATGCTGGCAGTTAGGCTCTCTACCTCTGGTACTATACACGAGGCTTTCCAGAACTCTTGGAAAATGCTCACTCTTCCAAAGAGGCTTGGTTCAATTTTATCATTTGCAAAACTGCTTGAAGTATAACAAAATGGCAGCTTCTCTGATTACAAATCTGATAGCTTTTTAACTGTTTCTGATTTCTTTTTAACGCAGGTTTCCAGCTAGGTTTATCAGAGTTTTTTCCTCTCTTGCTTAGCATATAAACTCTCTCATAACTGGCTGTCTCCCATGGCCCTAATTTGACAAAATACTGATCTAAGTTTCGTTTTATCTCCAGCTGAGAGAGTGACTGCAGAGGAGCAACTGTGTGTTGTAGCCTGAGCTTGGTGGAGCACTGAAGGCAGTAGTTTAGTAGTCATTCTGCTCAGTTCTATGCTCTTGCACAGATCTCTGCTAATCTAGATAAGTAATAAGTGAGCAGGCTCCCAGGAACCATACACGTTGGCCCTTTCGAGCCTGTGTTAAATGCTCCCCTGCGCTATATTTTTAGCGTCTTGTATTTTACGAGAAAAGCATCCTAAAGGTTATCAAGTTCTTCCCCAAGTCAAAAAAAGTATGTGTGAGAAAATGCCACTGGTGATGTTTATCCAGAATGTAAAATGTGGTATCGGAATAAGTCTTGTATTTTTCTTGGATTCTGGCCAAGACAGAGCTGTCAACAAAAGAAAAGTGTATAGGACTAGAAGGGAAGAAGGCTTTGAAAAAAAAAATTAGAGGCCCTTTTGTTTTCCTTTTCCAAATACTCTTGTGTGAAGGAGTCTTTTTAGGTTTGTTTATACATGATTTGAGCTACTGGAAACGACGAGACCTTCACCTCACAAAGCACGTATCCCTGTATATTTTAAATTCTTGATGCTAAGGGTTTCAGGAAGAGCTCTGTGGTTAATATACATGCTGGCTTGCTTTTTAGGTGAGTTTGGAGATGAATCAAGCAATAGCTCTTTTAGGGACTTGGAAATGCACAAGAAAAGGTCTACTTTTTCTGAAGCTCCCTGTGTAAGAGAAAAATAAGAATCCTTTCATTTTCACTGCATTGTTCTCTTTCCTTCAGAAAACGTATGTGAATTGGATATTATTATCCCAATTGTCTAGATAAGGAGATTGAAGCAGAGATTGAGAAGCAAATTATGTATAGTCACGGCATACATGTGCAGTGTATAATAAAAGAAACCTCTGCTGACTGTTGGACCCATCAGGGAGAAGGTAATTTTGCTCTAAGGAGTCAATGAAAGATTTCCATTGATTTAAGGGAGGAAAGAGCTGGTCAGTGCAGTGAACCCATACGACATGTTTGGAACCCAGAAATCCCTGTTCTAGCCCCAAACAAGTTTTCCTAGATAAATTGTCCATAAAACTCTCAAGCCCATAGGTTTTGTTATTTCCTGGAGAAAGCGCAACACTGACAATCCTAGTAATACGGAGTTTGGCTGTATTGTAGAAGGCTGGTGAAATAGACAAAAAGATATGTTGAGGTATAAACAAGATGGTGAGCTGGCAGGGCCTTCATGAACTTCAGTCGCATTCTCTGATAGATACAGACTTACATGTTTTTCTTCCAAGGTTGTCTCAAGTGTCATTTAAGCACCATAGTCTAAAGCATCTTCTGTGCAACAGCTTTGAGAATTAGTTTCAGTGCACATCCATATTTTACTTCTAACTGGGGACAGCTGTCCCCCAAGACCACCTTTGCAAAGCAGAGAGCAGTATTTTCCTTCCACACTGGATAGATGTGTTTAGCTGGTGTGGAATTGGAATGATTTTCCTCTCAAAAATACTTTCTTCAAGTTTGCAAATAAGTTGTTTTAAAATGCATTCATAGGAAAACTAGTATTTTTTCATTAATTTTATAAAACTTTCCACTGCAAAAACAATATAAAGTTGAGTTGCTTCTTTTCTGCCACGTTCAAGTTGAGAGTTTTATTTGCCAGACTTCTACACCAATCCCGTTGCTGCAGTAAGCTTAAATCTTTTTGTTGGTTTGTTCAGATGAGTGATCTCATTGGGTGGTGTATGTGTGCATATACTTTAGGGTACGGTGGGATTAGAGTCCTGCAGCACCTGTTGCCTCTTTTGGAGACTTTGGCTGATTTGTGCCTTCCAAGTTTTGGAAGATTTCCTTGCAGGTGTGGTTTATAGTTTTTATTGACCTAGCATACATGAACTCACCTTTATAAGTTAAAGGGAGTTAGCTGCAAGTAGGAGAAGAAGCAAGCTCCAGGAGTGCGTTTGTTCATTTAAGTATAAAAGGCATACAGAAAGGAGAAGTGATTGCAATGCAATTAAAAAAAAAAAAAACTTCAGTGGTTCAAAATGTCATTATAGCTACTCCCACTGTGAGAAAGAGAAAAATATAACAATGAAATAGCAAAAAAGGAAGCTACACTGCTAGAGATTATTTAAGTCAATGCCAGGAAACATCCCTAAATTTTGATTCAGAAGGCTATCTCAAAGGGCAGCAGTAAAATAGCGTTTTGCAGGTCGTGTTCAGTAGACCCCCCCCCAAAAGTCATCTCTTACTTCATCTGTGAGATGAAGGGCTTCATCTTGAAAAGGGCAAAGCTACTTTGCCTGATCAGAGTTAGTTAAGGTGTGGTTAGAATGGAAAATTATGTTGTCAGTAGCCTAATCACAAGGGCAAAACTTAAGAGTCAGAGATGAAAATGTTTTGACTGCAGGTGAGGAGCAAGTAACTGGAAAAAGTTAGTCTCCCAACATGAAATCCTGGCTTCTTGATTTCAGTAGAAAAGCTCTGCTGGTTGAGATCTTTCTTCCTAAAAAACAGAAGGTCTGTTGTAAAACAGGTTGTCGTGTATTTTTTTTAATTTTAGTTCTTATTTTGTTAGTTTTTTCCTCAGTTTCACCATTTTTTTTTAATAAGCCAAGAAAACACTTGCCGCTCATTCTGATTTCAGACTTGTTTTAGGTTGTTGTACAACTTCATTGAAAACCGTAGAGTTATTTCCTGGCAAAATCAGGTGCCTTGATACGTTTCGTAAGAAACAACTCTGAAGAGATTAATTTCTCTTTCCTCCCTTCCCTCCCCTCAGGAAGAAGACTGGTGGTCTAACAGTCCACAAGTGCTTTTATTTTTCATGCCATGTGTTTTTTATTTAATGAAGGTGGAGATTTATCAGCAGGGTACGTGCAGGGTGGGTAGAGGTCTGCTTTAAAATTAGCTGGATGTGCAAACTCTTTGCCTTGGCACACAGCGCTTTGTGGCCGCCCACCTGAAATGTGTACTGCGCCGTGAGGCCAGGCCATTTCTTCGGGACAGGGTTTATTAATCCTAATCTTCTGATGACCAGCGCAACGAGCGTTCTCGGCACCGCAGAGATCCCTCCTCGATACGGCCCTGTCAGCGCGGCGCGTGCCTCTAGGGCTGCACGTTTTCCTACTTTGAGGAAGGCGTTTCCCTACCCCGGTGGGACCAAAGGTGCCGAAATGAGAGTGTATTTCAGCACAGCGCCACGCAGCCAAAACGGAGACCTAACCTTTTCTTCATGTTTCAATTAGCAGTAGAAACGAAGAAAGTACATCCGCTAAGCGCGGCGGTGAGGACACATTCATTGCTGCTCAACTCCAGCAGGCGCTGGCTGACCTGGATGAAGATTTGGAAGGTAGGGCACTGGGTTACCTCCCAAGTATGGAGGAGCTGGACGTGGCTGGCGGGTGCCAAGGCAAACCGTGCTCCGAGACATCCGCGCGTTTCTCACTAAGTTGCACTGGGAGCAACTCATGGCTCAGAGGCGGAGAGAGGATGGTCCCCACAAAGAGATTGCCCGCACGTCGCCTCCGGGGCGAGCCACCCTTTATATGCTAGTACTGAGTATTTTGGGGGCTACTGTATCAGCCCGTCATTGTATTTCAGTGTCGCTCCCAGAAAGCAATGAACAGCAGCAGTTTACGGGCACGTTTTGTGGGTCAAATTTGGTATGATTTCACTGACTTCAGTGAAGCTAAACCAGTAGTGAACTTAGCTGTGTGTTTTATGGATAATACTTCTGGTTTGTATTTTGTCATAATGAGTTGGAGAAGCGGGGGGGGCATTTTTATACCACCCGCTTCCTCTGCATTAGCAGCCATGTATTTTGAAGTTGAAAATTGAAAATACTGACCAGAAACAGAGAAAAGAAATAAAACGTCATCACAAGGCAGTATCATTTTTCTCTTTTGCCTACTGTTAATGAAAATATTTCACTCTTAATAGTTTGTCACCAACTGATGCTGAATACTTTTTTTTAGTACTTTTGCAGTGGACTTGATTCTGATGTAATTTCTGTGAGTACTCTTAACACTGCAATTCCTTTAACTTCTGTGTCGTAACCCTCAATTTATACCAGCAAACTTGAGATAAGAGTTAAGCTTCTTGCACAATGAAGCTTCTGGAGTCATTGGTAACGAAGGGTGAGAAGAATGGAGGAAAAAATAGAAGTACTGTTTCTTTGTTTGCTTGTTCAAGGAAATCCTTCAGCTGGGTTGTTATTACTAACCAGGTCTGGGAAACATAATTTGGAGTTGCTTGCTGTTTCTCAGAAATGTTTCTCCTTTGGAGTCATGTGGTGAAATGTTTATCACTGAGAGAAGTTAGTCAAAGATAAGGTATGAACAATAGATTAAATTCTGCTTTCAGCTGCATTTGTACGTTTCCCACTGACTGAAGCAGGAGGACTGCAGGAATATTTGGCTGATCCTAATCAGCAACCAGACAACAAAAGGACCCAGATCTTTTTTTTTTTTTTTTTTTTTTTGGTAATACAGTAATACAGGCATACATATATATATGTATTCCTGTTAGTTTTGGTGGAATTGAAATATCTGATTTGGATTAGTTTGTATAAGCTATTTGTGTAATTTAAAGTGATATTGCCTAAATATTACCTGTATGTATTTTTATGTGTGTATTTTGCAGCAATGGATGGTATAAGCAGCTCTGACTCTGAGAATATCCCTGAGGTTTTGAGCACACGTACGAGAAAAATTGAGGCTGCCCAAGATGTTACCATTCCTGTTCCAGTAACAGTCATAGATGACGATGCAGAAGTGAACATCTCTGGGTCTGTTAGAAGTCAAGAGACAAGGGGTTCGGACAATATTTCAGCTGACTCTGTTAATGCAGGGAACTTTACAAATAAAAATAACAATGCAGGTTCCTTTGATAAGGGACATGTAGGTGGTGGGTCTGTATGTCTATCCAAGGACTTAATACATCAGCAACCTTCTGAAAATGCATTTGATCACCTGCCTGTGGAACAGAGGAGAGATATGTTTGAATCTCTCACATCTTCCTTTGAAAAAAGAAGTGAAAAGAACTTAAGACTGGAACCCCCTCCTAAACATACTGTGAAGTCTGAGGAATATAGATCTAAGCTGGTTTCATCTCACTCCAAGGCCGCAACTGAAATCAGTACAGCAAAAGAGAAGAAAAATCCATTTAAGGAATGTAGTAACAAGGAAAGACCTCTGAAAAAAAGTAAATCAGAATTAGAAATCAAGCGGCCGCTGGCAAAAAAAACTGAAGAGAAAGTAGAAGAAATCCCATCAACACCCACATGGTGTCATCGCGCCCAGAATTCAGGAACAAATTACGAACCTAAAATGGGTTTGACGACCTTTAAGGTTGTTCCTCCCAAACCTGACATAAAGCATTTTGATAGAGGAGTTTCCCTCTCCACTGGTGCCATTAAAATAGATGAACTAGGCAATCTTATAAGCCCGAATGCTGGTGGCACTAAGAACATATCAGGTACTACTACTGGTGAAAGTGAGGAAATTCCTCTAGGGAAAATAAAGGCGTTCTGGAGGTCAAATTCTATGGAAAAGCAAAGTGATGACTCCACTGAGCATCTTCTTAAAAAGTCAGCAGTCACCACAACCTCTAAATCCTTTGCTATAAAGCATGAACACAAACCTGTCTGTCTTGTAGCTCCAAAACCTGTAGCACCACAAACTGTTACTTCCCAGGTAGCTGAAAGACAGTTTGAGAATGAAAAGACCAAGCCACCTCTTCCAGTCACGCAGTCTCAGGTAAAACCATTAGTGGCCTCAACCATTAATAAGGACAAGGTTGAGCTTCCGTTTCCAAAGCCGCATAGGAGAACTTCAAGTCAATACGTTGCCTCTGCCATTGCAAAACACATCAACCTACCTAGCTTTAAGTCTGACTCCACAGAATATCATGAGAAAGAGGAAAATAAGCATGGGGCAGGAGAGGTTAAAACTGAAGGAGAACTTTTCCCAAAAAGATGTATTATTGTGGCCAAATACAGCCCTGTGGAAACAGATTCAGCAGAACTAAGAGAACCACCGTCAAATATTTTTACTTCCAGTTTAAAAGCATCCCACAGGTTTACACCTGGTGATAATTCTGGAGTGGAAAACAAAATAGTGAACATCAGGGCACCAAATCAAGCAACTCCTCCTAGTTTCTATAAAAAGAACGCCAGTGTCCCACTTACTAAATCCTCTTCAAAGGATAACAGCACTGCAGAAGATGATCACAGTTTAAACAGCAAACAAAGTATAGTAGAGAAAAAGATGCATCTTTTGTTTGACCAGAAGTGTGAGACTTCGAACCATACTAATTCAGCCCCATCTCTCAAGTCACCTGATCTCCAGGTCATCCCACCCTTTTCCAGCTCATCTTTGCGAGCCAGTAAATGGCCTCCCGCTAGCAGCGTACAAGCTAGTTGTTTTAAAGCATCGCCTGAGTTAAATGGTGCTACCGCAAACAATCACATGGAGTCAGAACGGGAGGACAAGGACGATGATTTGGTTACTAACACTATCAATGAGCTGGACGTTAATGTGCAGACCAACATCTTTGGACCAAAGAAGAAGTTCAGACCAGTGGTCCAGAAACCAATCCCGAAAGATACGTCCCTGCACAGTGCCCTGATGGAAGC
Organism: Struthio camelus; assembly: GCF_040807025.1. Taxonomy (NCBI): domain Eukaryota; kingdom Metazoa; phylum Chordata; class Aves; order Struthioniformes; family Struthionidae; genus Struthio; species Struthio camelus. The sequence goes on along the minus strand of NC_090943.1, from coordinate 65,844,294 downwards.
CATCCAAACAGGAGGGGGGAAGGAGAAACTCAGAAAGGTAAAGTGGAGGCTTCATTCAGCCTGTTCAGCCTGCAGAAGCATGTACTCGCACTATCAGACACCAGCTGTGTTATAATCGGTCCAGCTGCTGGTGAGCTGGAGTACTCATGGCATTTGAAAAATGTATAATGGCAAAATGCAGACCAAGTCACTGGTTGTTATGCTGCATGTCCTGTACGTTATGTAATGCTATTGCTGCTGCACTAGCTAGGAGAGGCAGAGGGTGCACAGAGACAGCTTAAAGGAGAGGTAATTGAGGTTAGCCGAAGAGCCTAACCCACATTTCTCTAGGTTATGTAAAAACAGGAACACGCTGTGTGCAGAAAACTTGTAAATATCAGTAAAGGAAAGAAAACTGCGTTTTGCGTTACTAGGTGATATTAATTCATTGCTAATGCTTGGGGATATGAGACTGCATCTGTACATACAGCGTTACTAACTGGAATCTACATAAATCCTTACCAGGCAGTGTGAAGAAGGGTTGTAAAAGCAGGCCTGAAAGAAGACAGACTCCATAGCTTGCATTCTGGTACAAGCACTAAACATGTTTTTGGTAGTGTTTCCAAAAAAATAAAATCTAAATATCTAAATAGGTAAATACCTAAAAGGGTTTATTGTTTTCATATTCTAGATTTCAGAGAGTGCATTAAATGGAAATCACAAGAAACCCTCGTATGCTGAGCCAGAGAATGAACGCTCAGCCCTACTGGCAGCAATCAGAGGCCACAGTGGCACTTCAAGGCTGAAAAAGGTAAGAAATAAAGATGATCGGTGATCACCTAAGTGCAGTCTGTTCCTACTGAAAGTTTTGGATAAACCTGGAAATGATGCAAAGTGAAGTTGTGCTGCAGAGAGAAAAACTTAGGGGAAAATATTATGATATAAGACCAGATCCAACTTATGCAGATAATATAGTGGGTCAGGTTCTGTCCTCTGCTACAAAAGTTACTCTCTCTGAAATTATATGCTGAGAAAGAATCGTGTAGAAATCCAAATGAGTTTAAGAGAATGTACATGAAAGACACCAAATGTTCATCATTTTCACGTATTTAGGTGTTGGATTTTGCATTTGAAGAGTATGCAGTTAGATTAATATATTTGCATTATCTACTGTATACGTCCAATCCTGTTTACCTAAAAACACATTAAGACTTCTTCATGAACGCTTCATGAGTTAGGTGCGTGCAAATTGTATGCAAGGAATTGACGTTGATGGAAGCTCTCAAACTCTCTTCCACTGCAGCAGGATGATTCTTTCTGTCCAAAGGATTGACCTAACCCTTAAAGCATCTCCTATTCCTAATAGCCAAAGCCTGCATTGTTCTAGCCTTAGCTTTCCCTCAGTTCACTAATGAAGCCAAGGATGTGTATTTGGCAAGCAGTCCCCCATTTCCCTCATGCAATGACTCAGGCCGTTAACTCATCCAGATAGCTGGCACGAGTTAGAAAGTGTCCCTTTTCTGTGTTAGGGAATTATTCCTTCCCTCAAAGCCGTTCTGAATATCTCGCTGCCCCCGCTGCAGGTAGGGTACAGCTTTCTCTGAGCCCAAGAGTGGAATGTGCTGCTAGAGGCAGTAAATACGGATCATCCTTGATCAAGGATGTGCCACAGCCATCTTCACGCGTACTTAATTGCATTTTGTATTCATTTGGCATAAATGTAAATCTGTATAAAAGAGGCTCTGAGAGTGTGAAGCGTTGTTGTTTTATCACAGAGACTTTCTGAAATACTTTTCTCCAGCAGAGAAGCTTTTAGAACCGTTTTAAAGGAAGTTGCTTAGAAACCGTATGTTTCTTTTTCTCATCATGTCACCTGTGCTAGTTAAAGCACCATATTTACAGGGTGCAGGATATATGTACAGGGCTGGATATAGATGTGCTGTGATGGAAGGGCTGTTCCTTTAATGTCATCTCAGCTGTTCATATCTCATCTGACATGACTTTATTCCCATATATTTGTATATACAGTGAGGGAAAAGAATGTAGGAGCTCTCTGAGTTTGAGAGACTGAATCCTTTCATTTTTCATTAGAGAAGTATTGTGCCTCAGTTTCCCTGAAAAAGAAATGATAGTGCATTTACTGGTAAACTTCCCATTTGCCACATTATACTGAATTTCCTAATACTTTCCAAATGGTTTAATTACTAAGACTTTATCATTGTTATTGCTAATAGTATTGTTAACAACAAAAAGATTTGTTGAGGCAATTGAAGGTAAATCTGGCTTAGTCTGAAAGATTACCTCCTCCTCCTGCCTTCCTTTAAACAAAAATGAATTTCCACATAAGTTTCATGCAGAAATTTGAGGTTCAGAAATTCCATGGAAAACCCTCTTGTAAGAGCAACCAATTGTTTTTTTGCTGTATAGTTTCACATAGTTCTCTCTGCTCCTGTTTCTTTTTAGTATGGCTGGAAACTTTAGATTTAATACATCTTCCTGATGCCAAAAACCTCTGTGGTCGTTCCCAAATGAATACCAAATCCAGCCCTCTGTCTGTTACCTTACATGTCAAGAAGAGTTACAGGATGCTGGAGCTCACAGTAAATAGAGACTGAGTTTCTGAGACAGAGTCAATGCCAAATCCTTGATGCTGGTAATCAGCCCAGCTGAGTGATGTGAGTACGTAGGAACGGATGTTCAACCCTATGAGCAAACAAAAGTTCTACGTGCTTTGTATCATTCAAGCAGAGTGAAATAGGGGTACTGAAGTTAAAGTGCATCAAATGTCAAATAATTGCGGTTTAGTCATGCTTGATATTAATCATCTCCTTTCAACTGCATCATGAACAGATCTCCTCAGTGGCCTCCGAAGAGCTGCAGAGTTTTAGGAATGCAGAACTGTTCTTGCAAAAAGCAGAAGACCCTCAGGAAGAGCGGCTTTGTATCCCACCGCCCCCCACGCAGCCACCGCCTCCTCCTGCTCCCCTGTCAGCGGTAGCTCCAAAATCCTCTGTCCCTGCTGCAGCTGACCCTGCGGAGGCAAGGCAAGCCCTAATGGAGGCCATTCGCTCTGGTGTGGGAGCAGCAAAGTTAAAAAAGGTAAACATACTTTTATATTTTCAGCCTTTTGGAAGAAATAACCTGAGCTTGCTGTGCTGCTCTGGGAGCTGTCTGTAAGCTATCTTAGCCACACGTCTTCTCTTTCTGTCACCATGAGAAGGTGTGCGTGCTGTGTTTTCTTGAGATGAATCCAAGATCAGGAGCGTCTATCAAGCCTTTGCATTTTTTGCAAAGATGCTTCTCTTCTTTTAGAAGGCTAAAACATGCCTGTGCATATATGCAACCACAAGAATATGTCAGTACCTATGTCTTTTAAAAGAGCGTGAATATCATTTCAGAAAGCTTTTTCATGTCCTTTGCCATTCCCATGAACCTTAGATAATACTGGATGTCCTTTAGACGAGGTGAACCTAGGAAAGGTCAGATAGGAGACCCATCGTTCTCTTAGCCGTTTCATTTTCCTGCTTCCACAAACCTGAAGCAAGTTTAGACATAAATACTCTCTCCTAATTTCAGTAGTGTGTCGTAAACTTTGATTCCCAACACTTATGTTTAGGTGGCGCATTCAGTAAAACTGTAGAATCCTTTTAATGTCTACCTGAACTTGATCCACTGAATGATCTGTGCTTCATTATTTTGGTCAGTCCTGGGTAAGCCAACTCCCAGATGGCTAAATACCATTCTTATGCAGTTGTCCGTGTTGATTTTTGGAGTAAGTGCATTTAACTTTTTGAGCAAGACTGCTCTTCCTAACCTTGAGTTAGACCTCATTTCTGGGTAAAGAGAACCAACCAATTTGCCTCAGTGGCGTCATCCTAACATTACACTGCAGTATCTAAGAATGGACTTTGATCCAGGGACTTCAGGGAAGGTACAAGAACAGATGGAATTTTCCCAACACGTGGTTTAGCTGATGCCAACCATTAATGTGTAAATAGGCTTTAACCTTGCTTGCTTGTCCTCTTTAAAACAATTCAAAATATATTACCGATTTCAAAATAAAAAAATAACTAAAAAAATCTTATTTCTGGTAAACCAGAAGATCCACAGCATCATTACCAATTGCACAGACAAGTCAGTTTTTCGGAGAATTTCCATCAGCATGGAAAGGAAAATCAGGATGTGCTGTTGTGGTGCATGTGAAAAAATGAGTCTATATTATATGTACCAACAGCAGACTATAACTTATGAAGAAATAACACTCTAGATCAGGTTTTCTTTCTCAGCTTCCCGAGTTTACAGAAAAAAAGTGGATTTGCACATGCAGGAATACCCCATGCAGTTCTTTGTTTTCTAGATCTTTTCAAATTCCAGATTTGTGTGAACCTTGCTCTTCCAACTGCATTACTGTCGCAGAAGTTTCTGAGGGGACCCGCAGCTTTACTCATTAAAACAAGTCTTTATCACATCCTTGGGGGCTGATTTTGAAACAGTTGGATAGCCATTACAGTCCATGAAAGTGAACTTGATATACTGGTATATTCTGCTAAATGCGGTGCCTGTCTTCTTTCCTTTTCAAAACAGAGTAATTTTCAGTAGATCTGACATTGACATGACAAAAGAGTGCATCTTTTCTTGCATATTTTTTATGAAAATAAAAGAGAGCGGCATTTTGTCCAAAGACAGAGCAAGGTGTTCCTATTATTGTGCTGTCCTTCATTATACTGGATATGCAAGCTAAGTCTTGTGTATGCCAAAGGCATCATATCATTCTGACATCTGAGATCCCATGCCTTTGATCACTGGTAAAAGTAAAAATGTTGTCAGATTTCTCGGAGTTTCTGTCCAGTGTATAATAATATCTCTCCTAGCTTGCTGTGTTAAATGAGAGCCAATTTCTGATCTTTTCCTGCGGTTGGACACCTTGTGACAGCAAAAGTTGACTTGGTAGAGGAGAATATATGGTATCTGCATATCAGGGTTTTCTTCCTTCACAGCTGCAGAAAATGTCTGCAAGGAGTACTGAGTTTTTGGTAGGCAGTGGCTGGCATGTGGTTTTGTGCCAGGGCCAAAGCAATGTTTTCTTTATTTTACTTCCTCTGTCAAAGATCCATGATGTCCTGATTTGGAGGTGTGAGCACAGAGCCATTTTTTGACTAGGCTACCTATTAGATTTTGGTTGCAACAACTAGATAGCAGACTAGATAATGAAGCCTTTCTAATTGCGTGTTTTTCTCCTCCATTGTCTTCTGGAGTTTTCTGGAACAAGGGCTTCTGGTAGTGAAGTAATTTAGTTAGCTAATATTGTGGAGAACTGGGAAAGATCTGCATTACTTAGTTATGTATGACTCAGTTTGTGCTTATTTATGAGGGAATATTTGCAATGGAAGTAGATCAAACAGGGCTGTCAGGGGAACCAAACGTGAAAAGCAACCAATTGCCTAGATAAGGAGCATCCCAACAAACATTTGGGCTCTATTAATATCTGTGAAAAGACAACTCCTCCACTCCACCCCTGATTACACAGCTGTTTGCTAAAGTCATGAACTTTAAGGTTAAAAGATCCACTGTGCAGGAAGGGAGGAGAGAAGTTGCTGCAGGCTGACCCAGCCTTGCTGAGAGTCCGGGTCTGCACCAGAAAGGCTGTAATTGGGTCACCTCAAACAAACCAGAGCAAAAATACGTATGTGAGGGAAATGCCAAGTATAGGTAAGACAGTATGTGCATAGGACTTCTGGCTGCTCTTTAATCCATTTCTTGGAGTGCTGTGCCTGTTTTGGCAAATAAATCACACTTTGTTTTGAAGAAACAGCTTCTGTTTTATTGCATGCTGTTGCTGTCCACAGACTCCCGAAGGAAAATTCTTGTGGGTGCCAAGCCCAGTTGGGCCTGCTCAGTAACATGGTTCATCTCCAGTGCAGTGCAGTCCAGAGACCTGCCAGAAGGTGGTTTAGTTACGGATCCTACCCCAAGGGAATGGAGGCACAGGCTGTTACTGCAAGATGATGGTCTTACTGAACTGGAAAAGACCTTAGAATACATAGGAAATAGTCCTTTTTCTTCTCAAAATGGCTGATCAGGAACCTGGAACATGTTTAACATGTCCAAAGTATAACAGCAAGTTAGAGACGTTGTCAAGTGAAGCCACCAGGATGGCTACCCTAATGCCTTCAGTGGTTGACTGGCTTCAGAAATGAGCACAGGTCACTTGTGAGGCATCTGCTTCCCAGCCACGCTGTCTGCCTTCTGTACAAAGGATAATCACTTCATCTGGGAAACAAAGAGCTGATCCAAGACCAACTTTTAGGCTAGTTTTAGTGAACAAAACTCAAGTCATAGAGTTGTATCACTTGAGCTTCTTGAGTTAACGAGTGATCTAACGTTTCATTTCAATTGTATCGAGCAACTTTTGTCACAATTTCATATACTCATTTCTTTTAGTTTTTAAACTTTTTATTTCTATCTCTGAAAATGCAGAAGAATCCAGCTAGATTTCTGAAATTCTGCGTATACCATTGCACGTGTATTTTTGTGTCTGTGTAACTTGCCTTGGGATTTACTGTGATTGTCTGTGGAAAAAAACATAACTACACATGTAAATAACCCGTTAGATGTCTAGCTGTAGGTATAGTTGCAGCACAAGCCCATGCAGGATTGAAAATCTTACCCAACCAAGAGAAGCTATAAAAGTTGCCTTTGCTTATATGCCATCTACTCATCTTAAGTGGAGTTGTACCCAGGGATTTGCATCCCAGGGATGGTAATGTGCCCGCACAAGGTGGGGAAGGTAGGTTGCATATCTAAAAAAACAAACTTTTGCTCATGGAAAAATAATTTCTGTAGACCACATGTGCAAGAGAGACTCTAGAGATGTAGATGTTTTCCGGTTAAGATTAGAGATGGACACATCTAAGCAGTCTTTTTATGTTTACTTACTGTGATTTTTAAAATTAATTTGGCTCCATCACAGTATCCACAAGCATTCATTCCAGTGTTCAGCATTTAGTCACATGAACTCTTTGATACATGCAGTATATCATCCTGTTGGCAATTAAAGGAGCCAGGTAAGTTAATTGCTGCACTCGTTACGATGAATCCCTGGTACATGCTGGGATAATTCAAAGCTGGTTGCTAACAAGTGATGCATCGATCTGAATTACGACGTGTTCAGTGTCTTCTAGGGATCATGGCTGAGTTCTGTGCCTTTACGTCAAGCAGTGGACCACTCTTCTCATATAATCAGGGATGTATAATCGTGAATGAAGAAACACTGTTTCTTATCATGCATGTTTGTAGGTGCAATGACAGAAATTACAGACCAGAGCCACAGTTGGTGTTGGCACTGGTATGCTGGAAGTAGGGAAAGGAGGCCCCACTAAAAGATCGGCCAAGCTGGATATACAGGTAGTCAAATGAGCCCAGAAAGTGATTTTAGTTCCCATGCACAGTGAAAGGTAGTCATTTGCATGCTGTTACTCCATTTGAACTGAAAGATAAAATTTAATTTGAGCTCTTCACCCTGCTAATGATTTGTACAGCGACCTATTTCTTCTCTAAGACTGCAGCTTCTGCCATGGATATGAAGGCCAAAATGGAAAAGTTTAAACTTGATCAAACACATTGATCCCGTTTAGCTTTTGTGGTGCCCTTATTGTGTGTCTCTCTGATAGAATCAAAGCTCAGTGTCTTTGATTTTAGAAGAACACCCTAGCATATGTATTTACAGTTAAGCATATGCTTAGATGAACTGAAGACGAGTTTAAGTATTTTCCTGAATCAAAGGCTATGGGAGTTTTCTTCATTCAGTCAGGAAGCAAAGTACCCATCAATTGATTTATATGACCAGTGACAGCTAACCAATATTGAACCGATTTTGACTGTCAGGTATTACATCCTCACAGCCAGGCTTTGTGTTCCGTCCACAGAGTGAAGGACATTCACAGAAAAATATACTGCCTACGTTCTAGTAATAAAGTTACTGCAGCCGTAATGATCTAAGGATGTATGAGGGGTGCGATTATTAGGGAAGGATATTACCTTTCACTAGAACAACTGATAGAGCTGGAAAAAAAAACAGATAAGCTTTAAGTCTTAAAGAACTGATGAAGAGACTAAGCTTGCAGACAGCCCCAAAGGCGAATGTTTAGTTTACAGTGTCAGCAGTTGAAGGTTTAAAAATATCTTGAATGATCATGTGCTTTTCTTTGTTATAGGTCCCTCTGCTCGTTTGAATTGTGTATAAAGAACAGGTAATTGGAAAATGTAACCCCATATGCACCCATAATCATCATTCAAGGTCTGAAGTGGCAAAAAAACATCACAAAGTTTAGTTTATTCTCTTGTCTACCAGCCAAAATAAGTTGTAGTTAATTTTCTGTGTTCCTGCATAATGGTTCTAAGGGAAAAATATGTTGCTGTGCTGTAAAGCTTCTGTGCCAAGGAATTGTGTTTTGCCTCTGAATATTTAAGGTTGCCAATAAACTATTCTTGTTGGCAGGTTAATAAGAGTATAAACACTGTGCAGTCCTGTGTTAATACTTAATTGTGTTATGGGCAAAATTCAAAGACTTTTGCTAGCTATCTGAAAAGTAATATTCATTTCAAGTTGTTAAAAACACGTAACTGTTTCAAACTATTTTCTCGCTTCTTATTTGATTTGGAAAAGAGCTATAAGCAATAAGGGGGAAAAAAACAGAGTAAAGTTCTATACAAGTTAATCACAAGAGAAAAGTTATGGTATATTCTGAAAGACCTCAATTGCCATATGCTGGAGTCATTGTTTTTTTATAATTAGGGGAACTTTCTATCTCTGGTGCAGCTCTGAGGAAAGCAGGCAATCAAATAATGAATATGAGACACTGTGTCTGTTGAAAAGTTACTTATGGGGTATGACGTATAGAATACTAATATGCAGAGATATACTGAACCCTGGTAACATTCGTGGCACTTGAAAAATATTGAGACATGGTAAGGGATCTCTCTTTGCAACTGTGAAGGGTATAAGTAGAGGACTGTGTGGTGGTCCAAGATTTCAAACTCATTCCTGCACTGCGAAAGGAAGTCGAGGTGGTTTACATCTGCAGCCAGGACTTTGTTACTTGGTCAGGTCATGCACAAGTGGGCCCTTTGTTTCCGATTCGCACGGCTGTTGTATGTTGTCTCACAAGGATTTATAGCAGCCTCTTTTTCAAATGGTTAACTACTTTGGTAGTTGTGGTTGTACATATTTTGAAAATATTGTATTAAATTGAAATGATTAACTTAAAAAGGACAGATCAAAATGCTTTTTCACATTTCCTATATCATAATGAAACCGAAGAAGAGGAAGTTTGTACATTTACCTTTTTATAATCGCAGACCAGAGTGGAGGTAGGGGTTTTTTTGGAGCTAAAATTTAAAAAAAATACAGCTATGTGAAGTTGAAAGCAAGAGAATATTTAGCCATCTGCATTTAATATGTCTGTGTATTATATATTGTAAAATACCGATGTCTGTTAGTGCCACAAATAAAAACAAAATCAAAAACTGTTGCATGGCTTGCAAGACTCTTTTTGCCAATTTTTTTCCATTTACAGAAAGAAATTGGAACTAGAGATGGACTTAAGCAAAGTAGTATGCTGTGTGTAATATCTCCAATCTAATATAAAATGTCTCAAGCCAGCAAAGGGCTCATAACTGATTCTCAAGGAACACAGTAGAAGTGGACAAATAGAATCAAGATACCTGAATTATACACACTTTTATATTAATCCAGCCTTGCTGAAGGTCCATCCTTTCATTAGGGAATCTAATATAGTCGGAATTAAGATGCTGTTTCATACCTTGGGATGGAGAAGATCACTTTTGTTGGCTGGTTAGCCTTCTTTTGTCTTAAAAACTTCTCAGTGTGCTTTGTATTGGAAGTATTGACATGTTAAAAGTGCCATCAGAGGAAAGGATTCACTCATAACCTTAAATACTGTACAGATAGTCACACCAGCAGCGATTACAGCTTCTGTGATAAGGTGCTATAAGACAGAAATCACTGCAGTTCTCCCTGCTGTTTTTCTTAGTGCTGTCTGAAGGCCCTGCTTCTGCAGCCCCTCCTTACTAATGCCCCTTTAAGGTAACGAATTGTATGTGTAAGTACTTTTCGATGCAAGGGAACCAAAACTGGATTTTGAGATAATAGGATACTCTAATCCAGCCCTTGAGATTCAAAGGCTCTCTGGTCGCTGGCACCATACAGAACTGAAGTTTATAAAAGACTTATTCTTGGATAAACTTCTGATTATCAAATTCTCGTGGCTAAAGAACTGTCAGATTAAGAACAGCTGCCAGATGAGATGACACCTTCACTGTGACAGCAAAAAAATTTCAAAAAATCTTGCTGACTCAGTCAGAGATGAAGCTAGAAAAGGAGGGGGAGCTCAGCTGTCTACGGTAGGAAGCTGGACTCGGTGTGCATTCCCTTCTCTTGTTGACAGGAGATGTGTGTGCTGTCACGTTGTCACCCCTTCAGCAGCCAGGTGCCCCTGAATTCCTGGTAGCAGCCTAGTTTAACCCAAAATGATTGGGAATTTTCATTTTTATGAAAATAAGAGAGACCTGTTTTTAATGATGTCTGGTCAGAGGTGTGATCCTCCTCTACAGTAACTTTCTCTAACGAAATTTATGGTAAGCTTCATTTGGAAATTGTTTTAGTTCATATCAGACAAGCACTTTCAAAGCTCCTCTTCCAGTTCTCCCTACTTCTACCATGCATCACATCTTGGCGCTCCCAAACTGCGTTCCTGTTGGACGAACTGAATTTGGGAGATGTGTTCCAGCACAAAGTGGTATTCAGTCTGTGGAATTGGACTGGAGCTAGTTCAAAGGGGAAAAAAAAAAAAACCTAAATGTGTCTGGTAAAGATATCATGTCCCTCAAATATTTTGATCTATATATCTGTTCTTATTGGTCCACGCTAGTTGCTAATGTAGAGACACCCTGTGTGTAGAGGCATATGTGCCACCTAGATTAGTCCTTCATGCGTCCTTTCATGGTTCTTGTAGGTGGAGAAGCTACAAGTTGGTTTCTTTGAAGGACTAAAATAAGGGCAGTGAGCTCCCCCTTTGCTCCGTGTGTCTCTTGGCCTAGATTTTCCCCACATCCTCTCACCTCAATTCAACCAGAGGAAACAGTCTGATACGCTCCTTACACATCTGGTTATTCATAGCATCCTATATGTGGGTAAGAGATACTGAAATGAGGTGAAAAATGCTGTCACCAAGGAAATTGAATGGAGAATTAGATTTGGTGTGCTCATACCTTGTACAGGTATAAATCAGTATTCAGGGCTTGGAGAATCTAGTCTCATTTCTCAAAATATGTAGGTCCCCCCCGCCCTTTTTTCACATGTTTTTATTAACATTTTTCCCTGAGTTCATAGTTATCACTCAACCATAAAACTAGCATTAAATCTCTCTGATTAGATATTTAATTTTAAATAATATTGGCTACCTGCATGAAATATTTGACTTAAAGCACTATAGCTTCATTACAGATTTTTCCCTTGCGCAGACAGATTGCTAATATTGGTTGTGGAAAGTATTGGACCAAAAGACCTTTTGACATGTACATCAATCTGCAGATGGCGGATTTGTGCCTTCTGAGGCAGGATTCAACTTCCTCAGCTCATACAAGTGATTTGCACACTTTATGCTACATTTACCACAGTTAAAAATTGGCACTTAGTCAGTCCGTAGGAAAAAGGAGGAGAATGAGAGACGCATTATGAAACAATGGAAAACGCCACCAACAGATAGTCTGTGATGTTTTCCCTCCAATCTCTCCAGAAAAGAAAGAAGCATCTCTGTTGCTTAGCACTGTTTAGCAATAAGCATGTGTTTTAATTTGAATGCACAAGTGTGCGTGGATCTTGTTTTGAGTCAAAGTTTGTCTGAATTAGTTGTTCATAGTTTGGGTCTTTGCTAGTACAACATGAAAAATAGATGTCTTCTACAACAGTGAATTAGCAACTTATACAGAGTATGTATTTGTACATGTTCTCTGCTCATCCCTAATCCTCCACTGGGTTGCATATGCACCGTGTGCACCAACATGTTTTGTCTCTGAAACTTTATTAAAGATTTATAAGAATATTTTTATTGTTATTCTATTCATTCATGCCATTTTTGTTGCTGTCGAGCACGCACAGTAACTTACACTGCACTGCGTGCTGTAGCTGTAGCTGCTGTAACGGTTGCATTTCCCCACTTTCAGAAAATGTTGTATGCAATGGCAGAGTTCCTTTTCTAAAGACAAAGTAGAAAAAGAAATTACTAATTGTTCAGCAATGTCCACCTGGAATTGGTACAACATTGTTTCGATGTTCTTTTCTTTTTTGCTGAGTAGGGTGTGGAGTTTGATTCGTTGCTGATGTCTTCATTTGGCTGGAAAAAGTTTCCATGTAGTTGAATTCCCAGGGGTGTTCATCAAAGTATACTGAGATGGATGAACCTTTCTAAGAGCAAAAAGGTATTTTTTTGTTACTGTTAACTAAATATTATTAAGTATATGTTAAGCCTATAATTTGTTTAAGGACTAACAGACTGCTAGAGGCTGCACGAGGTGCAAAAGTCAGGCTCTCCTGCGTTTGTCTAACAATTTGGGGAAATTGTTATTATCTCCTCTTTGTTTTTATTTCTGACCAAAAAATCCTTACAAAAAGAGATACATTAGAAGTACTTAATAGGAAAGTCATATCTTCTTCACACTTGAGAACAAGCTCACTTTCATTGTCCTTTCCCTCCCGTCACTTACTCCTGCTCCATACTGTTCACACGCACACGCGCGCGCGCACGCACAGAGGCACGCACGCACACACGCACACAATCTCCTTCAGTTAAAGGTCTGTAAGTGGTGAATAGTTAAAACCAGGATCTTCACCACTAGATCCTTTTCCATTTTTAACCGTAGTTTTTGCATCCTGTTAAATAGGAACTCCTGGTAAGTCAGGGACTAAGTTGACTTAAAACAGCTCTACACAATCACTGCTGGAAGCAATGTTTTATCCCGTTTCTTTTTCTTTTTTTCCCCTTTTTTTTCTTCTTTTCTTTTCTTTTCTTTTGTCCATGGGCTCACAAAAACGTGTACATGTCATGTCTCTTTTCTGAGGTCTTTATATGTTGATTGTGTTTGAAGTCCTAAAAGATTTTCCCTTAAACAAAACAAAGCATAAGATTGTTACAGTTGCACATCAGATTGGAAGAGGATATTGTTCACACACAAACACCACTGTCCACTTTACATTTGAGCTGGAAAGACAATCTTAGCGAAGGCACAAAACCGTGGAACATCATTGTCTTTTATATTGCAACTCATGTCTACTGACATAGCAACAGCGCAAGCAGCGCAAATGGGCACGGGATTTCCTCTGTCTGGTTTCGTGCACCCAGAAGAGGAGTTTCTGTCAAAAGGGCCTTGGGTCTGTTCCTCGTAGCGCTTGGCACCAGGAAGTGGGTCCTAATTTGAGGGTTCTGGTTTGGGCGGTACCGCTGATCTGTTGCGTCTCGTTTTTTTCTTCCTTACGTGAGCCAAAATGGGCGTTGATTTAGCCTGCTCTTGGGACTGCAAGCCAAGCATTTCCACTGTGCCTGTGAACAAACGCCCTTTGGAGGGTAATTCAGCTGTTGCAGACCTACAGTACCCTGATGCTGCGAGTTGGTAGCCTGTACAGTTTCCCCTCTGTCTTAAACCAGAGGTATCAGTAAAGGATGGGGGAAATGGATGTGTCTGCCCTCTGACAAAATCTGGCAGTGAGGCACATGCAACCTAATGAACTCCAGCCCTCCCTCCCGCAGCAGCACGTGATATTGCCAGCAACATATAGAAGGCATCTCAGTAATCATTAAGTCCATCAAAAATACTGTTGTTTCTGGATCCTGGAAGTCACCAAAGAGATCCTGAGATTGCACGTTTCTCTGTAAATATGACTGCGTGGTCAGTTAAACTAACACCATTCTCAAGACCAGACTTGCTCAGTTGTCCACGCCGTAGACCCTTACACCCATGCTGGTAGGTTGCCTCAGCTGGAACATGCTGTGAACTCAACTGTCAACACATTTTAAGCACGATGTGGACAACTTGAGAGTATCATAGCCACCAGAAACATGGGTGGAAAGAGTTGTTGTTTGTCTGCGTGTCTCAGGATACAGTGCTCTTAAAGCTCTCTCAAATTCAGCCTTCACCACGCTGCTCCACTCCTCGGTCCTTTCATCAGCCCTGTCCATGGGTGTATCCTGGGTCATCCTTAACAAGCGCAGAGTGAGAACAGAGCAGTGACTTGGCTGCCTGCACAGTGCATATTCCCTGACTCGTTCGCCTTACTGTTGCGGTTCCAAACTTTCCAGCTTATGGAATGAGTTGTCAAAGGCAATTTGCACGTAGCCAGCGCTACAGAAGTGCAAAGTGTTACATTTTTGTGTGCCACTGAATAATTTAATGACGATTCTGTGCTATGTAAAGTTACTGCCGTACTCTTTCTGGGGCCGGTGTTGGCGTGAAGTATCCCAAGCCTGGTTGCGCAGGTTAAAGGTTGCTAGTGTTCTCCTCTGCACCTGTCGTTAGACAGCCTTTGCCCGGGTTCAAGCTGGGAAGCAGAACTCTTTCGTTCCAGGGGAGGGCAGTTATCCTGCCTCACTCTCATTTATAGTCCTGGCCATCCTACCTGTTTTCTAAATGGCCAGTTTTGCACCAGGTTGCATATGCTGATCAGTACTGGTTTTGTTCACACAGAAGGATGTGATGGGCTTTTTTTTCCATGTAAACCCCATGGAAATCAGCCATCCTCATAGAACATTGCTTTATATGACGGAGCATGCTGAAACCTCATTTCCATGCAGAGCAGCCACAGGTTTCATTCCCTCACCTTGTGGATAAATCCTGTGCATTTATTTGGGCAGGAACATGGAATATGGACAGACATAGCTATAGCAATATTATAAGAGCAATGTTATTCCTACGAGAAAGCACTCTGGTAAGGATAAAGAAAGACTGAAGTGTTGTTGTAATTCAATACTAGGACATGTCCAGAAATGGAGAAACTCCTAAGACTTCTTAGGACTCTTCATCTAGCTACTGCTTCTGCTGTATGCTACAAGTGTTGCCAAGAGATGCTAAGCTGAAAATGCAAATACATTCAAGGCTGAAGGATCAAAGAGCAATTAAATTAAAAACTGCTGACAGGTCAATCTTAATAGTCATTTCCATACTGAAATAAGTCAATAAATCTTAGCTTGCAATATATCTTACCACATAAAGGTGGGCTTGCATAACAGGAAAATATAGTAAAATATAGCAATATATTTTATGCAAATGCTTTCTTAAAGTAATGAGTAGTATGTTTTATTCATATTGTCCTGGCATCAAAGCGGTCAAGAAGACATTGGGCTTCTGGAATGGGTTAATCCTTCGCAGCAGCAATATGCTGAAATGGCAGAATGTCTTCTTCTGTTTATATTACTATTTACTTATATTGGTAAATACAAGCCGTAATTGAACTCCTGAGCCCTGTTGTGTTTGGTACTGTACAAACACAAAGTGAGGGACTGTCCCTGCCCCAAAGACCTTTGCAAACTAGAAAAGGCAGAAAAAGAACAGGGTGCAAAGAATAGGAGCGAAGCAGGCAGGTGACTTGCCTAAGGTCACCCAAGATGTTAATGGCAGAGTCAAAACTGGAACTCAGGGCTCCTGTGTCGTATTTTGGCCCCGTTCTCCAAGCCATGCAGCTTTGTGGACTGTATATTAAGTACAGTAAAAATTTGATCAAATAAGAAGCAAACTTAACTTCTCATGGTGCAGTTCAGGCTTCATAGATGCAGGAAAAGCAGTTGCTCAGCTGGCTCTCATGCCAGACACCGTAATGTGCATTGTTTTTAATTCTCCTAAATGCGTACAGTATGAAATACATACTTCGACTTGTGTTTAAACTAGACACATCTCCCACAAATACGTAATAAGAAAAGGAGCTGAAATGCAGTTCCTAAATGGAAAACAGTTTTTCTGCGTGATGGAAGGTTCCCTGATCATTAAATAACATATATCTCCATTATGGCTTCCTGCCCACCTGTAGCTGTACTCCCCATTATCCCTAAGGGAAGGCCTAAGAGGAAAAGTTCTTGATATCGCTGCTTCAACAGTATCTGAGGGCTTTAACAAGGCTCTTTCTATTAGCTGCTATATAAACACAGAAAAGGCAGCCCAGGCAGGCAGCTCCGGGTGGAACACAGATTACTTTAAATCATTTGCACGTTCTAAATCATTTGGCATGATCTCTGGAAAAGCAGATCTTGTGGTAAAGACTGTGCTTGGGATGCAGTGGAGACTGTTTCAGGCTAGTAAAATTCTCGTCAACGGACCCAGCACAGGAGAAGTCCTGTTCTCAAGGAAAAGCCTTACATCAGCACCGGCTCAAAACTTGCAGTTCTTTTCACAGTGCAAAGACCGTGGATTTTAATCCTGATTCTAAAACAAGTCAAAACTTGGTGAGCACAGTAATTGCACAAGCAATGAAAGGGCTTGGGGACAGCCTGTACTTTTTTTTTTTTTTTTTTTTTTTGCATTGAATCAGAAGAGCCGTTCTTACGTTTGTGTGGTCTCCAGCAAGCTGCAGTACCTCGCTTTGAGAATGTTTTTACTGGCGCTAGCAGGTCTCACAGAGCCCAACCCAGGGTAGTTACGTGCTGTATGTTCCCAAAACTGGGAACAAAAGGTGAGGATTTCTTGTTTTCCTCTGGATACTGATCTCATGTTACATTACTGAGAGTGCAACGTGAATGAGATTTCAAGAGTAATTTAAGCCAGGTACCTCAGTGTACGTTAGTTTTTTTACCAGAAGAAAGTTTTCAACCACTACAAAAATAGGAAGAATGCACACTTTCCTCACATGTTCAGCATAGCAAATTGTCTCCAATAATCAAAGGTGAGGCAGGAAAAAAATAGGTTAACCTTTCAATTAGTATAATAATAGGTATCTTTTCAGAGGAGATTTTTTCCCAATAGCAAATAACAGTCGTCCCCACAGCAGCAAAGCAGTCTAACACAGGAATCTGCCAGTGAAATATCAAGTGAAATGCATAAACCTGGTTTTATAAGAAATGCATCCGAAATCTGCTTAGTATGACCTATGCCTGGGAACAGATTTTATTTTTCAGTAAGCGAGGCAATATTATCAGAGCTCAAGAATCGTGAGTCAGACCCACAGAAGCATGCGACCGGTCACCAGGACGATGAAGGTTGCATTTTCCCTGTTTTTACGGAAGCAGCTTGCGCTGTGCGTGGTGTGGGCTGTCCAGTTTCTGAAGCCCCTTTGTCTGCACGTAGGATATGGGTACGACTGTCAGCACTGTCCCCTCTTCTAAACCTCTGCCCCCTCATCCCCTGCTTATCGCTCTTGGCCGGGCCGGGATGGGCAGGGACCTCGCTCCACCATGGAGCCAGGTGGAGCAGATGCTGGGGCCATGAGGAGGGAAGAGAGCACGGCCCGTTCTTGGGCAGTCCAGGAGGGTTATTTTGGCCGGTTTCAGTTTTTTCTCTGTTACCCAGGGGTATGGGCAGGCAGGGGAGCCATTTCCCAAGCAGGACTGGTGCTTAACTGGTGTTAAAGGTGAGGAATCCCTAGGATTTGATTTGCCTCCCATGGCAGTTCCCAGCCGGCGAGTTCATGTGCTTGGTGTTATGAAGATGACGTGCCACCTGTGAGCTGTCAAGGAAACCTGAAGGGTGTGCTTTCATGTTCAATTGGCTTTTCTTCTCTGGTCATTCATCCTTTCCTAGTGGCCTGCAGGGCCGGGCAGAGATGCCCAAACTGGCCCCAGAGGAAGCCGGTCCAGAAGGAACGCGGATGTGTCAGCAGTATCCGGCCAGCCAGCACGGTTTCTCACACTGAGCTAACATGAGGATGAGGCCAGTCTCTTCTCTGTGGTGCCCAGCAACAGGACAAGAGGCAACGGGCAGAAACTGAACCACAGGAAGTTCCATCTGAACCTGAGAAAAAACTTCTTCACTGTGAGGGTGACAGAGCATTGGAACAGGTTGCCCAGAGAGGTTGGGGAGTCTCCTTCGCTGGAGATATTCAAAACCCGTCTGGATGTGATCCTGGGAAATATGCTCTAGGTGACCCTGCTTGAGCAGGGAGGTTGGACTAGATGATCTCCAGAGGTCCCTTCCAACCTAAACGATTCTGTGATTCTGTGATTCTGTGATCACTGTCTGCCATAGTAATTGCTGTTTAAAAGGAAGAAGAACCAGAATAAGAACTATGAGCATACAGTATTCCCTGAGAGCACATCCATCACACCAAAACATCTCGCTGCCTATTACACTACTGAATATTTGACCCGCATTTACCAGCAAGCACTGAATGGTATTCCAACCCGGTATTCCAAAAATTCCAGGCAGTTTGCATTGATTTTTATAGTATTGCAGGGGAAAGAAGGGCCTGTCTTTGAAATTTTTGCTCAGGCCTGGTCCACTCATAGTTTTTGTACTGGCACATCTATTTCCATTAGATGTGTGATTTTTTTTTTACTGAAATACATATACCAGTATAACCTCTAATTGAGGATACTTTTGGCCTGGTACAAAGGTGCTTTATACCTGTACAGCTTATTCACCTTCTTGTATGGAAATAGAAATTTCAGCATAAATAAGCATCTTTATACTAGTATAAACTCCTTCTACCCTAGGGAGGCTATACCGTTTCTGCTATGTCAGTATAGTTACAGTTTTGTGTGTAGCCAAGTCCTCACAGTGGTACACCTCTTGTGCAGAAAAGTCCTCATGATGACTGGTGCTTTACTGTGCCAAAGGAGCTACAGAAAGTCAATGCGATTATTCAGGTATTAATTATTCCACATGAGTCAGGCTGTCAAAATCAGAGGGAGGAGGAGTACTTTTGTTTACTTTCATTTGCCAGTAAAATAATCTGTATATCTGCCAGCAATAGGCTTTGCTGGTATCTAGAGGCAACAGACAGATAAGACAGAGCTGATTTTTGTAACACATTACAAGTTTATTTTATGGAAAAGTGTTCTCACTTTGGCAGTAGAACGACGTCATTGAATGTCTTTCTGCTTTGAGAATGAGCGTCTTCCCCTTGCTTCCACGTTTGCTTTCCATGGCTCTCTGCCGTTTTCGTTGGTGTTGTGTAGCTGCAGAAGGCCATTATCCTGGGAGGACATTCTGTTCGGTCGACTTTATCACTTACAAGCAATGTACACCAGGCAATAAAAAGGAGTAATACAACTTTTAATGATAGTCAGCAGTTATGTGAAGCTTTTCACCTTAAAATGCCTTGCAATCTCTAGTTATAGTTAAACCCATGTCACAGGAATAAGTATGTGTGAGTCTATCAGTGTGGTGGTTCTGTCCTTTTTTATATGCTCTGTATAAACATACAAGGAAGATGGACAACACTCGCTAGGTCAGGATGTGCAACAGGAAAAACGAGTGAACTGTGCATAGCAGTGGTTGGGAAACCAATCAAACTTTTGCTGCCGGGACTCGTGATGGGGAAAGGAAGGACATTGTCTGACAGCCTCTAGTTGCACTAAAAAATGGAATCAGCCTCTCCATTTTGATATTAAGAAGGATATCTTGGAAGAATAGGGTCAAAATGACTTTTAAATACATGGTGACAGTGTGATCATTTATGGTCCTAGTGATAAGAGTATCCATGTTGGTGACCCAACTCCTTTGCTGCTATATACAAATGCACAGTTTTCCTCTCTTTACCTTTAATAATTTAGAGGTCATTTTGACAGTGTGAAAAAGATTAATTCACCTGCTGTCCTCATGGCCATTATGAGAGAATAACAAAGTCAGAGCAGTAACTTTATTTTTATGTCTCCTGCAGACATGAGTCTATTATTCAGCAGCAAAGCTCTGTGGCTCCTGAAGCCGACTTGCAGGGTGAAGGTCACTGCTCTGCCAGTAGCCTCGTTGCGTTACTTGCAGTTTTAATCAGCAAATACTGGGCAAATATAGCTCTAGTACTGTACTGTTAAATATAATAGAGTTTGCACCACAGGAGGACTGTAGGTCCTCATTGTTAAATCAGCTCTGCTTATTTACCTTTCAGTTATAACTTAAACACTGTGCTGTAATCCAGCTTTTCCCGCATCAGAGGCTTGAAGGATCCCCTTTCCTGCAGCATTGCATATAAAGAGGTAACATTTCTTCATTTGCTTCTCATATCAAAATTCAAGGCAATCAGTCATTCATTCTACATCATAAATAATACATGTACCCAACCAAACACAAAAGGCTATACTTCTGTCTGCTTTCCCTCCACACTTTAATAAGATCATCTGAATTTCAAGATGAAATGTACAGTCTCATATTTTAATCATTAGGTTCCAGTGTGGTATTTCATCTCTTTTTTGCAAGGTCAGGGTGGCCAACAGGGTCAAAGAAAGAAAGAAAGAAAAAGAGTTTATCAGCAGACCGAATGTAACTGATTCATGTTAACGAGGAAGAAGGTTAGCTGTGGAAAGTAAAGACTTGCCAGAGATTTGCAAAAGAGCTGTACAGACCAGGGCGAGATGCACCTCCCCTATGTTGCAGTGTCCTGCAGTAATGAAGCCCCAGCTCCTCCACTTGCTGTTTACTAGGTTTTAGTGTGTTCTGCTGAAAGGGAAGCAATCCGGCTTCCAAGTTAGTTGTGGCTCCCACTGGTGATTGTTGGGAAACTGGCACAATCACCCAAAGGAAGCAAAATTTCACAATATCTCCACATGTGGCCGGGAGCTAAAACCTCCTGGTTTCTGAGGCAGCTTCTGGCCATGGTTCCCTCTCTGGAACAGAGAATGGTTCTGAGGTCTAACAAATGTAGGTTACGTTTCTGGGTCCTCACAGACAACTTCTATGACCTTGGGCAAATCACTTAATTTTTGTGTACCCCAGTTGCCAGTCTTTTGCTTGTGCAGCATATTCTCAGTTGTCCAATCTAGTTTGATAGTAAGCTGTCAGAGAATGAGTAGGTGTCTAAACTGCTGTGAATTTGTTCAGCACTGGGGAGGCCCAAGTCTTGGGCAGCACTTGTAGTCCTCCTAACATATTAGGAATAATAAAAGGGCAATTAATTTAGCCCATCTCTACTATAGTTTCTCTAGAATTGAAACTACAGATACTTATGATGGCTTGCTGGCTCATAAAGGTGCTGTAGGTAATGTTTGTGAGGCACTTTGTAGATTAAAGGTGAAAAGTTACTGTTTCTGCCAGAAGGTCTTAGCAAGTGCTTGTATAAACGTATTGAGCACAGGAGTGTGTATAGCACAACTCTTATTAACTTTAGCAGAAGCAGGAGCAGGACCTCAATCACAAGCAGTTTCCAAAAAGGAATAAAGAAAAAAAAAATTGTCAGGAAAAGTGCAATACATTCTAATGTCATCTTTATATTATCATTTAGCCAAAAGAGAAGTTCCCCTATAAATCCACAAACAGGCCTAGCAACTGAAGTCTACACTACAGAAAAGGTACCAAAACTCCACATGGTCTTGTATGAGATTATTAGTGGATGTATTTGGTGTCTTAGACTACAGTCCTCCTAGACCATCCTGGGCAATACTGAGGAGACTACTCTTGTGACAGTTTTGGCAGAGAATAGCTATGCATGATTTAGCACACAGAATTCCTAGCGCTAGCAGAAGCTTCATGCCTTGTTCCTTAGTTGTATCCACAGTAGATTTTGCCCAGCTAGTTAAAACTTCTACAGTGCCCCAAAGCTGCTCTCGCTCTTCTGTGATGCCTTCTAGAAAGAAGAGAGGCTACTCGAAATAGGGGACCTTTAAGGGTAGCTTAACTAGGCTGTGCTGGTGCACTACTGCCTGCAACCAAAGGATAATTTTAATGCAAGTAGGCTCAATAACAATGCAGTTTGGATTGGCTGTAGTCCTTTCAACACGTTGCTTGTCCCTTCCATCGTAACACCTTCAGTGAATCTGTTTTAGGCAGCCGGTAAGCCCAGTGCTAAGACAGGGAGCGATATGCTACACTCCCGCCATCTCATGGACAGCCCCATTTCCAGCTATGTTGGTGGAGGACTAGCAGACCTTGACTTCTGAGAGAGCGTACTATGGAGTCACTGCATGGAGAAGGGGCTGGAGATTTTCAGAATCTCATTTCTCCTCACAGACAACACAGCCAGACCACAGTGGTCACCAGACAGCACACCACAGAGCTCTCACTGGCCCGGACTGAAGATTATTCATGAGAGAAGTACGGCTGTTTCCTCCTCCAATTATCCATTTTTTGCTGAAAGTAAAAAAGAAACAAAAACCCTTCAGTAATATGGCTTTTCAAGTCCATGGGCTCAAGATAAACTTGCAGTCTTAAGGAAAAAAAAGGTCCATAGAGGACAAAGTGAAGAATTGTTTTTTCAAAATACTATATTTCATTTCCTGTTGTTTTCCTCTCTTCTCTAAGCAGCTGAGGGAAGACGGGCTGAGACAGAAATGATCCTGAACAACCCTTCATACAGGATGTATCTAGAAATAAATACGTAGAAGGAATTGTAATGAATGCCTCGTATCTAAATTAATCACAACCCAGATAGGATGGGGAAGATGTAACACACATGCACACTCCCCTAAAAAGGGAGAGAGGAATCAGGAGACATACCTCCTGAGGAGGTGAAAAAGGAAACTTGTAAGTGATGGATGAAGAAATAAGAGTCCTCTACACATTCATTTAAATACGCATCCTCTGGAGTGCTTATCTGAACCCTGAGCTCGTAGAGGCCTTAATAAGCAAGACAAACCTATTAAAATATCATCAGAAAATCTCCAGAACATGTACCTAGCCCTTTGTCAGCTGAAACCCTGCTGTCTCCAGAGCCCAGGCTCATGCAGAATCATTAGCAGCTTCTAAAAAATGTTAGCAGCTGTGTTTTCTCTGTATCTTGCACCTCCCAAGGTCTCCCTCCGTAACCCGTGGCTGTTGATGCTCCCTGCTCTCCTCTGCAAATACTGCTCAAGCATCAAAAAATATTTTCTTGTCTTCAGATCTTGAGTGTCAGCCTGATTTCATCCTTGGGTCTTGCACCACACCTTTTAAGCCAAAGGTTTTCCTTAGAAACTCCCTTCACATCTTTCCCTGCTCTTCCTGGCAAGCAACTGAGTCAGCTGTGAGGTTAACCCTGCTTCCCTAACCCCTCCTGAGGAAGAACCAAGTGAGCCTGGCTTTCTTTCTCCTAAAGATGGCAGGTCTTTCCAGACTTCCTGCAGGGCTTTTTTCTGATGCTTGAGCAAACCTTAGGGAGGGGTGGAGGAGCAATGAAATGGTTCCTATTATGAAGCGGGGCTGGTATGTTGGGCAGTGAGCAAAACTAAGAAGTTCATTTTTTGTCCAATTAGAGCAAATGTCTACCTCCAGCCAAGAAGTAAGTTTTACCTTCTGTAAATTTGATTTTGACCTAAGCCACACAAAGAGCGAGGGAGGGGAGCTGCCTTTAGAAAGCAGGCCAAGGTAGCATGTTTCCTCGGCTGCAACTGGGCCTCTCAAGGCTGCCTCAGAGCCTAGTGCAGAAAGTGGATTGGCTGAGGATGGCTTTAAGCCCCTTTTACATACGCACGATCCTAGAGCCAGGCATCTGGGCCAGTTTCTGGAATAATTATGTCCACCAGTACTTTTGGTTCCAAGGGATCATTTGACAGATGACAGTCAGTGGAGCACAGCAGTGACCCAGACCTACTTCTTCTCAGCTGAACACAGTCCTAGTAGCCCAGGGCTAGTGAGGGAACAGCCACAACAGCTCTCTGTGAGTGGGGAATTCCCTTCTCCTACCCTAACATAGGCTGATTAATTAAAACCCCATCATGACTGGTTTGCCTTGCAAAGCAGCGCCCTTGAGTGCAAATCTAGCCCTCAGATCATACACAGAAGTTTGTCAATGACACGTCTTGCATTTTGCTCCAGCTATATCTAGCTGGTTTATAAGTTGGCATCCTCTTTTGCCAGGTCTTGCCTATGTGTTTGCCATTAGACTGTGAACTTCCTAAAGCATAATTTCCCATGGGGATGTAGAGTTAGAAGGAGCTTTTTGGCTCTGCTGCTGCTAGCAATGTTTACTGTTATCCCATTCACAGATTTATCGTGTTAATAGTTCAAAGGTTTGTGGCCTTAATACTAGCTGAAAGACTGTTCCAGTCCTTTCTCCCCTCATTATTTAAGTCTAGTCAACACATGTTCATAGGCACTTTATGTCTTTTCCACCCCTGGAAATGTTGGAAAAAAGCTGCAACATTTTGTGAGTTGAAAAAAAAGAGCTAGACGTTGACTTTCATTCACTTCCTCTTCAAGCAGAGCGAGCTCTCCCAGGTGTGGCCCTGCCTTTCCACTGCAAACCTTATCCCTATCAGAGGCAGCTGCTGTAGCAAGACTGAAAAGGAGTTTTCTCTCTTACCCTGAGATCTCAGCTTGCTTGCAGCCATGTAGCTAAAGAGTGCGTTTCTGCAGCAGAGTAGCTGGTAGCTATTGTGGTATAAATGGGCTCGGTAGTCTACTCAGCCTTACAGGTAAGTACCTGCCTGCCTAACAAGCTGTTGTTTTGGAGCAGTTTTTAGGATCATCTTGTATTACAATAGTCCAGGCTTAAAAGCTTTGATGTCTCTGTAATAGAAGCTTTTGTTCAAAACAGTTTTTTTTCTTCCTTATTATTTTAAAGGTGCATGAAGAAGTCTTAAAAGGCTTACTTAATTTTTTTTTTTTTTTGAACTGTGAGGTAGCCTTTTGGTAACCTTGTTCATGGTAGAAGCCTACTGAGCAGACTAATGAAGTAAATTGGGAGCTTTCTTCACCATTCACTGAAGGAGCAAGGTCATATATCTTTAGGAAAGCTTTTCTCAATTGCTGGGAGTTCAATGTGTATAAGCAAAGAGATGGGTGAGTTTGGCTTTACTTGCATGATCACTTTGCTAGTGGCATTTCATAGCCCCTTCTTCTGTGGGGCACAGGTGGATGGGCTTCCAGAAGCATTCAGTGCTCATGTCAATTAAGCCAGCAGCAAGCATGTCTGTAAGTCTGAGAACGAGGAACAAAATAGAGAGGACCTGAATTTATGAACTACAGGTTGAACAAAATACATAAACAGTCTTCCCTATTTCTTATGAGTTGAGAAAAGTGGTCAAGAAGACTTGATTTTTCTGTTGTGTTTCACTTTAAGGCCTTAAGTCGATTGAAAGGCACGAGCTCATGTTCTTTCTTTTCTATGCGTGCTGAATTAAATAAGTGTTTTATCTGATTAGAAAGAAGCAGAGTTCTGACAGAAGGGGAAAAGATGTATCGTTTTCTGAGGGGATGTTCTCTGCTGGTTTTTGTAGCCCTAGTACTAGGCTGTAGGCCTTTGGACGTGATAAACTCTGTGACCTCTGCATGGGAATTAAAGAAGGTTTGGGGATTTGGTTTTGTGTGTAGTGTTCTTCTGTTTTGATGTGGTTTTTTTGTTGTTGCTGGGTTTTTTCTCCCCTTTTCCTTTCACTGCTCCAAATGATAGGAAGCTTGGATAGAGACATTAAATGACATTAAGCTACTCAGTTTCCAGAGCTCACTTTGCTTCTCAGAAGAACTGCCTTTTCTTTTCTCGGCTTGATAATTTATTGCTATAGTCTGGAGAAAGATCAGTCTTGCACATGTTGTATAGCATTCCTTTTAGCTTTCTGGGTATTTTCCTCGATCAGAAAAGGGTCTGTGCTGTTACCCTCTATGCTATATAGGTTGTCTTTTGCAATTGGAGAAACTTTCAGTAGTTGCATTAAGTAATAGGACAGAAGTCAATTTGTGGAGGCAAAGCAGGACAGCTGTGTCAAATACAGATGACATCTTAGTTGGTGGATGAAGACAAATCTTTCTTTTCCTCTAGAATGAGCACAGCCCCTTCTGAGTCAGCGTTCCTTGCCTTCCTACCCTGGCCTGAACTTCTTTCTCTAATATACTTCACCTATTATATATGACACCAGCTGAGCTAAAGCATGCCCTTTGCTGGTGGAGGTAGCCGTGTGATAAGTAGGCTCCTTTCCTCTTAACATTGAAGAAGAAATCATATCAGGGTAAGGAAAGCAGTATTATCCCCGAAGTTATCTGTTTTTCTGCAACACTGAAGTGTTGCAACACTGTAGTGTTGCAGAACACTGGCTTCTTTCTAGTTATACTTGTTTACACTTCTCTGTAAGTCATACCTACAAAGCAGACCTTTTAATATATCTTCAGCATGGCCCATCCACAGCCACACTGGTTACAGCATGGGACTTTGGAGGACAGTGTTTTTTTTCCATGCGCTCTTGCAGCATCCCCAGGGAAGCCCCTACAGCTTGGTCTCACTCTCAAGCTGTCCATACAGTGCAACACCGCACAGCTCCATGAAGCAGCTTTGCATGAGGGGTGCTGCTTCCTGTAAATCCTCAACGTTCATAGCGATCTTGCTGAAACACCTTATAATGATATACTTTTGTCTAGAGTTTAGAAAGGCCAAGAGAGAGAGCAAGCTTATTAAGAGAGAGCTTGAGGAAGAGGCTGACATCAACTACTGCTCCAGCTATGTGCCCTTAAGGACCTTTGTCAGGAGCTGATATCCAGCTGTGGAGAGTACGTCCTGGTCCAGAAGTGGAAAGGCACTTTGACCCCCACTAGACCACTCTAGATCTGATATCACAGTTGGTATCACAGTTGTGACTGGATGTAATCATGAGCGCCTGTATGGCTTTACATCTCCTAAGTCATCTTGACTGGTAGCTGTCTGTCACATCCCAGGTGTCAGCACTGCACATAGGAGGCCCAGCATGCCCAGCTGTGATGCAGGCCCGTGATGCAACACGGGTTTCCAACCAGCATCTCCCCAGGGCCTACAATGGCTGTGCTTGGATGGACACCACCTGTTGTACCCCACAGTGCCAGTGATCACTGCTGACTGCTCATGTATGAGCAGTAGTGTCAACCTCCATTGCAGTTTAAGTGTACCTTACATGCCTATCCAGGTCTTTGTTCAAGTGAGCTGTCGGTGGCTGAAGGCCAGTTGATGCTGCCTACAGGGTAAGCTAGCTGGGGAGTACTACCAGGATCACTGTGTTTTACTGTGCACTTTCCAGCCTGGGTCAGGACTGTGGGATACCCTTTCAGTCCCATGGCTCTGGGAATGAAGACTGCACAGTCCAGAAGACTTTTGCCCAAACTGACACCAATTTTCATCCCAGGTTGAGCCTAGGCGACGTGACACAGTGCAAGAAGAGCTGGATAACTCTGTGCCTGTTCTTCCTTCTGTCCCTCAGTCCTGCCTCCAGGTACCACATCGCTATTTATATCCCTGTCACTGCTTGATCTGGAGTATCCTGAGTCTTCCTCCCACCTCCTTCAAACAATACTCCCCTGCCCTCCTCCTGTCCCCTATTCCCACTGCTGCTCTAACGCTGGGCATGGGTCCATCTCCGCCAGCCAAGCCTGCCAGAGATCCCTGCCCTGTGCATCAATTAAACCTCCTTATTTAAAGAAATGCAACAAAACCCGCTGGCTTTTTCCTGGAGTTTCTGCCATTTAGCTGAAATGAAAGGCAGGCTTATCCCACGCTGGGGGCTGTTGCCACTTTCTTTCCCACAATACTCCAGGAAAAATGCTGTGTGACCTCTAACATTCAGGGACATGTTTGCTTGCAAATTCACAACTCCTGGCACACACATGTGTGTACATACACAAAAACGCATGCTGTGCCCCTCTCTTGCTCACCCAGTGCGTACCTCAAAGCTTGCTGTAGGAGCCTGTTCTCGAGTCCACCCACGTCATACCTCCTGCCTTTGGCTGCCCTGACTTCTGGGTCACATCTCCCTGCTGTGCCCTGTCCCCTCCCTTTCCGCTTCCCCACACACGCAATTTCAAGGTGCTTTATCTCTGCAGGGTAAGGCTACCTACCGGCCTTGCTAGAACAAGCACAGATCCCCTCTCAAGGGGCTACCAAGGAGCTGGGAAGTGGGAGGAAAGAGCAAGTGATAGAAAGAGTGGTTTTTGCAAAGGGCAGTGAGTCGAAAGAACATGTTGTTAAGTGGAAAAACACTTCAAATACTTGAAGCTGACAAAAGGAGAAGGTTTTTCTACCTTGTTGACAAGAAGCTGCTCTCACATCTCAAGGCTTCTGGCATAAACATCCCCTGAAAGCCAGTTCCAATTTAAGAGTACTTCATGGCCTATGCATTTTATTGGGAGATCAGATCCAGACAGTTTCAGCTCCCGAGAGGGGACCTTGCCTACCTGCATCCTTAGGAAGGTGCCTTCCTCCTTCAAAAGGCAGACCCAAT
Organism: Struthio camelus; assembly: GCF_040807025.1. Lineage (NCBI taxonomy): Eukaryota > Metazoa > Chordata > Aves > Struthioniformes > Struthionidae > Struthio > Struthio camelus. The sequence goes on along the minus strand of NC_090943.1, from coordinate 65,816,017 downwards.
AGTGAGTGCAATGTAATAAGCTGCATCTGCAAGGGCCCGTGCTATGGAGGCAGCAAAAGGAGCGTGCGTCTACATGAGGGCAGCGAGCCCCTCTCTTCCCACTTCTGCCCGGGCCGGGGTCCTGCAGGCTGCTCGGCCTACTCCGGGGAGCTGTGCTGCACACACGAAATCATGCGATTAGAAAGCTGTTGGATTCAGGATTGTTGGAACGGGCTCTCCAGTGAGTTTGAATGAATAGCAAAAGAGTGACACTCTCTATGTCTTGCATGATTCAGTCATATCAGGAAGATACTTGAGATTCTGAAATGTGACTTAGAGGTACACTTCGTCTTGCCAGCTCAAGTAACTAAAAAATATATTGAGTTATTCTCCCAGATTAATGAGCTTAATTTAAAGCTCTAGGATTTTTAAAAGGATGTATTTTAGGTTCTCTATTTTCTAGTTTTGGATTCTTTTCAGTGCAATCGGGAAGATTCAGTATACTTTTTTTAACATGAAAGTTGAGCTTCAAATGCCATCGCTATATCCAGGAGAAGTGGTGAAAAAAGAAATAGAAGGAGGAAAAAAAAAAAAAAAGGAAAAAGAGAAACACAACACAAAGCTTACAATAAGGTCCTGAGCTGTCAGCCTTAAATACTTCAAGCTAATTAGATCAGACCCATCTAGCCCAAATTTATGTTGGTGGTGGTATGCCATATACTGAATATATAATCATGGGTTGTTTAACTGTTGCTTCTGAAGCAAAGCAGAGATAACAGTAACTACGGGCAGGCATATTGTATGTTGGGAACGGGGACTGCTTTCTCTTTGACTGTGGCTTTCAACAGGGAAGCCACCAAGATGGACGATGGCAGTCAGGCGCTTTCGTTCCCCTCCTCTTTCATTGGTACTTTCTGCATCTTTGGTTATATCTTGAAGGCCCAACTTTGCAAACCTCAGTGCCCTAGGTTAGGCATCTAAGTGAAAGAAGTGCTGAAGTGTTCCCTGCCCCGGGACTTTCCCTACCTTTACAGGTTGTGTTGGGACAATATCCTGGGCTGCCTGGTGGTGAGTACCCAAGCTCTGTTGTGGCGTTCCTGCACTCAGGCATTGTGAGGGAGCCTGGGTGTGGGGTGTAACCCACGTGTAGGGACGAGGAACAGTGGTCACGCTAGAGTTTCTTTGTGCAAAGAGTCTGCATTAGCTACCTAACCTTACACTTAACAGCATGGTTTGCAAGCAACAGGGGAAAAAGACTCGGCACAAGAAACGCAGCACTCTCTGGTGTTCACAGTGAAAGAGTCTACCTCATTTTAATCCCACCTCTGCCCCATTGCTGTTTCTTCAATTGCATGGAGGAGCAGTGTGGTGTGCTGAGAGAGGTGAGGCGTTTCTGCAGCGGAAGAGATTGGAGGTCCTGGTCGTGACTGGGCAGACCGAGTGGGAGAGGGCTCGGAGCCAGGCATGGGGACGAATGAAGGAGAAAGGAGATTTGCCACCTCTGGGATAGTTAAATGAGAAATTAAATCCCTGCACAAGCTTAAACAAGAAGCTCAATCGCTGCGCAGACTAAGGAAGCATGGAGCAATGCTGGACTGGGACAGGCCTGGGCCACGCCGGGAGGTTATCGGTTCTGCCCCAGCGCTGCACGTGCCCTCTTGTGTGCTCCAGGCACACAGGCACCAGCAGGAGGAAGGAGCAGGTCGTTCTGGCGTTGGATCTATCCGGCACCAGCGTCCATCTCGGGCGGTTTTGCCTCTTTAGGGGAAGCAGAGTGGCCCCTGGCCTGTAGGTGGGCAGCAGAGGGAGAAGCCGGGAGAGAGGAGACGGCTCCCGCGGCTGGTGTGGGAGGTGTGCTGGTGTGCAGAAAGCAATCTGCAGGGAAGCACTATTTCAGGCAGTGCTGTCAGGCAGCATCCGTAAAGGGACAATATATTTCCCCGGCGTGACAGCTCCAGCAGACAGTGCAAGCGTAGCTGGTCCAGCGCTCTGTTCCAGTGCTCGCTTCCTAATTAGGAAGAGAATTTAGAAAGAATTCCCTAATTTTTGCTCTTTATCAACACCTTGGCACTCATGCTAGTGGTTACCTTGCTAGGGCAAAGCAATTCTGTAACATAGAGATCTTTGCTTTAAAAAAAAAAAAAGACAGAAGAAGGCTGATGTAGAAAGTACTTGTGGTACAAATGATCGTAGGAGGACTCCACTTAGGCATGGAGAGACGCGCAGGTTCAAGGAGACAAATGAGCAACCATTTTTGAAGGTGCATTTAAAATGAAATAATGAACTATATAGAAAAAGTAGCCATACTTGGAATGCAAGAATCAGAGAGACTCAGACAAATTAAGAGGTAAATGTAAATAAAATGCAATCCTTCAAGGAAGGTGATTTATACGTAACCAATAATTCACTTGTGGAACTCACTGCCCCAGCTACTATTACTGTGGTCTGCAAAGAAATAATATTTAAAAAGGCTCATGAATAATACAAACACCAAGTGTTGCGCTGAGTAGGATAACAAATTATAAGGAATATAAATCACCATGCTTTAGATCACAAATAACAATAAATTGCCCAGTGATCAGAAGGCAACTTTTTTAGGGGCAGATTCCCTAATAATTGTTCATTTTGGCTTTTCTTGCACTTTTTTGCTCTGAGCATGTGGTGCTTGCCACTGTTTGAACAAGAGAAATGGGCTTAGGTGTATGAGGTGTCAATCGGGCATTTTCTAGGTACAATGTCTTATACTGAAGAAATTCAGCTTCTTCTCCTTGATAAGAACTATTTAAGAGGTATTTCCCTTACTAAACTCTACAGTAGCAGCTGAAACTCTGCAGTAATGCTGTTGTAAACGTAATGTTGGAAAATATTTTAAAATAATAAATTTTAGATTATTTCAATATTTTTGCATGGTTAACTACCTTTCTAAGCGAGTTCCTCGTCTTTGTCATAATTGTGTTTATTTGTTTGGGGCTTTTGTAAGCATTTCAAGATAATTTCAAGATAAACACTATGCTCAAACTATTGTATTTGTGTGGCACCTACTTTTAGTTGCTCTGACAAACTGATTTATAGATTGGATAAATACATGCTGCTTTATTTGACATACAAGGAAGCCTAGGTTCAAGCAATTTAGATTCCAGCTCCTTGCTAATAGAGATGAATACAGTTCTCTGAGCTAACATTTAATTTCTGGGCTGCCAGAAAGAAAATAATTTGAAGCAGCTAAGAGACAGTCGTGGAGCTGAGCTGGGTATAAATTGAATCAAGGCTTTCAGATCCAGGCTCTCTAAAGCATTTTCTGCCGTGCCTCGCTGGCTTGATTCCTAGTGGGATGCAGGGCACCGCTACTGGCACCGGAGCTCTACAAAGACATTTTGTGCGGCTTTCCCATCCTGAGGTTTTCCATGCGCGTTATCCTTACTCGGTGATGAAGCGGGGCTCAGGTGGCAGCACCCAGCTGACCTGTGATGATGAACGTAAGCTCAAAGCAGAACGGTGTGGCTTAGGTGTATCTGTATAATGGGTTGAACTGAAAAGAAGAATATTCTGGTACTGCTCAGTGCTGCAGGGCTTGTCTCTGGGTTTTTCTGGCCTTTCTGCATGCATAGGCTGCACCCCTTTGCATTAGCGGGGTCTTTCCTGTAATAACTCATTCCTGCCCTCATACTATTTGGAGGAAAAGGTTCTGACTCAGCAGCAGTTGTATTATTTTTCTCCTTCTCTCTCCCCAGCACCCCCTGAAATGCAGCACTTCCCCCATTCCAGTACCTCCAGTCCTTTCCTTAAGCTCAGCTTCCCCCAGAGCGTGCCACAGCGGGCTGAACCCGGCCCGTCGGGGTGTCTGAGCCTGCCCCCCAGTGGGAAATGGCAAATGTTGGGTTGCCCACCACCCGTCAGCCAGACCCGCTGCCCAGCTATCCCCAGCGCTGAAAACCGCTTGTATGACTAAGTCGAAATCTGTCCTCAGAGCACAGCCTCCCCTCTCAGCATCTGGGCAGGCTTGTAAAGAAACAAGTTTATTTTTCCTTATGGCTCAAAGGTAAAACATTTGGGAGGGCCTTCTGTCCCACTGCCTCGCACAAGAAAACATCTGTGAACAAGTTTGTTTCACCTATGAGAGGGCCAAATCCTGTACCCGTTACATAGTCCTTCTTGGCCCCTGGCGCCCCAGTTGGGATCGCCCTCGGGTCTGGCAAGCCTGGGCTGCTGGTCCCAAGGGTGTCCTGTCCCAAGGAAATGGCTGTTAAGTGCATAGAGAAACAGCTGCGTGCAGGGAGTTGAGGCTAGACATAGAGCGAGCAGGGGCTAAGGGAAGCCAACTCTTACTCGCAGCAGTTCAAACACAGGAGACCAGCCACTCCTCTGCCATTTTTTTTTTCTTTTTTCTTTTTTTTTTTGTCTTCCCTTCCCTGCCATGCCTCCATGACAGCAGTGAAGGGACTGCTGCACTCAATGTGTTTTGAGATGTGATTTTTTTTTTTTTTTTGGGGGGGGGGGTTAAGGAAATCTGGCAATATCTCCCTCACTGGACAACTAAATCACTGATATCATGAAAATCAGACTATTGCATGGCACCAAAGATGTTCCTCAACTCTTTCCGCCAGTTCTCTCTAGGGAAAGGAGCATGATCAATCCTGTCCCAGAGAGAGACTAATAATACAGTCTCCACTGTTTTGAACCAGCTGTTTGCCTAAAATTAAATACACTGGAGTGCCTGGCGTTTCTTCTGAGGAAATGTTTATAAATGTTAGGTAAGGGCTTTACACCACTAGTTATCATTTTGCAGGATGTGCTAATAAGGCAATGCCCCATTGCACATGTATTGCTCGTATTGCACATGCATAATGGGAAGCAACATTCATCTTCTAAGAGGGGAAAAAAAGTGAAGAGCTTTATGTTTTTAGATTCCATTAGTAAAGAAAGTAGAGAAGGCATTCTTACGCTAGGGGCAGCCTGCATGTTCACTCTGCACCGAGGAGATGATTGTCAGCTTTTCCATAGTATTTTTCATACCAGCATTGTTTTTCATGCACACACACATTTAGCGCTTGGAAAGGTGGGACGGTCATGATCTCTTCACAGGTGTTTTGCAATTCAGGCCAATGCCATACAGTACTGTCTTGCGTACAGCACTCCCTAAAGGATCAGATTTTCAATAATTACCTCTATGGGAAACGGGTGCGAGGGGGAACGTGCTCATGCACAGCAACCTCCTGGTGCTACCTTATGAATGGGCAGGCTCTCGAGGCGTGTGACCATGTAGCATTTAACTATGGACTAAATTGTTAAGCAAGAGGCTTTGGTTTGTTTTACATAATGTTTCTGTCTCGCCACGTGGGAACTTATCAGCATTTTCCTGATGACTGTGGCACAAGCGGCGTCAAATAGTTCTGTTAGCTTTACTCAGCTGGGCTCTTCCCAGGGAATGATGGCTGTTCCCATCCACCTAGTCCTTGGCAGGGTGGTTAAGTCAGCATGACCCAGCCTTTTTTCTCGGCCTCCAGATAGTGAGAAAGTAGATGAAAAATAATAGAGCCTTGAGACCAAAGGGACAGTACAATTATCGAGGTTAACGATGTCTTGGATTGAATCTACGCAATTTCGGAGGATCACAGGAAGAATTTATAGTACTTGACAATGAGACTCTGCGCCCACACAGACAACTGGGCATTCCTCCCAAGACTATATTATTTGGCCTGCTGTATGTAGTCCATAAATCCACTGCTATTTTTCTGTGGAAGGAATTCCACACAGGAGAATAAAGGCTTGTGGCAGTAGTTTTACTGGCTGGCTCCTTTTCCAAGCTTCTCAACTTTCTCTTAGTGGAGTTTGGTATAACACATGTGGAGTCGTGGTGTGCATGCGTGTGTGTGTGTCTAGATATATTGGAGAGTGTATGTTTAGAGGTTTCCGAAGATCTAGTCCAAACTCGTTCTTGAATCTATTCTGTTTTCTGTTACTGCTTTTTATGTCAGTTTAAGAAACTTTGCCCTTTCACTCTCAGTTGAAACTTATTAGGATGATTGTCGCGCTTGATAATCACTCTGAAAAGTAGCCCTTCCCATATGGAGCTACAAACTAGACAAGGGCATACAGACACAAAATACCATCCACAAATCAAGGAAAGGGTGTGGTTTAAAATGATACGATTAAAAAAACCATGATTTTTTAAAACTATTTTAAAATGAGTTTGTCTGCATGACAGAGTTTTGTTGGAAAAAGAATTGGTTCAGCTATTGATTGCCAACAGATTAACCAAAAATGCATTTTCTTGTTTGCAGACAGAGCCCAGTTCTACCCTAGAGAATAGGTAAACTAGCAAACTGTTCACAAGGACTGTCTGCTCATCCTCTTTTAAGGCCTGTAATTGATACACTAAATGACGTGATGTGTTTCTATTCCCTTGGTGCTGTGATTAGATGACTGATCTCTTTTAAACAGAAGAATAATGAAATAATGACTAGTGAATAATAAATCCTTGTTTGCATGCTAATATTGTGTTGAATATCAGGTGTGGTATAAAAAGTGGCTATTCCCCAAACAATTTGCTCAAACAAAACCCTTTTTCTGAATTCAAACGCTGTTTCTGCCATATCCAGTCATCTGTAGCCGGAGGCTTCACAGAGAAAGTGTGTTTCAAGGAATGATTTAAATAAAAATGGGAGGTTGCTTGGATCGTAAAAGAGGGAAGTAGTTCCAAGAATGAGAAACAGTGTGGAAAAAGGGCCAAAATCATAAAACATAAATCTGTGCTTTTAGGAATTGTTCTCTGCTTTTCAGACAAAAGGAATTGTTTATCCTCCACCGACTGGGAAATGCGCTTCTCTGATTCTGGGAGAATGGCAGTTCATGAATTTGATAGGAAGATGATCAATATTGTAATGGAAAAGCTAATATCTGTGCCTACTGCTGCCTTTTAATCGCTGGAATCAAACTATTCAGGCATGCATCTGAAGCTCTTGTGCTGCTAACGGATGAAAATGAAATTCCTCAGTTAAGATATAAGGATATATGTTCTGGAGCAGAAGGACCTGGATTCTGCTTCAGTGTTGCCTATGAAGACTCCAGTGGCACTATTAGGATAGAGATTAAGAGAGACTGGGACTTTAAAAAAGTGTTACAGCATATATGCACTATACTCATGTATGTGTTCATATGTAGTATGTAGAATGTGTGTATGTATGTGGGCATGTGTGTATGAAGTACGAGACTGATAATTAAAGTTTGTTTCTAAGGCCAAACAACTGTCTTAGATGGCATAAAAATTCTGAGTACTTGCTGAGTATGAAGAGTTAAAACTCTTGCATGATATGCAAAGGATTTTTATATCATTATATTAATCTTAATAATATTACTGGATTTACTTAGGTATCTGCTTTGTTTGCTAGATTGGATTACCCATTAGGAAGACTAGATTTGCCTCATATGTGGCGATACACGCGTTGCTATAGTTACCCTGGTTCTGGCTATTTATTCCATAAAGCAGGAGTTCTGAACAGCCTTCTTGTTCTAGCGTCTGAGACGATTCGTCCATAATTCACATGTATCTCGCGTTTAAGTAAACCAGACTTCAGTAGTCTGTGTGTCCCTTGCCCCCTGAGAAATAGTAAGGGTCTACATCTGAGGGCATTTGAACTTCACTTAGGTACAGGAAGGGACAAAGGTTGCTTCAAAGAACATGGAATTCGAAATTAAGCAACTCAGAATTAAGAATGCACAGAGTGGCATTGAGGAAGCCATGGGGAAGCAGAAGTGCAAGCCTCCTTCTGCAGGAAGGAACTATAAGAAAACTATAGAGGAAAATCCAAAAGCTAAAATGCAGCAGAAAGTGCAAAAGCTCAGCAGCACGACAGTTACCGGAAAGGGAACCCTAGAGATGGTGGGAAATATTTACAGCTTTTTGCGCTTGCTGTCATGCTGATGGAGGACTATACTGGAACTTGCTCACCAGTAAGGTCAGGGGAGAAATCTGACCCTAGGTTCAATCTCTCTGTACAGAGCGTCTCCAGAAAGAAACCCCTAAAGATATTCTCTGAATACCACGGGTACTTTTAATACCACCTGTCAAGCCTAGTCCAGGTTTGTGCTCCAGTCGAACAACCACCAACAACCCTCTGATGCCTGTGCTCAGCTGTGGATCTGGGCAGGGGGCTGGAGCGCATGTGGGCTGGCAGGCAAGTGAAGGCCTGAGGAAGATGAAAGATGTGCTTTGTGACTATAGCACCGACGGGATGGATGCAATTTCACTGCGTTGGCAACCATTATCTATCCCAGCTGCCCTTGTGGTTACAAATCATATCTAAGCGACCCTTACATGGGTCCTGATGTTGCTTGACCTAAAAGTAAAGATGATTTACAGGCATCCTGAGCTCAGAGTTTCTTATGCAATGTGGATACCAACAGCACGACCCAGAAATATTGCAGAGTTGGTGGCATAAGTGCAGACACTGGGGTCCGGGGAGTGTACGAGACTTTTCCTATTTTTGCTTGACAAGCTGCGTAGACATAGCCTAGAATTATCACTGTCCTCTACTCCATTGACATCTCTGGTATTTCCTCCAGGCCCTGCAACTGGCAGCACTGGATTCTTATTTTACCTGGCATCTGTTGTTTCCTTCAGGCCAAATGGTAGCCAGTGTGTCTCATACACTTTAATATCATATTAGCAAAGCTCCAAAATATGTGTGAACACTGGGAATGTGGTTTCCTAAGGTTACATGTTGTCAACTATTTTAAAGCCCAATTCTAGATTTTTGAATGAGAGAAACGAAACAGGAGGAAAAGTTTATACCGGAGTAGAGTCTTTAGCTTTCACTTCGCTTGAAAACCCCTGAAGATGGTTCAATAAACAGGGAAGAAATAGTTCAGCCTGTGAGGTGTGCCCCTCCACCTTCAGTGCCTTACGGACTCAACCTAAACCAGTCCTAACAGTTTGGACTGAAGTGGCATTTAACCTTCATTTCACGTTTCGTGGAATGCCAAGTCCAAAGGCTTTCACTATTCAACAGTTTGTCTGAGCAGCAGGGTGGGACTCTTCTGCAGATACTAAGATTTCAGACTTGATGAGTGTCAAGTTACACCCTTATCATGTACTGAATTACTTTATGATTCCTAACAGCACAGGGATAGACTGCCGAGGATGTGCAGTAAAGTCTAGCCATTCATCAGCATATACTATAAATGCGACCTTATGCTCTTGGAATGAGCTGCACCCGCCGTTCATGTTTTCCTGACCCCATCTGTCCCAGTTCTTGCCTCTCCTGAGACCTCTTCCAGTTTCCAAAGTGCCCCCTTTCTGAGGAACGAGCAGGTCCCTTTACTTCTTTTTTGGTTATGAGCTAACAGCCTCCTTACTTCCGTCTCCAGGTCATATCTCTATGCCAGCCAAGCATGACGCTTGCCATTGACATGCTATATGACCTAGGGCTGGAATTCATCTCAAATGCCTTGGCAGGCATAACTGAAATATCCCCCTTCTTTTAAGAGCCCGGTTATGCTTTGCGCTCAGGCTCTCTGCCTGTCACCTTCTGCAAGTGACGTTTTTCTCTTCTCCCTCTTCCAGGAATCAGCCTCTTAAGAGTCCTTTATCTTTCAATTGCTCTTCTCTAAGCTTTGGCAAACGACCCTTTCCCTGGGCTGAGAAGCAAGGATTGCAGAGTCACCTTGAACCCATAATATCGGTTTGAGGGATGCTTCTCAATTATGGCACTTGTTTTTATCTTTCCTGCATCTTTCTTTAGCAACCACTCATGATTTAATGTTAATGATTCAGATAAGGAAACTCTGCCACACAGATGGACTATGGGTACATGATATGTAACTAAAGAATACACATTAAAGTTCAAACTCTGGGCTAAGGAGCTAATGATCAAGTTACCTACATCAAGGACACCTTGACCTAGTAACCTTAATAAAGACAGCTTACCTTTTATCATGGGTGAGATGCAAAGGGCTATACGCATGTGCCAGTTTTAGTAATCTTAAAGCCGTGCTTTTCCCAATGACTGGTACCTTTCCTCGGTCTCACCCAGGCAGACTTTTGGTCATTAACTGCCACTCTACTTAGTGAAATGCCTTCTGGATATCAAGAATCAAAATCCACAGCAAGTGCATCAATAATCAGTGTTCTGCCAAAATGCAGCAGAGGCTGATTTTTCTAACCTCTTCTGCATAGAGATATTTGCACAGATCTATCTGAAAAGTAATGGCAAGAAAGAAGCAGTGCCTTTCCCGTTTGCTGATGACCTATTGTCTAGATAGCTATTTCCTTCCCTTCATTATCCATAATAATTTCACATTCATTTCTCACTCTCTCCCCCCCCCCACTAGTGTCATTTCCTTCAAAATCTTGCTGTTATCTTTTTCTTTTTACTTTTTTTTCCCCCTTCCTTGTACATGTGGCTTTAGAGTACAGAGCATCCTCCTTCTGCTTTATGCTCAGGAGAGAATCCTTGAGTAAGAAAGGATTAAAAAGCCTGACCTTCAGTTTGCCTTGCTCCATGGATTTAAATCAGTTTATACCAGTGGGGGCTCTAGCACAGCATATCTGTTATGTGTTTGTTCAAAGACTTTGCTTGTCTCAGTCCTCACTTTTTAATCTGTATTTTGGGAACTAGCACTTTGCCACTATCAAAAAACTATGCTTAAATAGGGAAATACGATTTATTTTGAAGTTCAACAATACGGAATATTCAGAGAAAGGCATTAAACTGCTTAAGAGTAAATATGTTTAATTTTAGTTTTAGAAACAAAGTTATTCTTCATATTTTCTTAAAGTAGCCCATTGTGCAATCCATTTAACTGCCCCAAAAATAACAGAATAATAACATTTAATTACACTGGGATACAATCAACTCCCAGCACACTTGTTTAATCAAAAGTAAATGTTGCATCTGCAGAACTTTTTAAACAATGTGTTATGACTGCAGCATGACATACAATATGTTACTAAACATAACAAAGAAAGTAATATAATAACCTCTGTTCTGTAGAGCAGTGATGTTTTAGCACAAATATCTTTCTATATTACCAGCCTGCTACAAAAAAATAAAAACTATAATAAATATAACTGAATTAGGTAGTATTTTGCCTCCTATTTTCAAATTTGGCTTTGGCATCTTTCAACTTTCAACTACTGACTGTTCAGTATGGTATTTGAGTTACCCAAAGACATATTATATAATTTATTTATATAATTGGTTCCAGCAATATGCTGAGTGTTGTTTGAAGCACAGTGATAAAAACAGCTCTTGCCTCAAATTATTTACAGTCTAGATAGACACATGGTCCAATTCCCTCACAGCTTAAAAGCTCAAGATACAAAACAGCTTTTAAAAATGCTGAAGATCAAATTGGTTTCAAGAAATTTCACTCAGTGCTAGTAAGCTGACCGCATGTCTTTTGTCTGAAATTTCTGTCGTAGACAATATTATTACATGAGGGCTATTTTCCAGCGGGTCTGACTTGCTCCAGCACTCTCAGTCTCTTCCTGACAGGTTCAAGAACTGGACAAAGATGATTTTGGTTGTAATCCATACTGGTGGAGTATTAAGAAGGAAAAAAAATCTGGATTTTAGGCTACCATTAAACCCCTCAGATTCTGGACCTTCTGTCCAGTTCTTGCATTGTGTCCTGTAAGAATCACTGAGGAACCATTTGCCTGCTCAGAAAAGAGGCAAGTGACCTTTTCCACTTCTAAAATGCTCTTTTATACTGCAGGCTAGTAGGTGTGTCTATAAAACAGCATAATGCCAGCCATTAACTAAACCATTATGTAAAAAGGGATCACTCCAGCAATTTTTTGTGTCATGCATTTCTAAAATATATGTTGTTCCTCCCAGATTTTTCATGAATTGCGATCTTGGGACATGTCTCTGCTGGGCAGCAGTGATAGCATTTGTCTTGAGGAGAATCAAAAGCAGCTGAGTCAAAAGTGATTGCTGCGAGGCAGAACGAACAGGTTGCAGTACCTCAGCCTGCACTGCAACCAAGCATAATCAAAAGCAGAGCTTTGCACGAAGCCTCAGGATCTCTGCTGTTTTCTTCTCCCATGAACCACGTGTCAGCCAGCACTCACCAGCTATCTCTCTCTGAACAATGTTTAATTTATTGAATTGTTTCATTTATCACAACCACAAGGGTGCTTTAAAGCCCGAAATGTATTACATCACTGAGAAATGCATGTTCGGGGAGGGTGAGAGCCCCTGCGTTGCTGTCATTACTGCAGTCATTAAATAAGATGATCAGAGTTTTAATTGTTCCCCTAATCATTGCATCATACCTCTGTTTGGGTTAGGGATGCTGGCAAAATGCTTTATGGGCTAGTCACCATTCCAAAAAGTGTCAGAAATGAATCATCTGCTGTCTTGCTGTGGTCTAGGGACACTGACCTTAAGGAACACAAAACATGAATCATCTCTCCATCCACGTGCAAGGCTGCTGAGCTGTACTGCTCTGATTCCCCATGGCCTTGCAGGAGAAATGGGCCTGACACCACTGGCATTCCTGGAGGAGTCCTCCCTGTTGGAAAGGACAACAAATACCCAGCCGTGATGTTCGACCTTGTCCTCTGCCCACCAGGGAGTGGGAGTGTGACAGAAAGAGGACACAAAGAAAAAGACAGTTTTCAGGGTGCTGCCCAAAAGCTGAAGATGTGACCATATTGTTTTTAAGTGGTAGCTTTCCACAGGGAGCCAGCATGGGTTTTATCTGGCCAACTGCCTCAAAATCAGTCACTCTAAATCAGTCTGCTGGAATCTAGGCAATGTAAACCTTTTCTGTCCCTAGCACATGCCAACATTCACAGCTGCTAAAATGTGGGCATACTCCTGCGACCCAAAAATAAATCATGACCATAGTCTATATACCCAACCCTGCATCCTTGGCTGCAACTGTCTTAGAGGCCAGCTGTGGAGAATTTGAGGCACTTAGACTATTAGGAAATGCTGCCTACAGAAGGAAAGAGATTATGGCAAAATTTTTTTCTATATCTTGTGAGTTGTAAAGCCAGGGAGACAATAGATATGAGTTAAGACAGGGCAAGAGCTGAGGTGGACAGAATAAAGTGCTTCTGGAAAGTCGAAAGCAGCTGTGCATTGAACTACTTCCAATCCATTGCCCATGTCTTCTGTTGGTGGCCTACACTGAATCACGCCATTTGAGGCTCTGACCATTGTGCTGGGTTGGCCAGGAAGGTTTGTGTGATAACCTCATAGTCCTTATGATAGCAGAGAGAAGAATGAAAAAGTAACTTCCTGCTGTGCAGGGGCAAGATGCCAAGACAATTCAGAACGCCCATTGGAGCGTCCCATGGTGTCTAATGTGCTGAGTGGTCTGTGGCAGTTCGCCTAGTCATTGGAAAAATGAAAAACTGATGAATACTGATTTCAAATGGACAAGGTTCGAATTATGAATGTGGTAAGAACTGCCTGGTATCTTGAAGAATATTTCAATTCCAGGCAAAAGAAATCATGCCTACAGCTCAGTATTAAGCCCTTTCTACCTCTCTGATTCTGAGAGGTGAGATGATTATCAGACTCTATTTTATGTTGTGAAGGAGTGAAGCTGCTCAGCACCTTGCAGCGGCAGACTATGAGGTGGCTGTTTATGAGGAACATTTTTGTGTTTTATTAATATTAGCCACTAACCAGAAGAATGGTGCAGTCTGCCATAGTCTCGAATGCATCAGATAAAAACGGTAGTAAAAGAGGATGATTTGCTGGGATTTGCTATATTTAAATACTCGTTTCTAAAATAGGAAGGAAATCTGTACCAACATCTGCATAAAATCCAGCTTACAAAAACCAGCGTATCCTAGAAGAATAGCTCAGACGCCTTTTATAAAAGAAAAATGGTTTAATTACAAACTGATGTTGCTCAGAGTACGTTCTCCTATCTTTAGTACTGTAATTCTAGGAGCTGAGGATTTGTTGTTAGTCTTCTTAACTTTCGTTTTGGGTGGAAAATAACTCTATTCAGAGGGGAAAGAGAAAAATGTCAGGGAATTTAAGAGAAAGCATTACACAGCTGCTTCCCACCTCTCCACAATCACAGAATAAATTAAGTAGCAGCTCCTCTAAACTTAGTGTTCACCTTTCAGTGTTTGAGATGAGTTACCTGGACAAGACCACAGGCAACTCTGTCTCTCCATAAAACAAAAAAAGCGATAGGGCAGGTTATGAATTGCTGATGCAGGCAGTAGCTAGCTGCTCAGAAAAAAAAGACTTGGTTGAAATGTGCTGGATAATCAAAGGGATGATTAGTCAGCTTATGAACTAGGTGAAATCAAAAAGCCGTGTTCAATGATGTGCCCCCTTTCACACGTGTGCAATTGTCTGACATCTCCTAGACCCATTGTCGAACCACAAGAAGTGTTTTTTTTCCCCCCACACCTAGACTGTATAATTGGCAGCCAGTAAAAACTTCCTGAGAAATGAAACCTGATTTCCATTTCCAGAGGGCACAAAAACCATTAGGCATAGCTGAGGATCATGAGAGAAGAATTTAATTTCACTGCATGTGCTTAAATCTTGCCCGTTTAAAGCATGACTGTTAAGCACAACAACAATTTAAAAATATTTTTAAGTGGGAAGCCCCACATCCTAATATTGTACGTATCAAAGGGCTACGGCACTTGAGCTGTGATGTGTAGAGTCTCTAATATTTGCAAATCAAATACAGATCAGGAAAAACGAAGCCATTCAATTTAACAGCAACATCTGCCTACATAGTCACTGATGTAAATGACTATGTTAGCATGGTGTGCTGTGAATAAATTGTTCCATTGGCATTATCGAGGAAAGACTGCTGCTATGGCACCTGTATATCTTATGGTTGGTATTGTCAATAGGTTGATACTTATCCTTTGTGTATCTCAGTTTACCTACTAGAAAGCCTGATGTAATTATAGACAGACATTGCATATGTTCAAGCAAATGGTAGAATTGTGATGCTTAATAATACTTGAAAGAAAGGCTTTAAGCAAAAATCCCAGGGTCCAGCCATGCCAGCGCTTTGGAAAGGATCTGACTTCATCCCCGTTTTCATTTCCTCAGACTGCCTTCTCTCTCGTTTGCCTATCTCCTGCCTTTCCTGTATTCCTTTGCGTGCAGAGCGGCCACCCATTGAGATGCTGAGATCTGGCATCTGAGATTCTTTCCTGCTGAGACCACCCACAATGATCCCTTAAAATAATAAGATAATTACCTGAAGAATGAAAATCCCAGCAGAGCTGCTACCATTTTATTATCCCCCAATAAAAGGGTCATTCTGTGCTTAACCACAATACCTCTTGGTAATATGACTTAGGTCAGTCCCTATTACTTAGTTTGCTTCTTTCTGCAGGCCACATTCTGCAGGCTAGGACTACATAAGCTTGCTGAGGTTTGCCTACTCATCTGATTTTTCACAGGAAAGGTTAAGAGTCTTTGACCCACCATGACCAGCATCCTAACAGACAGATAGGAATCAATTTGGCAAAAGAAAGGCTGACCACGAGAAAAAAAGACTACCTGGCTCCTTGCACTCTGGGTTTGCTTTGAGGGTGCACAGCTTGACTAAGCTACTACTACCTTCTTCACAAATAGGGCTTTTAGTGAGGTTCTGCCATGAGGGACTCCCTCCCTGAAACACCTTAGCTTGGCACCTAAGGATCACTAATTAGGCTGGTTGGCTCCGTTCAATGTGGGGAGGGCACAAAGACAGAGAGAGAGAAGCAAGAGGTAACTTTGCCTGTCCACAACATACTGAAATGTAAAACTTCATGAAACTGGAGGAAATGGTATGAGTCTTATGTTCACATGTGACATAGGTTTATACCACCGTAAAGTATAATTACTTTCTTATTTATAGTCCTGATAGGTATAGAAATGAGTACACAGGACAACAAGGGTCATTAGTTTCAACCTTTGCATTAGTATGTGATGGATGTTCAGCTCAGAAGTGTCCGAAGATCATTCCTTTCCCTTTTGACCACATACGACATCCTAGAACAAGCATAAAAGCCTTTTAGTTAAAACCTAAAATGAAAGCTCAGATTCTGCAAGGGTCAGAACAAAGAGGACCCTGATCATGGGGATGAATTTCTAGCACAGATGCTCATTTTGGCTTCATTTCAGGAGCCTCTGAGCCTACCATGCAATTAGGCAATCTCTTACCCATCACATCCCAGCACAGACTCCACTGACTTGTGTCAGACTTGGATGATGCTCTGACCCTGCAGTCCCACTGCCTCTTTTGAACTGAACAAAACCAAAGCAGTTCATTTTTTCTCATTCTTCCCTGCCATAGTTTTAAGAAAGATATATTTTTAAGAGGACCGGAGTAAATAGCACCTTTTTGTTCTTCCTCCAAATGTGGGAGCCCCTCTTTGCTTCTGTGTTAAGAGGCTGAAGTCTTACGGGGTGGTTTTTGAGACACAGAAGCCGGGAGCTGAACGCAGCAAACTGGATTGGCAGGCGGCTTGGGAGGTTTTGTCCTTTTCTAAATTGGGACAACATTGGACAATACAATAGATGTCCTATTTCCCTTAGCAATAATCTCGTTCCCATGTAGGAACAAAACTATTCAGCCCTTCAGTATTCATAGTTTATTCAGTCAGGAAACATATTATTGCCTCATAAAATGGGACACCTGTCTCGTTGTCCATTAAATATTAACAGCAGCTACACAGAAATGAACTGTAATAGTTTTATTATAGTAATGCTCTGGGTAAATCTTGTTACCGTGTGGCGTGGATGTCAGCAAACAGAAAGAAAGTACGAAAACATGAATTTTGTGTGAAAATTGCAGTCTGATTTGATTTAGACGCAGCTGCTCCCCTCTGGCACAGGTAACAGTACCGAGTGTTGCTCTGTCTTTCAACTATACTGTAATAACAATAATTCTTATCATTTCTGAAGTGTCTTTTTATCAGGAGATATCAAAGTATTTGTCTATGATGGAAAAAAGCCCTCTGCAATGTGAAGCAGAAGAAATCAAGGTGCAGACAGTAGCTGCGGCAGGTTGCTTCAGCTGCAAGAAAAGCAGCGCAGAAATAGGACTAGCATATCGATGGCCGGTCCCCAGCGCCAGGTTTTATCCGCTTAACTCTGCTTGCTATATAAAGGACAGTGCGCCACACCTACCAGCGACTTATATCCCACACAATCTCCTTAACGCCGCTGCCTGCTTCTTGACCTTTAGCAGCAGAGTACGCAAAACTGGGGTTTTGAGGATCTTGTTCGAAAAAAAAAACGCCTGTACTTTCTACTTCCTCCTTTCAGCCAGGGCAGGAAGCGGTAGTACAGAAATATCACGACAAAAGCTATTCTTGCAGCTTTCCCAGCCTGGCTCTGCATTTGACCCTCAACATTTCTGTTCATTGTGGATAAGACTAAAGGAACCTCCAGATCAGGCTGGAAGTCTTGAGAGTCCAGACTTTCTTGGGGGCTTTCCAGTCTTTCCTGGGTTTAGCTGAGCTGGGAAATCTGTAAGAATAGCTTTTGTCATACTGTTTCTTTATTCCTGTTTCCCAGCCTTACTGAAACAAAGAGGTACAGGCAGCAGTTTTGGCATCTCAGAAGAGTAAGATTTTCCTGGAACTTAAAAAAAAAAAAAAAATGTCGGATTCTGTTCCCTTTACAGCTTCTGGTCATTTCTAGCTCATGGACTCTTGTTTAGGTGCATTTACTTTATCCTGAAAAGTTATCTATTACCCTTTTGCCCAGTTTTATACAGTAATTTATTTTTTAAAATTTGTTTATGTTAGTTTTGTAGACACAAATCAGTAATTAAATCCCATGGGCATGAAACACAGAAAACCACTGAAGACTCAGTTTTGGGGCTTCTTCATATTCCTCAAAGAACTCCAAAAAGCAAAGCTTTGAGACAACAGTATAGGGAGATATCCTAGGCCAGGTAAAACTGTTCTTAAGGTCTTTTGGTCACTCCAGTAGGACCCAAATGGTGCATCCTGGAATGTCATAAAAATTGAACTGGCTTAACTGGGAATCACTGGGTCACTGGACCACTTTAATTGGAATTTGCAAAGTTCATAAGCCTGTCAATAAATGACAAATCCATAAATGAGCAGATTACCCCCAAATAATTGGCAATAAAATCTTATCTTCACACTACCTTCATGCCTTCTCTATATACTGAATATTTCCTAAAAAAAAAAAAGAAGTGCCAGTTTTAAAATAATTCAGAGAAGGTTTTATTTAATATTAGTGCTATTTCTCATGTGACTCAGTACATAATACTATAAAGTCAGACTTCTGTCATACTATACATCTACTATACAGACCTTGAGGGGGAAGAGTGCGTAAATTCTGGAGAGTCAAAAACTACCTGCAGTAGATTTTCTCATGTGGAACAAAATTCCTTAAAGTGAAGGACTATGAGACAGAATATGTACCTGTGTAGTCTCTATTTCCTGCCTTGCTAGAGTTTGTAGCTGGGTATAGTCCCCGACTAAAGAGTGTGTGGGAACTGGAGGGAAAAAGGGAATTCCACAGTTTTGGCAGGAAATCTTCTGTAGCGATTTTTGTGTGCTTGGGGGGTAGCAACGCTCAATGCTTGAAGCTGATCAGCAGCTTGTTAGAGTAAGTTCCAGGACTGGCACACAGAAATGTTTACAATTACAGGTGCCCAGTAAACGCTATTTATGGCTATCCCAAGAGCCGGCTGAATGATGAGGAGAAGATTTACAAATGTATATGTGAATAAATAACCTTACAGCTGTTTGTGGAGTAACTTTTCGTTACTTAAGCTGCTTGTAGGGTCACAGTATTTGTTACTTTAGAATATGCACATGATCCAAAATTTTAAGGGGTGCTTGTTGGGGAGTTTTGTTGTTGTTTTTGATGACTGCTCTTAACATTATCCTGTTGAACTTTTTCAGTCAGCTAGTCAGACTGCTGCAACTATGCCATGTAACCCAGCAAGATAAAGCCAGTCAACAATCAGAGCAAACGAGCTGCACAGAAACTATAGGCAGATGTACTACTCGCTCAAGCTAGCTAGCGAATTTTTACAACAAATGACACTTACTGGCAAAAGTTAGGAAACATTTTATAAATGACGCGCGATCCAGAGAAAAGACAGAATGTCACAGAATGTCATCTAATTCAGGGTTCGATGATCTTAGTAACTTTTATTCCGGCGTATGTTATTTATGCCCTGTTTATTGAACTTGACCCTAAAGCAGAACAAGAACCCATCAAGTACATTCTGTGCCTTAAAGAATTTATATTTTATCATTAAAAATACAGTGTTAGTGGATACTGCTCTGTCTCAGATCATAAAGTTCAGTTCTGGACTAATGAAAAGCATGTATCAGCATTATATTATACTTGAATAGAAAATTTTGAAAGAATTTTCTTTCCGCATATGATCATTGTCACATTTGATGCCAAAAAGGCTTCACAGACATATAAAAAAAATTCTCTAATTTTTGACAAAGCTGTGGCTTACTAATTTGTTTATGTGCAGTTAGAAAGAAAAAAGGAGAGAACGTGGACCCAAGTTTTATGTAACTGCCTAGTGACTCTATTTACTGAAAAATGGAAACAAATAAAAAAATAGAAGCAATCATCCAGTTCAGTTGTGTCTAATGGCAGATAATGTTGGTGATAAGCACTGTAATATGTTCTGCCTTCTTATCTGGAAAGACCACAAATAATGACTAACTACTGACACAAATAACAATTCCCTTAGCATACTCTTTTTTTCCCCCTCCAACTGTGTGTGGACTCTCTGAATAAGAACCTTGTGATGAGGATGACTTCTGAGTTACTTATGAGATATCTTGAAATAATTATTTAATTTATGACCTTGTTGATTACCCTGGCTGAACAAGGAAAAAAGCTCAAAGCTCCCAAACCTCAGCCTCTCCTGCTCTTTGATCCTCCAGTGTTTTATTTTCTCAGCAGTCCAGCTGTATGCTTCTTATACCGTATGTATTGTCAGGATTATCTTCAGCAATGTGAACTATAAACAGAGCTCACTGCAGCCTGGCTAAGGGAATGGCAGAAGGCCAAAAAGGAAAATGGCCCTCTTCATCTTGCAGGCATACAAAAACGGTGCCAGAAAGGTTCTTTTTTCAGTATTCTTAAAGACCTCTAATATAAGTTATACATTAGCGTGGTCTCCTCCCAACTAGGTCTTTCTTCGTGGTGAATATTTTTGATAGAAGATTGTGTCTGAGGTTTAACTGTATTTAAAAGCTCAGTAGTAATGTTTGAGAAATCATTTGTGCCTCTTTAGCTTTTGTAGTAGCTGATGTGGGGAGCAGTCAAAGGTTGTTCTGACTTCATGAGTGACAATGACAAAGTAAAGCCCTAAAATAACAGAGCAGTTGTTTCCAGGAGATGGGATACTTCTGCGTAGTCATGATGAGCACAGGGATTTCTTCTTCTTTTTTTTTTTTAAGTTATGAGGAAAGGAAGACTTGTTCCCATTTTCCACTGGGATATTCTTCAGCAATACATTCTGGGAGACCAAAGAGCAGACATTAGCACTTTTTGTTTCCATTTGCTGTGAACTTAGATAACACAGTTCCTCCATGTCTCAGGTTTCTCATGCGTAAATGTGGAAAGCAAATCCTCCCACTGGCTTGCAATGTCCTTGTAGCTATAATGTCCAGTTCTGTCAAGATTACTACTATGAAGAAGTATTTTATTTTCCTGAAATCTATCTGAAGAGTAAGGATAAGATCCACAAAACGTTTGAAATCTCTTAACCTCCCTATGGGACGCTATTTCCCTTTGAAAGTAGCAGGTAGAAGAGGCCAAAGGGGGAATTAAGAACGTAATGAATTCCCTGAATCTGTGCCCACGGTACCACTGATATAACAAGGAGTGCCAGTGTAGGTCCCAGGTTAAAACAGGTCAGTTTTCTCATTAACGGGAGCACCAGATGGCATCAATGGAGGTGGTTTTCTGAGTTTTGCTTAGCCATTCTTGAAAAAATGCTTATTTCAGGCTGTGGTGAAATTCTTTTAGTAGGGTAAGCGTATCACTGACAAAACGTAGGGTCCCTTCTGGAGTTCCTCAAAGGACTGGGAAGAAGTGCTGAGAGTAGAACAGCTGATCGACCTTCCCCGGAGCTGTCATTAATGTCCAGACTATGTTCTTGCTTCCTCATGTCACACATAACTTACATTACAGTTTGGTGAAGGAGAAAGAAACGTTTCATCTTAAGTCTTGATTACTGACCTGCTGCGCAGCCCCGCGGAGGCTGGAGTCCGCGGTGGCCGAGGTTTGTCTGGAACAACCCCTCACACATATATAAACTTCAGACTAGGTTAAAGGTCAAACTTTGTTTCTGCCTTTTTTGACTCCAAGAGCTAATGCCCTCAGGCAAGCAGGCTATTATGTTTTATTTTGTCAGTTAGTGGAAAGCAGCTGTACAGTTTAGCATAATTAACGAGGAGGTCAGATAGTAATGCTCTGTATACAATAGCGTTGCAGGCAGCGCTAAGGCAAGTAATTGCCAATAAAAATGGTATCTTGTAAAAAGAGAGCGGAAAATCCATCTCTCTCGGAGAAAAATTTAGGAGCACAGTATTTCTGTTTAGTCATCCTTAAAAATATTCCTCCTTAAGGACCTTCAAGGCCAAAAAATCATCTACCAAAAATATTGGGAAAATAATCTACAGCAATACTCAGTATTGTTTACTACGAACTCTGTAAACACAGACTGTTGCAAACGTACACAAAAATATCCAATTAAAAAGAGGACCATTACACACAGTCCTCTGTTTACTGTATGTTCTGGTGCGTCTACAATTCATTTAAAAGATAATAAGTGTTGATGCTCCCAATAGCTTCCCGTAAGTCCTGCTGTGAAAGATTTTTGTTCTGTTCTTCTTTGACGGCAGAAGAATACATTTCCACAGGCAGGTGGGAGAAAAGCTATGGATTTGTATACTCTCATCTGTGATCAAATGGCTGCTTCACCCCTGCTGAAACCAAGCAGGGGAAGAGCAGGAGGCACGCTTGCGAGAATAACGAACCAGCAAACTCGCTAGCTCGAGCTGAGTCATTTAATTGGAAATTGAGAGCATGGAAGAAAACGGCATAGACAGTGATTTTGCTTCCAAACTAGGTTCCACTGTTTAATGTGTCTTCGTTCTTTTTGGATGGAATTACTGGGTGGCTTCTGACGTGCCCATAGGTGATAAAACTGAGGGCTTACGAACATCCGCCTCGCTCACTCCACTGCAGGGATAATACTCGGGTCCGATGAAAGGCCTCTGACTGGCTTCCTTGAGCATCTTCCCTTTTTACAATAGTGATGGACCGTAAGACAAAGCATGTTTCAGGACATCTTTTCACTTCAAGAAAGGTCTTTGTGGCTCTGCCACAAAGTAAAGATATCTGAAGCCCTTTCTGCCAGACTTTCTCACATTGACTAGTAACTGCTTTTGTCAGAAGGTATTGTTAAACTGGAGGCTGCAAGGATCAGTATATATATTATGTAGGTTCCGACATGTATATATAGTTTCTTTATGAACCCTTGCCCTATGTGAACACTGTGGACCAGAATGCCTATTAGCTTCTTACTCCATTTACAGTTCCTCTAATTTCGGTGAAGGTGTTCCGGGTGCAATATTAATCAGCACAGCTGATGAGTACAGTGAAGTAAAATAAAATAAAATAATAAAATGAATAGAACTAGTCCTGACTGGCTTTGGAAAAGGCTGCAAAGCTGTAAACCACAAGCAAGGCAGACAGGAATATTACTATATGAACTGTCTTTCTTTCTTCCCTCTTTCTTCCTCTGTCTCTGCCTCCAGAGAGGCAGCCTTTCACTTTCACATCTGCGTTATCCAGACTTCTGCCTGCCCTACTTGTGATATCACTCAAACAGAAGGAGTATCTGTAAGGAAATATACTTGTCACGACATACCCTGGGAATATAATGCATCAGATACACATCTTCATTTCACAGCTATTTTGGTGTGTCAGTGATGATCTTGGGAGCTGTAGAATCAAACCAGAGTTTGGGTTACTGACGATTTTTTACTATTAGGTGAAACGTTCAGGCACTTTTTTCAGTGCGTTGAAGAGACGTGCTAATGTTTTAACCTAAGAGACAACGCTAACAGTATCCTTAGACTTGGCACTTGCCTCTTGGACTCCCTCTTTCCCCAGGCAAATACTGCACACGCGTTCTTTTGCCTGATACACAGATAGTCATAACTTGGTGATTAGTGCAGTTTCCAAGGCCTACCAAGATAAATCAGAAAGAACCACTGCATTGCTTTATATAGGCTAATAACTTGAAGCAAGTGGTGCATGGAATGCAAAGAAAACTGTCGGAAGCGTTATTTCTGTCGAACAACTCCCTGTCAAAGATAACAGCAAGGAGCATAAATACTGGATGGTGAAAGCAGAAGACAGCAAGTAGGAGAATCAGGAAGGAGTCTGAAGACCAGATAGCCAAAGATATGAAAACAATGAAGAAATTCTCAGCTGATTCTGCCATCTCTGAGACATGACCAGTACAGGTAGAATGGCAGCATGTATATGTCTCGGGGAGAAAGAAAGTGGTGCAGGGAAGAGAAGGGGAATTAGTAAATTCTAAATTAAAAGACAGCAGAATCTTTTTTTTTTTTTAAATCAAACATCATGCATCTTAGAAGCTTGAATAGATCTTTAAAACAAAGATGGTTTTATGGTTTCATGGGGCTGGTATCGTGAATGAACAGCATCCCTAAAGCATGGTTACCACTATGGAAAAAAAGAAAATCAGAGCATTCATTTGGCCCTTGTAGGAGCTCTGGACACATGCAAAGGATAGTGAACAGTCCTTACGCGTAGAAGAACAGGGAGTTGTATTTTGGCCTGTCTGCAATAATGAGAAGCTAATAAAAAGAGTTTTTAAAAAGGGTTGATTTTGTATAGAGGGTCCTTTTTCTTTTTATCCTTACTAATTTTGGGTATTTGTTCTCGACTAGATTAATGTCATTTCTCTTCTCAAAAGCAAACACATATAAAACATTGCCTGTAAATTTATTCTGATTGCCGCTTCATTGATTCTGAAGCTGAAATAATGTACTCTCCAAAGCTACTAATATTTCTATTGTGACCAAACTTGTCCTGAGTTTTACAATCTTAATTAGTTTCACAGTTGTCTTGTTGTTTTCCTGTACTCCCCCTCTGTCTGTCCATCACCATCTGTTGTCTTACATGGTAAGATCTTAAAGAGAAGACCATTTCTTTGATCCGTCTTTATACAAGACTTTACAGAAATAGCTTATTATGGGAACCCACGGCTGAAATTCCTAAACACCATGGCAATAAAAGTAGTGGACAGAAAGAATAACATGTCTCAGAAAAGGTGGAGAGTTGCCCAACTTCTGGCTTTTGGATAGTGTCTCCCACTTTCTGAGTGTTTCTT
Organism: Struthio camelus; assembly: GCF_040807025.1. Taxonomy (NCBI): domain Eukaryota; kingdom Metazoa; phylum Chordata; class Aves; order Struthioniformes; family Struthionidae; genus Struthio; species Struthio camelus. The sequence goes on along the minus strand of NC_090943.1, from coordinate 65,791,654 downwards.
TTGTTCCTGTGCCATTTCTGCTCTGCCTATTACAGGAACTACTAGAACAAGGGATCAGATGAAAACTTAGATGTGAGGAAACAGACCTAGATCGGAGCACAGAAATAATTTGGGGGAAAAAAAGGCAATGAAAGATGTCGGAAAAGAAAAAGCGAACATCAAAAATCTTCCTGTGTGACAGCAGCGCAGAAAAGTCACCTTTGTTTGTACCTGTACATCAGACAGTGTGTTCTGGATTTTGGGTTGATTTTTGTCAAGTTAGAAGCATTTAAATGAAGACAAGGTCTTTCATTTCTTCGATATCAGTCTCCCAGTACTGAATTTTCAGTGGACCCAGTCAGTGACTGCTTACTGAAATGAAGTATCTGCGTTATCCTAAGGGTCAGCTATGCTGAAGGGCGAAATGGGCACTTCTCCTTTGGCATCTCCTTCTCTCTTCTGTCCAAGGGCAGATCATACCTCGGCGTAATACTCAGCAGAGGCTTACTGCTCTTCTGCCCTCTGTTTCCCAGAAGACATTTGTCATTTACACAGGCCGTCAACATAAGACTGTGGTTCATTCAGCAAGTAATCGACTTGATTACACGGGGACAACAAAGCGAAAAATATTGCTTCACTGCAAAGTGAATGGGTGAAAAGAATTGGCACCTCCAAAATTTAGCTCTATTGTACATTCTTGTACAATAAATCTTGAACAATACATCTGAAAGAAATTAGTATTTTTCACTACAGAGTAATAGGAAAGGCTAAACCCAATGGAAGCATATCAGTGCAAAGGGCTTGGATTAGATGCAAAATATATGGTCTACAATTTATTTCCAAAATCCGAGGTTTGCGTCTCGTAGATATATAACAGTTTGGGAGATACACCGTCATGAACTTCAATGCATGGATTTCAGCACTTGAACAAGTAAGCATGAAACTGTGAAACTGAATATTCAAGAGGACCAGACTTTTTGTATTCCCTAAAGGACATTCATTTTCACAGCTGTTCATCTTAAATTGTGATCACTGATATTCAGTTGCTCTTCTAACGGAGACTGCATTTTTCTAATAAGGCTGAGCTTGTTATTTAGAAAGATTTATTAAATTATGTTAATTAATACTTAATCAATTGTTACAAAGTTCAACAAGTCAGCAAGTTGCTTATATCCATGGTTCATGACCATTTTTAGTCTCTTCTCACTTATTCTGTGTAGCACTATCATTTATAGAACCATCATATCAGCTCGCAGTATTCTTTTAATCTGATATAAAAATTTCTAAATATATCATTACTATAAAATATTACCTTGATAGCCATTTATTTTTAATGTTTTCATCATCCACTTTTTAAAATGAATATCCAAATCTGTCCTAATATTTTAAAGTTCTATGACCTTTGAAATAAGTTATAGCCCTGTCTTAAAGAACTAGATATTATCTCTGTCACATCTGTAGTTTGTCTTAATATAGGAAATTGCAAGGTGATTCAGGAAGTACTGAAGTCTTACTCTTTAGTTTTTTAAGGTGATTTTAAAGGACCAAGAATACTACCCGAAACATGACTGTGCTCCCAGGGTAGTCCCTAGCACGTGTAACACAGCAGCCCATCATGCAGGACAGTAATTAGGAATGCTAGTGCTGATTGGCATCCAGGTGGCGTATTGTTCATCCTGATTTTCAGGTCATTCCACCAAATGGGCAGATGCTTAGGAAATCATAATAGAGATTATTAGTTTGAGAGTTCCACTTCAGCAGATGACCACTGCTAAGTGCAAGATTTTCACTTAGCCTGACTCCGTGGTTGAGGAAATAGCTGCATCTGAGAGCAGAGGAGAAGTTAACTATGATGAACACATGTATTTGGTGTTGTCTTTAGGGACGTAATTGTCAGTGTGCCTCTGGCTCCTTGGAGGAGCCATCCAGGCTTGCATTCCTTTCCTTTCTTACACCCTGTAATCACCAGGGTGAAGACAGTCATTACCCTGCAGAAGTGTTTGCAGAATGTGTTGACTCTTGCACCTAAAGCCTGTGAAAAAATCAGGGCAGCAATAAATGGCCCAGAAAGCACTGGGGTCTCACTTACGAGCTGTCGGCCAGGTTAGCTTCAGGCAGGTTCTCCAAGGAGCTGAACGCCTTGGGGACTAGTCCTGTCTGCCTTAGCAATATCCAGAGGTCAGTGTGACTCTTTCCATGGAGTGTGAGAAAGTAGAAAATGGAAGCAGAAATTCATAGCAAAAGGTTTCTAAGTTCTGCCGCAGAGAGAACAGTTGGTATAATCCCTTTTACTTCATGAGGTAGGGCCACAGGACTGAGTAAGAAATGTCGGTGGTCAGCGTATTGCATTACAGTGTGCCCTGGGGAGCAAGTGTAGTTGAGAAATACCAGCATGTTCAGGCTGCACTCCTGCATTCTGGAAGATTTTGATCTGCCCCGGCCCCCTTCTTGGACCTGACCAATTTAGGCTCACCTTTCTATTCTCCTTCCCTTCCTTTGCCTTAGTTTTCCTCCGCATTGCACCTGCCAGAAGCAATTGCCCAGCAGCAGTATAATGACCGTTGTCTGCGGAGCTGTTATACGGTCCATGTATGCCACATAATAGGCTCAGGATTAGCTTAGCTTTTAGCCTTAGCCTTTGTCACTGTGTCAGGCTCCTCACTTGGTAAAGGCAGGCTATTTCACGGTGTTTGTTCACGCAGCCAAATGCATATCACAGGAGTAAAGCAGGTTCGATCACACAGAGGCAGCATTCAGGAATGCAATAGCCCTAACGCAGACTGAGGCAGAGAGGCAGATAGCTAACCAAACTGGATCACCGAGCGCGAGGTTATTGCTCAGAGGGCAAGTGAGGATCCTTAGATGGGGAGTGAGCTGGAGAATACCAAGCTGCCAGTAGGGACAAGGGATTACTCCTCCTGACTGAGGCAGTACGGAGGCTGCTGCTGAATCACTGAGGATTTACACTAGAGAAAGGGCACTGAAAAGTTGCAAAAGGTTATAAAAGAGCAGCAAGAATGACTTGGAAAAATTTGCCTTATAGCAAATGACATAAGGCTTCTAATCTGCCCAATTATTAAACAGAGAATATGGTTAATCGTTGGTGTAGTTTACGGAAGAACATGATCAAACCTCGATCACCTGAAGTTTTTAAATCAGATTGGGTTTCTAAAATACAAGATAGCTCAAAAAGGACTTAAAATGATGAAATTACAAAATCACGTTCTCTACCCTTTGTGCTGGGTAATCAACAGAGATGTTTACTTTGCCATTTTTATTAAGTGCAACACCCATCTTTGTTAAGTGCAACATATCCTGAGTTGCACTCAACCTGTGAGTTGAGCAAATTCCCTATGCTTATAAGAACGTATCTCTAATTTCAATCCAAAACTTATTTTTTGTGTCTTTGTTTTGCAAATTTTTCCACTCACTGTACAATAGGTCATGAGGAGGCAGGAGAATATATGGGTTCCTATATGAGCGTAGAACTGTGCAGTGGTAATATATTTACTTGCAGCAGATGGAATGAATATGGGAGAACATCTAATGTGGTAATTGACACTAAAATCTAAGGCATTAATTAAATGTGTGTTCTACTTAAGGAGTCAACTGAATGATGAGTGACAATTAAAAATGATGTCTTTATAATTATTCCAATTCCTATTTATGAAAGTAGAGTGTGACTGCATATTAAAATATGATTGAAGGTTTTATGACTCCTCACTCTTTCACTGTTAAAACGTTTGCAATTATTTCTCACTCAGATTAGAGCAATGCATAGCAATGTAAAGTAAAACAGTGTAGGCTTGATTCTCCAGTCGCTTAGCACAGGTTTTATACTGGCATATGGTGACTTCCTTAAGCAGAGAACTCCTCCTTTAGGGTGGTTTGAATGGACAATTAGTCTCAGCATGCTGAATACTGCAAATTCAATATGAACATCTGGGGATGTGTTGACAGATCAATGATTCTTTTTTAAAAATAATATTTGGTCAGGTTTGGAATGTCTGCTGCCTGAATACACGCTGCAGCTGTAATGGTGGAGGTTCCTCCTCCCGGAGAAGTCAGTGGGAAAATTCCCTTTCCTTACGAGGGAGTGAGATTAGTCCATTCACAGAATTTGTTATTCTTTCCCTCAGTCTGTGTATGTCCAATATATTTCTTTGAAAATATTTAACTAGTATAGCAGATTCAAACTTTGCAAAAGGGATGCATACAGCTCACTTTGGCTCAGGTTAGCTAAAAGTTCTAATTGGTCATAATACCAAAAAATGTTCTCAACCCAAATATCCCATACTTCTACAACGACTTCCTAAGACATCAGACGGTGGAAAATTCCCTTCTCTCTTCAAGTTATTGAAAACTCCTCGCAGCTGCAACCAGAATTAATTTCTTCTTGTCCATTATGTAACCATTTATAGTCCTCATTTTCATATATTTTTTTTTCAGTTGTATTGCAAATATTTTTATGCAGGGACAGAAGTTTGGTTTTATGTTATACCCAAGAATTACAGGGTAGAGAAGATGAGTGCTTCCTTTATTTGAAAATTTTCTTTTTTTTAATTTCTACTGTGCGTAATTTTTTGCCTTTCTTTATCCCCTGATACTTGTTGCTGAGGTACTGTGGGATCATTAGTGCACACCTTCAAGAAGGCAGTATGCTCAAGGCTGGCAAAACCGTTGATTATTTTTACTGCAACTCTGAAAAGAAAGAGAACAAAAAATGTGTGTATGTGTATATACAGTGTATACATTTATATACACATACTAAAAGATAAATATTCACAGAAGTATTAAATCCAGTGCCAAGCTTGAGATGCTGGTTTTGATGCTGGGGTGTTTCCTCGTGCCCAAGGCAAAGGCATCTCTGCCCTTGGACGCAGAGCAGTGGCAAGGCATTCCTGCAAGCTCTATCCTTGCTGCTCTTCTAAGTGGAGAGCAGGGTGGCCAAAAGCCTGCCTCTTATGCCCAATTTTGTTCTTCTTGAACTGATAGTGAGTCTATCTTCCCAGCCTCTATGGTTCTCACCTCTGTTTAATCTGCTCAGCATGCTGCCATGAAAATGCTCCCTGTTGTCCCAGCCTTGCGTCTCCGTGCTGACCCCGGCGTTCGCGTGCGTGTCCAGATCCTCCTCTCTGCCTCCAAGTGCTGCTGCAAAACGCTCTCACCGCCAGGGCTGGCATCACTACCTGCTCCGAGTTTCATACCTCGCCGTCCGCTCCAGCCCAACTCTCCTTGCTCTTCTCAGGCTCTACAGAAGCATTTCTGTATTTTCATGTTGCCTTTCTGCCTGGAGAATGTCTTCCGTCTTCTGTCTTCCAGCCCAGCAGCAGCTCTCAGGCCTCCCTTTCATGTCTGTTGCCACAGTCACCTGGGGCAGTGCAGTCGATTAGCTCTTCTATTTACCTAGTTCAATTAGTTTTTATTCTACTCCAAACTGGATAAGGTTTTAGCAGCCCATAATTTGTGAGTATTGAGAATTAGATATATTTTTATAAGCCATTTGAAAAACAAGGATATCAAGCTTCCAGATGGCATAAAATACTGGTTTCTGGATTTAGTACTTCTCAAGATAGAACCTGTTAAAATCATGTCTAACTGGAAGGGTGGGAAAAAAGCAAGAGGGCAGTCTAAGATATAGGCTTCTGTTTTTTTTTTTTTTTCATTTTTCTTCCAAGTGGGCCTTTTACAGGTGGCAGCTACAAGGAAATAAACAGCCCAGCAGGCAATCGGTTCCCATAAGTAGAGGCTATATCTAGAAGGTAGTTAGGACTTACATGAGAAACTAAGCAGAGGCTCACGACCTTCTTGTTCCTCTGCATGTTAAACAAGATGAAATTACATGGTGAAAGCGCTGACATTGTTATTAGTGACATTAGTTTTATTCCTGTCATAATGCAAATTTACTAGGATAATTTTATTAATGATAAACAGCAGTATAATTAAGGATTTTTTTTTAGTTTGATGTACCTTAATGATGCAAATTACAGGATCAAAAGCTTAAGTCTCAAAATGAGGTGATTGTTAAGGTCAGATCTCTACAGCCAATTCAATGCTTATTACAGGTCTTTCCTTTTATTAGGGCCACTCCATTAAATCTTTTCCTACTTCTAGCTTCCTTGTTATTACAAAGCTACTGCTCATCAGCTTATCTCCCCTGCCAATATCCCCACACCTGTAATCTATTTAACTGATGTGTAATGGAGTTTCTCCTCTTTTAATAGAGGAATTAAAATATTCTCACTGACTGCTTGTTTTTCCCTGGGAAGGTTAAATTATCTCTGTATCTTACAGACAGAATTATAAATTGGTCACAAAATACACAGTGCAGCTTGCTTCTGCTGACTTTCCCACTTTGGCTCCCTGAAGATCTCTTTCCCCCAAAGCAACAGCATAGAAATCGTGCCTGGCTTTGCTCCAGCAGAAAACGATTGATGAAACAATATGGGAAAGAAAAGTCTAATCAGGAAGTTCCTATTTGGGGAGGGGAAAAGCACTTCTACCAAATATGGCAGACATCCAGAGGAAGGCAGGTCTTACTAAATATCGACAAGAGGGAAGCTGCAGGATTTTGGACACTGTGGAGAATAAACTCTGGGAGCAGTCCATCCCTCCGTTGGCCACAGTATGATTGTGCATAGACGGGAGAAATCCGTCCACTAGAAATCACATTGAACAGATGTTCTACAGGAGAAAGTCCTTTATCTCTGCAACCTGCTGTGTCAAAAACTCCCCCGAAAGCTCAGCAGCGAATGCCCACAAGAAGAATCACAATTATATAAATGTGTATGTTTCCCTAATAGTTATGTCTGCACAAGCAGGGTGCATACGTCAGGCTAGAGATGAGCAGCTCCCCCAAAGCCTTGGAATATTGTACGTGAGCTGTACAACCTCTGAAAGCATGTGCTGCAGCAGAGCTGGCAAGCCTGAGCATATGATAGTCGTTTGTTCAGAGATGTCATTTATAATGTTGATAGAGGAATCTCTCCATGTTCTTTTGCAGTTCTGCTGTCAGCTATTGTGGAAAGTATATTATAGTTGGTTTTATATAACGCTTACGTATTAATATGGTGTTCATTAACCTGTTTTCATATTTGCCAATTGTCAGCGAACGCACACAGCATCTGGTAACTGCAGATTTAAATGGAATTGTTGTGTTCTTTGGGGCAAAATGCATGTATTTTTGGTGGATGTAGATGCCAGGTAGTGAGATAAGTATGTGGTGCTTACGCTTACATATTTATGCCTATATGCTAGGCAAGAGGAATCTTAACAAGTTTTAAAAAGGTGCCAGATCTGAGGCCGTGCTTATTAAGGTACAGGCTAAATACAATAATGCCTGATTACTCTGTCTGGTGGCAAGTCAGTGGGTCTCTAACTTAACTAGAGACCACCCTCCTCCAAAAGTTCGAAATGCCGACAAATTACTGCTCTAAACTAATCGCAACGTTGGAGACCTCTCTCCTCGCACTAGCAGATAAATACATCTGCAATCTCTGCTTCCCACATTTGACACTTCTCAAGGGCTTGCCTACACAACAAAGTTGTTCTTACATTGATTTCAAAAAATGTCATTTGGTTTATGAGTGATTTAGTTCAGCCTAGTTTAAATAGATTCTCTTGAAAAATACGTGTTTATATAAACCATTGCATGAATGCATGTATAAAAGCACTGCAAAACTAACACCACCTAGGTTCTGACGTGGATAGAAGCTGGATTGCTGTACAATTTCCAGTCTTGGTCTCAGATGAAGCTTTGTTCTGTGTTTGTGCTTTTTTAAAGAAATGAATACATCTCTAGGCATTTTAAAATAATGCTAAATTAAAAAAATGTACTATGCACACACACACACAGGCAAACACACATAAAATATATATATATATGTACACACGTATACACACATCTCACTTCTGTTGGTGTAACTAGTTCTTTTATTTAGACCTCCTGATCTGCTTGTAAAAGTGCTATCAGGCACTTCTACTGAATAAAATGAAGAGAAGTATGCGCTACCTGAGGTGCTCTCTCTCATATAATCCTACTATTTCCAGACCAAAGCACTTTCCTCTGTAAAATACAGCATGTCTAACAATTCCTTGTCATTGATATGTTTATAACTGCTGTAACACATCCTTTCTCTGTCGCCTATCCGATACTAAGACGGACGTTAAATCAGAATTGGCACAAATGTGATTTCTCTTGTTCTGTGGTGTAGAAGAGCCAGTCATGGTTTGTGTAAATGATTTCGTATTCACATTCATTTGCGATACACTTTCCTAATGAGGCCAATTCCCTAGGCAACAGCCCAGCCCTGTAAATGTCTAAGCACAGGAATACAGCCAGCAGGATGTCTAATTCAGTTGAATTCAATTGATATGATTTGCTACTCATAATCACCTCACCTCCATGAGCTGTATGCCTGTTGTAAGCAATGTATTCAGAAAGAAGAAAGTATTTAAATGCTCATTCTTAAAAGAATTATTTCAAAACCACCTCGTTTTCTCTGTACATTTTACCACCCATCTTTTGAAATATGGTTTCTCCTTGGAAATTCTAAAAAACTGCAAGAAAAACAAGTAAGAAATGATATCGAAAAAACTATGTTTATTTAATACTACAGTTTGTGGTTTGGGCAATCAGAAGAGTCTACTCGTCACCATTTTATGCTGCTGAAATAGAAGTAAGTTTCAGTCTTTCAGGTCATAGGTCGCAAGCTGATCCACTTTTTTGCCTTGCCTCTTCAACATGCCACCTCTTTTCTCCCACATACATACTTACTGGCATGCAAAGCAGTGTAAAAATACCTTCACTGCAAATCAATGGGATATTTTGTCTTGTTAGTTCTTTCAGGCAGCTTCACATACAGTTTTGCACATATCTGAAGAGATGCATGTATTGCACCTTGATGGAAAGCTAGGCCTAGTTGCTTCTTTATCAGAAGGCTGCGTGGCCATGTGGCAACGCTGAGATAATTATGCATGGTCATGATTTAATTTGTGTTGCATCTACTGTGTGCCTAGAGCCTGAAAACTTTGCCTATGTCCTGATAATATTTGCAAATGTGAAATCTGCAGCCCGTTAGGGCTGACAATTACCGGTGTAGGTCACTACAGTATTATTGCGAAAACCTGTGTGAAATGGCCCCAAGATGGAAGGAAAATAGACTTGAAAGTCACTTCTGTACAATTCCCCCCGCCCTGGCAGCGCTGAATGCTGCTCAGCCCGCCTCTGTCCAGGAACCTGGTGTCAGAACAGCTTTGCGAGGCTAATAAAAAGGGTAATCATTTTTTTTCCTCCTATTTCACAACACAGAGCATGTATGCCTCAAAACCAAGCTTTTAAATAAAGTAGACACTGAGGGTTTTACTATATTGTAAATGTATGTTTCGTTATAACCTGGTTTATGTGATAGGGCAGAGTTCACCTACATGTCACCTGCATTTTTGTTCCCAATGAACTCGCTTCACCATACAGTGCTCATCTACTAGGCACACTAATGAAAAGAAGCTTGAGGATAGTAAGGGTGCGTTGCTCCCTATCTGTCAGAAAACTGCCTAGGGAAATGAGGTCAGCTATCTGCTTAGAAATTGTGCTTGAACGTGAGGGAGCCTAGATTTGTTTCTGAAAATTGGGGGGGGGGCCCGCGGGGGGGGGGGAGGGGGGGCCTTGCTTCCACTAAAAGTGAAGAAAAATTCCTCATGCACTTTATCATTAAAGTTGGGTCAACTTCATAAAGCGTAAGGATACAAAACAGCACAGGGATTTGCTATCTGAGCTGAATACTAAAGTTTCTTTCAAGCGTATGTAGCATTTAGTTGTGTAGCGGTAAATGAAATAGTGATAAACTCACCTGTTTGGTTTTGCCTGATATTATTCTTCCACTTTCTTGCGTTTATCTTTGACTATCCTAACGCTAAAATCATATAATGCAGTAGAGAGACATTATCTGAGGTAAAGATACATTATCAGGTATAAACAAAGCAGTTTCCTTTAGTTTTCTCTGGAGAGCGGTTAGGCTTTATGCTCAAGGTTTCAGTATGATCTCAAATCTCCTGATCTGGAGATGTTCTTTTCTGCTCAGATAAATTTGATCTGCCTTTTGACAGCTTAGGGAGGAAATTCTACAAGCTGTGACTATTCTCTCTGCTGGGTCATCTTTTTAGTACACAGATTCCTTTTAGTTAATTGTGAGCTGGGAATTAAAATAAATAGCTGTTGAAAGAAAGCCGCTATGATTATCTCCATCTAAAACCAGATCTTGGACTTGTTTTCTGCCATGCAGTGTGCTAAAATACCTGCAATTTGCTAAATCTTCTAACTACTGTAAAGGGAGGAAGGTACAAGGTCTGCTCTTTTACACAAGATTTCATAGTTTACGGAGAGTTTTTCAACTCTCCCAAATGGCAGAGGCTTTTGAGGGAATGATCTTCCACCTAAATGCCTTTAGTAGAAAGTTCCTAAAAACTGCTACAGGATCTAGATGACTGAGGTTATATGAGGACATAAGCAGAACACAATACAAATATGTAGTGTCTGCAATACAGACAGTGAGGTCTAACAGCTAATCTTCATACAAGGACGAAATTGCTTTCTGTTTCCTCCGCTTAGCTTTCTCAGATGAGTCTTCCACTGAACTATAAACCAGCCTGGGAAAGCAGGAACTGCTATGTCTCTAGCGTGTAAAGTGTTGTCAAGCTCAGCACTTGGACAGAGAATGAAGCTTCTAATTCTGAGGCAACTCATTGATGGCTGGAGGACATTAGAGTTGCTGACATGTGTAGAGAATTTCAGAAATTACAGTGAGGATATAAGATAATGAGTAACACAGAGGCCAGATCAGACCAGAGCTTCATGGTCACCCAGGAGCTGCGTAATGGAGGAAGATACATGAATTCTTTCCAGAAGATGTCAAATCTCGTCCATCTGCACTGAAGCAGGACTGAAGAATTTGTACTGTGTTCAGGCAGCCATTCAAGCAAAAATTCAGTCAGAACTTCCCTTTTACAGCTCCGTCTGATGTGCAGTTCTGCCTTTTTTCTGATGGGCTCCCTTAAACATCTATAGCAGTACATTTCTCGTGGTTGTATTTAAAACAGACAGACTTAAATCCACATATTAATTGCCCCTTTCTTTGTGCTGGTTCCTTTATTATTGTATTTGCATCCCTCTAAAGCATCTTCCCTTGGTTATCTTTGTTCTCTTTCCTAAGCAGATGTGAGAACTAATTAGTGTTCTTATTATTGGGAGGGAGAAACATGTAGACTAGCTCAAAACCAAGGCCACTGCAGGTATTTAGTTGAGGTATTGTAAGTACTGGGTTGGAAATGCTCCATCAGAAGTCTGAAATGCCATAGGTTTCAGGTAACAACATTCTCATCCTCAGGTATTGCTGTTCCAAGTAGTAGTAGACGGTAGGAATTGCCTGTTGGGAGTTCGATCCTTCCTCATGGTGCTGATACAGAGACTCTCTGTTATGGGTTTTGAGGAGTCTATACTATTTTGCAGCATAATGGGAGGCTTTTCATATGCTGAGCTACTACACTGCGTGTTATATTTTGATTGCTTCTCATTTCTTCCCTTCCCGTCCCCTTGCATTGATGTTGTGCTGATTGCAAAGCTACCCTTGTAACTAGCCTGGTTGCTTACATCCATGTAAATGAGGCATAAAAATCTCAGCAAACCAGACTGCTATAAATTTATCCATGTCTGATAAACACATAGGTGGGCATGGGTAAACGAGGTAGAAGACAGAGAGAATGAGACTGGCTATACCTTACAGGTGCTGACGTTGCATAGGTGTTGGTTATGGCATCATGTTTTGATTATGCAGCAAATTATCATCTTTCTTTCTACTGCTATAGTAAACTGTTTCCTCTTCTTTCCCCTTGGTCTTCTTGCATTTTTTTGAGATGTTTTTCTTTGCCATAGGTCCCTTTCCTACTTAAAAGACATCAACTAGAAAATAAATTCACTTTTTTTCCTTCAAATAATGAATTAGAAATTTGACCAGCTGTAAACCTATCAGAGCATTTTTGTGACAGGGTTGCAATCATATTTTCCTGTCTTTCTAAATCTTGTTTTCTTTTAAACACTGTTACAACTTGCACGAACAGGGAGACCTGACTAACTAAAGACAGCAAAACGTAAAATACAAAGAGAGCTGTCAAATGTAGTGAGTTAGTGGGGAGGAGAAGAAATTTTCTTCTAATCTCTTTCAGCTATTGTAAACACCAATCTCACTTGCAACAGCACATCTTATCAACAGATGTTGGCTGTTCTTGTCTTTAATTGCTGCTGTCGCTTTAGTTCCCAGCTATTGCTGCTGCCAGGGCACGATCATTAGGAGGACACTTCTCCCCTAGCTCCTCGGTGCTTTGATATGCTGCCCCCCTCCTGGGGCGGCTGTGTGCTTTCTCTCCAGCTTCGCAGCCCTCTGGCCGTGGTTGCACCTTGCTGCAGGTGCAGGTGGGTGGATGGTGTAACCCCCCGTGCTCAGGCTGCACCGCCAACTGCGAGGAGGAGAAAGTCATCTCCCCTCCGGCGCCGATCCTGAAGCCGCAGGAGACCAGAGCAGCAGCTCTCCTAACCCAGACAGGTCCCCCTCTTTATCCCTGCTAAACAGTGGCAACGTATTTTTCTCCCCATCATCCACTCAATTGCTGCCTCTTCACTGCTCCTCTTTCCTTACCCCTACCACAGCCTTTTCTTTCTCCCCTGGGACTGGCAGACTCTCAGAGGAAATAAGGAAAGCTTTCCTAATATAGAAGCTCATCTCCTCTGAAACCACTTCTCATTCTGTTAATGGAGATCTGGAAATGTTTCAGTTCTCTCCCTACACTAATACTTTATCCTTTTCCTCTGATAGCTATCCAAGCACCAGTATCATCAGTTTTCTTAGCTTTCTTAGCTCTTTATTTTGCAAAGAAATGCACAGGCAGTCTAACCAAATAATAATAATAAAAAAAATTGGCTAGAGCGTTTTATAGCTATGCACTCTATTTAAAATATATATATGTATCTAGAGACATCTTTTTGAAGCCGTTCCTTTACTAGGGTTTTACACTTCACACATGTATATGCTTTACATACAAATATAAATGGAAGATAATGCAGGATGCTTAATATATTTACACGCATTCCTCCCCTGCCCCCCGCCACCCTTAAATACGTTTGGCCCAGGGCTCTTCTTTCAGAGCCTTTCCACCTTTATACGTGTAACACCAGCGCTGAATATTTGCAAATCCACGCAGAGAATTTTATATAACAAAAGCATGGAGAGCCTGCACACCCTCCCCGTGGAAGGGAGCGCTTTTTCTGTGCCGTCCTCCCTCCCCCACAGTTACACTTGTGCTGGAGAGAAGCGAAGGCAGCGCAGAGCAGCAGCGCTGGAGAAGCTCTTGCTCTGCAAAGGCGGTAGGGTTTTCCACCAGGAACAGGGTGGTGATCCCGGGGGCAGACTGGTCTGCCGCAGCCGGGGCTGGGGGCTGATCCTCCCCAATGGGGCAGTCAGGAAGGGAAGCTCAGGGATCCTCTCGTCCTCCTCGCAACCCCTGCTTTGAAGGGGGAGAGAGGGAACAAGCAGGGAGCCTTCGACCCTCAAAATAGAAAATGTGGGGAGCAGGAACGTACCGAGCGGGACTGCTTGGGAGAGTGAGAAGTTGGTGGGAACAGAAATCCTCCAGAGAGGTGGCAGCTGAGGAGGCTACGGCTGAATGCAGGAAGTAAGCAGGGACTATAATAAAAGAAATGCCTATAGTCACCCTCAGAGAGAGCTACTTTCACAAAGTATATCGAGCAAGCGTGGCAAGCGCACGCACAAAAGGCTCCACGTGCGTTTTCGAGGCATCCATTGCCTCCAGCTACCTTCGCTGTGCTCTAACCTAGCCGTCCAGGGCACGTTCTCCTGTGTAGCCTTCTCCAGGCACGACAGGTACCAAAATAGAAACCGCCTGAGATAAGCACCATGCAAGAAACAAACAGGTGCTGCCAGACAGCTCCCTAGCTGCACGGCTTGTCCCACATGCACAGGAGCAGGGGGTACAAGACGTGCCCAGGGTGGGTTCCCACTTCGTGTCGCTTCTTCCAATGGAGTCACTTCTTCCAGGTGTCCCGGTAGTAGGGTGCCCCCAGCCAGCGCGTAGGGAAACCAGTTTCCAGGCCGGGTTGCAGCGTTCAGCCTGTTGGCTTCGCGCCCCTTGGCGACTCATGGGCGCCCCAACCAGGCAGCCGCTCCTCTGCGACAGCACGCAGGAGCACGGGCAAGAAAAAGATCCTGAATGGCTGCGAGCGCAGCTACTTGTGCGAAGGGAAATGAATCGGTCTCGATAGCGGCGAGCAATGCCAGCCTCCGAAAGCAGGAGCGCAGGTTCGGGGATAGCTGTGTGTACAGAGTGCAGAATTAGGAGCAGAGCTAGCACAAAGCCGAGCTGAAAACTACGTCCGCCAAGGTTAACACACAACTGTGGCATCGCAAAGATATTGCTTTCAGCATGCCTTTTTCACTTCTCCCACAGAGGCATGAAAATTAAAATCAGTTAACAACATTTTCTATTGCTTTGGAGAAATGTTTATAAATTGTCGTTTGCTTTTTTTTTTTTTTTGCTTTAACAAATTCTAGTCATAATCAAATTCCCTTTGTTTTTTAAGGCATGATTTCTTTCTTTCCCCCCTTCACACAGTTTAAGACATGCACACGCCAACACGCAAAGCACAAGACCCTTCACGCTAAGTCGTTTTCCATGAAATTTCCCATGGGGCACGATATGGCAACTCAGATAAAATACAGAAGTGAAAGCCATGTGGTCTCACACATTAGCTCCTGTGAGCAGACAGCACGCTTGTTCCCCAGACTGCTTAAGAGCTTCTTCCTGATAGATCTGCTCCTGCCATGTATACGGGCATAGCTGGGTTGCTCTTGGAGATGAGCTGGGGTCATAATTTATTCTCTGCCTGTCCTCTGTCTCGTGGGAGAAGCGTTTGGTCCCCTGGCCTCTCCTGGCAGCCATATGCCACCTGAAGCGGTCACCATGCCACAAGCGACTTGCCCCAGTACCTCCAGACATACCACCCACTCAGCATCGGTCCCTTTGACTAACGGGGGCTAAGGAGAGACCACAGCTGCACCCAGGTGCACAGCTGCACAGGTGCTGGCACCTCTTGAGCTAGACCAGAGGAGAAGATATCCTCAAGCCCTTCCTTCAGCCCTTTACCCGCTCACCACGACACGAGCCTGTCCTCACCCACTCGTAGCTGTAGGAGAGGGAAGTAGGTGTTTTCCCCCAGACTAAAGTGCTTCCCCCCTCTTACAGGTAGCTTATGCAACCCAGGGAGATAATTCTACCCTAACCAGGCACCTAAACAAGGTGAAGGTCAATCCTTCTGAAAATATCCTGCACTCTTGCTTAATGTATTATCCTTCAAACTACCCAAGGTCAGTTTTTATGTAATCTCGCTTCCTTCTACTATTTTTCTCCTCCCATATTAAAAAGAAACAAACAGATAAAAAAGCATATGTAGCTTGTTTTCTTGGACTGTTTCTCAGCTTTTGCCTAAATGTTCACTGCCCCTTTGGACTTCTGCAGTGGGGCGGCTGCCAGGTTTCCACAGAGATGGGAAACAACTTCTGTACAATAAAATATCAGCGCTACATAATTTTAAGCCCAAAAATGTACATGGTGACAGTTTTATGTTCAAATAATATGAAAATCCAAGATATTGAATGTGAGTATAATTTAGGATGGAGACCTGCAAATATTTCTGTGCCCTGGAACCCAGTTAAAACGCCCCGTTGCACATACCATGTTTCAATGAAGTATTGCTTGCCTTAGATTGCTGCAAGGTAAGAAAGAGCTTTATTTTTCTAAGCTATAATTTAGTGCTTTCCTCCTGCCCCCCATCAAGTGCAACTAACAATGCCCTCCCTCTGTGTGAGCTGCGATAGCTTAGGAGACAAGGGGGAGATGGATGCGGGAGGGGACTGGGAAAGGGGGCAGATGAAAAGTGAATAAAAGGGATGTCTGCAATGGCTAGACATAGCAACAATTTGCCTTCTTAAAGAGCTGAAGGCTGGATATTGGGCCAAAACCCCAATTAGATCATGGCAGTAGAGTGCCACTGATTTTGAAGGAACTGAGCCAGCTCGTACCAGCTGAGAAGCTGGCCTGCCGTGGCACTGTACTCCGCACGTACCATCAAGGGCCCTGTGGGAATAATGTTTGCTTTGGCATGAAAGTAGATGAGTTTAGACCTAGCAGGTTTTTCAGTGAAAGGCCCTATTCTGCTCTGGTAACTCCCGGTGAAGAGAGCAAATTCATTCAGAGATATGGCTTAACCCACATCCTTGTTTAATTCACAGGGGCTTGTGCAGACCTCAGAGTCGATGCATGTGGATACATTTGTGACTGCTTTCATCCCTGCATGTCCTGTCTTTCCCTGTAGGACACAGCTTTCACAGAGTTTCCCCAGATACCAGACTCCATATTTACTTACTCACCAGCACAGAGCGTCAGTAATTGATAAACTCTTATGTATTTGCAATTCCTCCTTCCCCAAGTTTGGGCTGGGTCAGGAACATGGAGCTGCTGCATTTTCTCCGTCCCCTTTTGCCGCATGGACACCACGGCCAGGTTGTCCCAGACGATTGGGCAGGCAGCATCTAGAAGGGAACAAGTTCCTCGGGAAGGAGCTTGTGCTCAGGTTTTCCCGTTTCCAGCACACTTTCTGAAATTTGTCCTCTTTTTGCCTCGTGTCTTCATCTCTTTTCCCATGATAGCTTTTCTTGTTCTGTTTGATTAGAAAGATCGTCTTCTCCCAGCATGTGAAATTAAGGAGAGAAAGTGGAACTAGATAACAGGTTTTCACCACAGACCATCCAAAGCAGAATCTTTCCAGCAGTGCAAGAAGGCCTAAACAACAGAGGGATGCAGCAGAGCTAACAGTTCATAATCCACTTACTGATGGTCATGTTTTTTTTCAAAGAGATGATGAAAGGGGCAGAGGAAAGGTGGATAAGGAATGGTGCCCAACTGGAGGATACTGAAAGAAATTAGCACGCAAAAGGTTAAAATAGATAAATAGACATACTATTTTATACAGCTCATAATGAGTAGTTCCCCTGTTTAACCACACAATTTTGTAAACACAGAAAAAATTACATAGATTCAAAAAGTGATTGGCAATTAAGTTAAAAAAAAAAAAACCTCTGATGCAGGGAATGCCTGAGTCGCAAGTCAATGGAGAACAATGAAGTGCTGTAGGAAACAAGCACTTTATGCTTGTCCTGCTGTTACACTCTCCCCTAGGCATCTACTTTTAGTACACTTTTACAGGTAGGATATGGGATACAGGGCTAGATGGGCCTTAGTCTGATCTAGTACTGCCACTGTTACATTCAAAGGCCCAGTCAATCATGTGCTATGTGCCATACTGAACTGTAAAACTATCTAAACTCCTCAAGGATTCTGAAAATAGCAAACTAAGTCAACTTTCAAACAAGACCAAATACTAGGAAAGAACTGGCAATGCCAGATACTCTACCTAGAAACTCTGGAGTGTCCTCCAGGAAGAGGAAAATGAACGCCCACAAGAAATTCTAATTGTACTCACCTATGGAAATGCATCTAGTTGCTGCATATTTAGTATAAGTCCTTACATATACTCTGCTCAGTGGTAAGGTGCGTCCTCTACCAGCCCTAGAGCTAGAATCATTTCTCGTTAGCTTCCTCTGAGCTCATGACATGCAGATATTCCTGATCTGGTTGCAAGCATGGAAAAGCATCAGAGGAGAAAAAGGAAGGCATTGTGTGAACACCACTGAATGCATTTTGGGCAGCAAAGCTCCAAAGACAATCTTTTCCATTAGCATTTCAGAAGGGCTGTGCTAATACAAAGGACACATACTCATCATGTTCAGGAATGGATTCAGATCCCTGAATGACTGCACTGTTTAGTTTTCATGGTACGTTATCTCTTTTCCAATATTATTACAACAGATCCTATAAATCCCAACTAAGAACACGTGCCTACTGCCTTTTAGGGGCTTTTAGAGCTGCTGCAGTACCTTGTTGCAGGTGAGTAAATGGTAATCCCATATCAACTGCTATTTGGCGATATATTAAATGTGGCAACTTGAGCAAGACTCTGAGCTCCCAGGTAGAAATGCTTTATCACCGAAGGAGTTGCTTTATTCAGGTTGGGTGTTATGTCATGGCACACTGCAGCACAATTTTGAAATGATGCAGTTTAGGTTTCTCAGGATCCTAGCGACATGAGTAATATTTAGCATTTAAAAGCCATGCTAGTAGTTTATCCAGTTTTTAATAGATAGGAAAAGCCTTGCAGTTCTCTCTTACAAGTATCTAGGCTTTCTTTTCAACAAATACAAAGTAGATGCTACAGCTTACTATTCAGAGTCTCTTCTAAATTATAGCATATATGTCATAATGTCAAATCTGCTTGTTAGGAATAATTGTAAATATCTCACCGTTACCTGTCTGGATTAAATGTCTATGCTCTGAATGTCCTGGTGTCAGCTAAGGAATATGTTAATATTGAACACATGGACTTACTAATTCCCCACTGAACAAAGATTTATGGCCTGAGAGTATTTAACAGTGGAACAGATTATTCATCATAACAAACTGATTATGAGCATTTATAGGAAAATGGGACATATGCAAACTTTCAGAACATCAGAGCCTGCCACCCTCACATCAAACACTCCCTCAGCAAGTGGCCGTATGACACCTCTGGCTCTCCATAGCTATTCCAGGTGCAGTGACCCAGTGATGTACTTCTTAAACACCCTAAACTATCTCTTGCTTCAGGTTCCTGATTCTGGATACATAACACAAAACCGAATCCATACTAATCCCCAATGTATTTTTGAATCGCAAAAGTTGTGTGTTACCTGAACTGCGAGATGGTGTGCTAGTTTTTTGGGGACCTACGTGACGGTTCCTGAAGCTAATGGGGGCAAGGAAGGAAAATTGGTTAGTTCCAATAGATTTTATATGATTCATTTCAATGGGGGGGGGGGGGTCCTCAGGGATTTTCAAAGTACAGCCAAATTAATGCCTTGCATATTGAATGAAGAAACATCAGATTCACAGTAAAAAACATGTGACCAAGTTAATATCTCTACTTACTGGGTCTTAGGTGTATGTCAGGTATCTTTAATTTAACTATCTTTGCTCCCTTCATACTTTTTTTTTCTGTTTATTACTGACTCCTTATCACACAGCCTTTTAAGAAAGTGACGTCAGGTATTAGGACTTTGTACACCGCAGTGTCGAGATATGTACAGCTGACTAACCTGGTATGGTGACCATTGCGCCATCAAATCTGATAGTATACCTGCAGAAAAATTCTGATCTGATCAACCTGTCTATGTATTTGATGTATTCAGTATAACTACCTGTATTATAATTATATACCTAGCCGTCATTGTAGTTTCTGGACACTTTGTAACTACAGAGTGCTACTTAGCCTTGTTAGCTTTGATATGGGATATAAAAGCATTGGGACCTACCTCTGAAAAAGAAATGATTAAGATGAGACATAAAGACATTTTATGGAAAAACTCTCAAAGACCAGGAAGATATTCTGATGAGTAGTTTATTACATAAATTAACTTACCTCATTCTGAGATTTCTGTAGATCTTAGGACCTTGCTGGGTGTGATGTGAGCACTGTGTCGGACACAACGTGAGCCTGCTACTTGCTTAAATTAATCTGTAAAAAATTCAGGCTTTCACGTATCTTTTTTGCTTGTTCTCATTTTCATTCAAGTTCTCATTGCTTTTTCAGTGTATAAAAAAATTACATGAAAGTGGTTTCAGCATGTAGATTCCCTAGACTGGACTGGACAACTAGATGGATCTAAAGGTGCAAAGTTTTTCAGCTATTTACTTTTCTTGAGTAAAATCGAACCAATCTTTTTAGTTTGGTCAATTATGGATCTGATCTCATTCTCACTTATATTAGCAGGACTTCATCCACTGCTTCAGTGGGCAGAACGCTCTACTATGATTAATTTTATTATAGTCAAGTTTACAATGGGATGTGGTGAACCAAGGAGCTGCTTCACTGATGGTAATAAAATATTTCAAGGAGTTTTATTTGGGGGGAGAGAGAGAAAAGTTGTGTAACTTGAATAGTAACTGTCTAACAAAATGAGAATTTTTCATTGAGGTGAATGTAGATTCAACTGGGACAGAAAAGGGAAGATGAAGGAGTGAAAAAAGGGGGAGAGGACAGCTATGTGTATGGGGAAATAGACAGACAAGTTGCATTGCCCAATACTGCTCTGAGAGAGGGAGGGTAGTGGAAAAGTTAACATTCCCTGAATCCTCCAGGCCTTTTAAAAATAAATCACAATTTCGTATGGGGAGTCTCACTTTCTTCACAACCATTTCCATTACAAAATTAAGTAATAAGTTAGTTATCGTCTCAGGAAGAAATGTGCCAAAACTTATACTAAATCCACGAATGAAACTATGAGACATGAGTATTTTTCTTACTTCACTCTAGCTGTCCTTTATATTTTAAATTTGAACTTAGTATCTTTGCCTCTACGATAGTCATTTATGGAGGAGCTTGGAGTGGTGCATGTTGCGACATGTCCTAAGCTAAAAATATAGTACATATTTTTTCCTCTCTGTTTATCTTTTATTTCACTATTGGTCAGAACTGCAGCCATCTCAAGGTACTACAGCTATCTTACCCTTTTTGGCTTTTTTTTTTTTCCATTTGAGTTTTAATATTTTTTCTTTTTCATCTCCCTGAGAGTGTGCCAAAAACAGCACATTGGGAAGGGAAAACTTACTTTAGTAGAAAGGAGAAAATACAGGCACTTTTCCCCATTTCTGTGCCAACCGTTCTCTTTGAGAGATCTCTTTATGGCTGGTCACTCATCACAACTGCTTACAGTGCGTTGCATTACTTCTGCTCCTTCTTATGCTGCTCTGCCATTCTTCCAAATGGCAATCTCTTTCCCTCCATAGATCCTCTCTTCCACTTTTTGAGATAATTTTGGTCACCTTCCTTTCTTTCTGTTATAGGTTTGTGAGTAGACCGTGCACATGTTGATTTTCTCTCGAAACATATAGATTGATGGGTATAGTCTACCACTTAAAAAAGGTTTGTTTACATTGACTTTAGAGATTTTTGGAGTTAGTCATCTCCCTCCAAAATACAGATTTTAAAGAAATATGTTATTTCTTCCTTGTTGGTTCTAGAGCATTCCATGTAATACTGCAAATTCAGTCCCTGCTTTGCACACAGCATTCAGAAAGTTGCTGAATGTTGCTTCTGTGCTGTACATTTATTGACTGAAACATTTGAGTTGTTGCTTTTCACACTGGTAATTTTAGAGCACAGATGCCTAGCATGTTTACTCACATACCAGGGCTCACATTTAATGAGCAAAATGTCAGGTATATTGTTATCCACCATAAAAACTGTGAAAAATATCTTTGCCATCTGCAGCGTGCCTTCTGCTTCAGCCTAGAAGACTTTTACAAGCAACTACATGAAATTAAGATTAAAGTCAATATTTATAAATGGAACCACCTCTAAAGGGCCGGATCTACTCCTCTCCCACACCCCACGTTCCTACCGGCGTTAATGAGCTGGGGGAGGAGGCTGGGTACAGGAAGCAGAATTGAGTCTATCTTGGCTCTACATTGCAGTGAGCCATAATAATCTCTCAGGGCTAAGGAAAAAGCTGGAAACAGAGGAGCGGCACTAAATGGCACTGACAGAGTCTGAGGGCCAGCTTCTCTGCTGGTGTCAACTGGCCTAACTTTGTCGTCTGCACTGAATTGATGCAGCAAGCATAAATCAGCATGGCTCCGCTAATTTATATAGCACAATGATTTATGCCATCTGAGGGTCTAGCCCTGTTCAGGAAATACATGGAGAATGGAAAATCTGAAACAGGGATCGGATAGTCTGCCATGAAACAGGATAGCATCTTCCAAGGTAATGTTTGCTAGTTTTGCACCAAATGTAAGCTTCTCTCAAGCAAGAACCAACCATTTTTTCTGCATTTTTATGATGCTGAGGACAACGGAGCTCTCACTAGGCATCTATCCTTCAAGAATAATGAAATGAATAATTAATTCTAAAATGTCCTTCTCCAGACAGGCTATGACCTTTTTTTTTTTTGCTCTTGAAAAGGCTTAACCCCAGAATGCTTTGTGCACTACAGGATTGCAATCTAAGCATGTTAAATTAAAAATAAAAGTAAAAATAAGCTGTTGTCCACTGCTGTTATCTGAACATCCAGAAGCAGCTGAAATTCCAGCCAGAGCTTTATGGGGCAGAGCCGACTAACCAAAGGCAGCACATACTGCCTCAAACAGGGGAGCAAAGATAAATTTTGCCATTTGTTCCAGCTGTTCTGCCAACTCGCCCACATAACCTCAGCTCCATCATGCTCATCCGAACCACAGTCTAGGACAGACATTAGGAAAGCTGGTCACTCCCACAACTGGAGGCTAATGAAACAGAGAAAGGCAGCGTAATCGTATAATCAGCACTGCCTTGCCTTGTTCCTCATACACAGGTTGAACAAGAGGATTAGAGAGAAAATTGCTCCAGCAATTAGCAAATATAGCATAAATATTTATCAAGGAAACTCCAGGTCAAATAGATTTTCAAATTTTTATGTAGAGTTGTTTAGATGTAAACATATTTCCTTAATTGGACTTGAAGAAGGACGTTCACATGTTTTCTTTTGAGTGTTTCTAATATAATCATTGCTTGGGCAATTAGGCCACTTGCTAAGCCACAAATCTTATCTTTCACACTGGTGAGTCATAAATAAGGACTGAGTCACAAATAGACCAGACAGACAAATGGTGGCAGAAAGGAAATAAGATTGGCTGTGAAATATATTTAGGCTGCAAATTAAGAGATTGCTTCAGACTACCTGAAGAGTGTAATTCTGATACAGTTCTCTAAATTGGGGGAATTGATGGGAGAGAAGTAACCTAAATTACTTTACCATTTAGCTTGATAACCTCATGAAAGGGAGTGTACACTAACTAGAATTTCTTAACACTCAAGTAGATGGTAGGAGTCCTTGAATGTTCAGTGCACCTGCCTGCCATGACTCCCTGCAATTACAGGGTTAGGGGCCCAATTACCCAGGTGGTCCCAGCCCACTCTGTTGTTATTAATTGCCCTCTAGGACTCGTACAGACCAGAGGAAGTTTGCACAGATATAACTATGCCAGTGTCATCACACATACAAGGGTCTATTTAATGCAGAATTTTGTGTTTGCGCTGGAAATCTACAGCTGTGCAGCTCAGATGCCAGACCCTCCTATTAGACAAAGTGAGGACAGCTTGACCTGTGACTTCTTGTGATGGCGTTCAAGGTCAGGTGTGTTCAGGTAGGAGGATGGAGATTGGCTAATAAGGTGGAGATTGGCTAATAGCTCCATCAGCAAATGAAATGCTTCCACTGTTTGACTAGCACGATGACTTTCTGCTGTGTAATCAGAGTTCTCAGGGACTATTGTAATATAAATAATGGGATTTAGGGAGTTGGGCTGCCTTTTACTGTCTCTACTTTTGAAGGAAAAAGGGAGGTTGGGGTTTTGCTAGTCATGGATGACAATTATTGCTTCCCTATGTGTAAGTAAATCTGAGCATGTTGGTGTAGCAGATAATAGCCTGGAAGAGCATCTGAGTAAATGAATGCTATCTGTGAAATGACCAAAATCTTGTGTCTGCCAAAGTATGGGTTTTGGAGTGTTTTGCAGTTCTAGTTCTACAACAGCAGCTTATTCTTTAAATGTGTTCCTTGCTTTACTGTGATGTGCCAGGAAAAATATGTTTTTAATCCATTCCTAGAGCATGGATGTCCAGCCCATACTGTGTTGGCCACATCAAGTGTTTTTACTAGTATGCTCAGTGTGTATCCTGCTTCATGTAGTTCTGTTTCCTGCATGCCTTCCTGCTCTTTCCTATTATGGAATAAAGGTACTGGTGCTCTCTGGAGATAGCCATGCCTGGCTCTGAAGCAGGAATACATATGATGAGATGCTGAAATTACGTAGCCATGTATGCTTATCACAAGATACTGGGTGCCTGCATTTTCTTATGATGAGGGCCATGTTCCCCAGCCAGTCCTCTAAACACATGCAAGCTTGCAAATAGGTAGTGTTTTACTGTCCTGGAGGAATAGTTGTACTTCTTTTTGTTCCTGAACGCTATGTCAGTCCAGACATGGTGATGGTAAGGTTCTCTACCACATTGCCTTTAACGTGGTAGCTTCTATGTGACGCTTTTAAGTAGACAAAAAAAAACATAGATTTCAAAGTATCTCCCTTCATTTTCCTAGAAATAAAGAACAGTATAAGTATGCTAGCAGTTAAAATAAAAAGTTACTTTAACTGTACAGTATATATCACAGAGTTAGAGATGAAAAAACCAAGTCTGACTTGCACTTTTGCACTATAACGTCACTGGGCTCAGCACTGCATCCTAGTAAGTAATACTGTAGCATCTCAGTACACGAATGTCAGTCCCTGAAATACACCTGGCTCAAGCCAAATTCTATAAAGCGAAACACTTTCTCCCTTAACCAAAGTACCTTCATGTACTTAATTTCTGAAATGCCAACTGGAAAATGGGATGTGCCTCTCCAGAAGCTAGTATTGTTTTGTCTCTTAGGTGGTTTGCCATCAGTTCAGCTTTCTTCTCCTTTGCTAGCCTACAGGGTGAAGATCATCATAAAAAGCTTTCCCTTTTGGAAGAGCCAATTTCCAAAAATCTGAGAAATCACTCTATTAACAGTAATAATAGTAAAACCTTTGGTAACTGAATCCCCACCTCAAATCACATTCCAAGTTCCCTAACCCACCTAAGTGTTACTGTGAGATTTGCAAAGCATGCGATGTATTTAAACTAAAATATACCTGAAGGTCCTGAAGATAATGATAATATGGTTTTTATAGTTCCACTACTATAGAGAGTTTGTACCAGCTTAAGGTCTGCTATTGTTGATACAAACTGTCATTTGCAACAGGATTGTTTCCTGTGTGCCTAAAGCTGTTGGTGCTTGAGGGTTTTGCTTTTGACCCCACTGCGTATAGGATAAGGTCTGAGAAGTGTGCAAGCTTCTTCCCATTACCAAATTAGCTTATTTATACCATCTTCCAGTATTTGGGGTGAAATTCTTCACACTTCCATATCATGACTGCATTTGTTACTATACTGGTATGACAAACACAGGAAAAATCTTTCTGCCTTGTCTATTGTAAAAACATCTCCTTCATTGTGAAGGAGTTTCCTTGGCTCTTGCTAGGGGAGAACGCTGAATATGCGTTTGTGAGGAGTTTCATTATCTCAGCGTGTTCCCTGTATCCTGTTGTGCTGCAGGGTATAAAGCATAGCTGGTGTCCGCTTTCAGAATTTCAGATTTCAGTTAAACACCAGTTGCTTGACTTGTCCAAGAGGCGCTTTTTGTTGATGACAAGGTTCAGGAGTATGTGGGTGCAGGCTCACGGGGTGTCCCTAGACAGCACAGCAGTGACCAGGTCTACTATGTGCCTTCTCCTGTGGCTTGGGGAAGCCCCTTTTTGGCAATGGCTTTCACCCTAATTAGCATCTATTAATTTCACATGCTTGATGTGTCTGGATGCCAAACACATCCAGAACACATCTTCTTGGGAAAGAATGCTTGGACTTTAGAGGTGCTTATTTTCTTCAAATGGAGAAGGTGGTCTATTGGAAAAATGTGGCCATAGGAATGGTGTAAGCCTAACTTGCACGTGCCTCAGCTTTCCCATGTGCTACAGCAGAGAAGTCATACTCACTTGTGCTACGAGGGTACTATAAAGTTAAATTTGTTACTGTTTGTAAAAGGCAGCAGGTTTCTTAGATCAATGCCACTACTGAAGTACAAAGTAATACTACTTCTAGAGGAGGAAGAGGATTGCCTTTTGAGTTGCCATCTGCTCCTGGCCTGTTTCCAATTGCTTCATGGTGAGTAATGTGAAGGCAATTTTTTAGAATCAATTTTCTATCACATTTTCACAATATGACATATGTAGCTCTTGGTCTTAAAGAATGAGGAACAATCCACCAGTAGTCTGCCTCCTACTGTAAAAGTAAATCCTCTCATTTAGAGGATAGCAATTAGATAGATTCATTGATTTGCTGTAAATATCCTTGCTGTATCGTCACTCCATTCTGGTTCACAGAATGAAGTCTCTTTTTTTTTTTTTCTTTTTTTTTCCTCTTTAATATGGTATTTTCTAAATGATCTCATCCCTGAAGCATGGGTGAAATAAAGGTCAGTTCAAATGCTTCCCAAACAATAACCAGTGTAAGAGAAGCATCAGATCTTTTGGGGGAGGAGAGAGAACCTACAAAGCAATCAATGTGAGACCAGAAATGTCATTTGTCATCTCAGAACAGAGGCTGTTTGGAACATGCCTTTGTGGTAGGCAATTATTCAAACAGAAGCCAAATTCATGCTTAAAGCGTGCCCTCCTCACTGAAGCCCTAATCCTGTTCAGGCCTTTTAGCCAACCAGTGATATACATAGGTAGTATATTTTGAAAAATACTTGGGTCAAGGAAAGAACTGACCTTGCCTAGTAGGTGTAAGAGCCCAGGAAGTCTTTCATCTAAAAGATTAGAGAAACAGAATAGAAAATACCTTTGAAGTCCAAAAGGCTAACGGTATTAGGTAGAAATGCACCTTTATGTTATTAAGTTTCAAAAAATAGAATACACAGCTAAACCCGGGGCTATAGCTGAGCAAGTTGCCTACCCTAAACTGCCAGTTGTAGATGGTGGGACCTTCCTGGGGACCCCCAGTGGATCTCCTCTCAGCTGCTCTGGTAGCTTCTGCTAGGGTCCCTCAGACTTGTCCCTGCCTCTCATCCTTCCTGGTCCTACAATGCTGCTGGAGATGAATGCCTGGGCTCCGATGTTGTACGGCCTCTTTGTTTTTCTGTTTCATGTGTGGTAGAGCATCAGAAGAAAATAATTAGGGGTAACTTTTGATCGTAATAACTTTAAATATTTGCTTTGATAGCCAGCCAAATAAACAACCCCCAAAAACTCTCCCCTCCCCAAAGGATGTTACAAATCACCCGAAGAATATATGCAGATTATTTGCACACATCTGACAATCAGGGAAAGGATGTCCTTTCACAAAGAACCACCTTTGAAATTTCAGGGGAGAGGAGTTCTGCATTTCTTCAGAAGAGCAGCTACAGGGCAGCCCTTTCTGGTTTGTAAAGATACCTCTTTTAATGAAGGATGTATATGGCAAGGAATGGTTGCCCTCCATGTTTTTTCTCTATAACAAAGATACTGTAATTGCCTATTTCTGGACAGACAATGTGAAATGAAAGACAGACAATGTGAAATGAAAGCCCATCAGGATTTGCAAATGAGGAGTGGGGCCCATATTGACCTCTCTGAAGCGTTCTCTGAGCACACCTACCAGACTCACTGGAGTACAAATATTATGAAAAGATGGCAGAACTGACTGTTTTCTTCTCATAGGCTTACGATTAGATCAGATCACTCATCTTAAGCGGAGAATACTTTTAAATCTCTCCTCCACTGGAAGTGAGGTTCTCTTCCATAAAAAACCTGACCCCACAACCAGCTGGATGATATTCTGGCATGAGAGTCTTTCCACCTACACAAAATAATGAATTGAGAAGAGTAGAAAGAGTTGAATTGGTATGTTGTAAACCTTCCTTAAATTGGGGAGCAATAGCCAGGTCTCTCCAGTCCTAGGAGAGTACTCTAACTGCTTGAGGGTTGTTCTCATACTCTCTCCTTGGCTCGTTAAATACTATTCCATGCAAAAGGGAATCATTTGCATGGGAGACAATGGCTTCCTACTCCTCCCCTATAGTCTAATAAATAAATATGGAGACTTGTCGGAAATATGATTTTTAAATAACTTCAGACACAACTGGTATTTTAACATGAGTTTCCAAAACTTTGGGTAAGCAATCTACCCACTGTTTGCTATAGATGGAACAGGGGATCTCTTCTGCCAGTTGATTTGTGAAAGGTTTGGCTTAATCAGCTAAGGAGAGTTTTTAAAGGCTTATAGTTTTATGGCAAGGGATTAATTTAGATGATAATGTAGTGCAGGCTGATTGGCTAAGATGTGAATTTGTACTTTTTAAAAATTTCCTCTTGCTAGGAAGGCAAAATGTGACTTCCTCCCAATTCATTTAACCTATTTCAACATTTAACCAAGTATTTCCTTTCGACTTAAATAGGTATTGCAAGCCTGAAATTACAGGCATTTTGAAATTGCAGGAGAGGAGAATGCAAAGATTTCTGCTCCTTAAGTAACTATTAGCTTTCTAGCACATACAAGTAAGAGGCATTATTTGCAGACTTTTCTATCAATTCCACTGAAATATTTTGTAATTCTTCTAGAAAAGTGATGTTACATGCTGTATGTTAGGCAGCCTGGTAGACTGATGAGGCATGGTTAAGGCAGCACGTGGTGAGAACCAGCCTGGGCTTTAGCTCTGCTTCCCCATCATACAAGCCGTGCAAAGGCACGTCGATAGCTTACGAGACTGCGTTGTACAGAGATCCCCATGTTACTTCTGAGGATGCTGATATCCTGCACAGCTCAGTGCATAAGCACAAAGAAGATCTGATTTGGGTGCAGTACAGCTGGATTGCCATGCCTCTTCTCTTAGCTCGGTGAAGTCTACCGCTATGGAATCCCTTCCTGTTCACATCACTGTAGGGTTCCCTCCTGGTTTTCAGATGGCACTAGCCAGAAGATCCTGCTACAGGACTGGTGAAAACATGCTCATAATAGCTCCAGCGTACAAAGCAAGATATGAGGCTGAAGATGCAGCCGTTTCATATCCGCCCCCCAACCAAACCGTGAAAAGCCTCAAGATGAAATCATGGTCGCCCTAGGCTCACAAAGAGCTTTGCCACTGACTTTCATGTGGCTGGATTTCCTTCTGAGTCACCGTCCTAGTTGTTCTCTCCTCCTCTGTGACAAAGCTGTGAATGAGCACTACATGTTTTGAATAGATCCCAATTTTTCTTGTCAAAAAAGAGAATATATACTATAGCTTGAACTGCATCTCCTCCTATTGCAGTATATTTCTGATTTTTTTTTTTCCTTTCATCTAGTGATAGCTGGCACACAAGTTAAACTTATGCATCTGGAAACCAGTTGGCTTTTTGATTTGGAAACAGTAAAACACATTTAAGATGTCATTTCACCTAACACCTTAAATATCCAAAAATACCCAGTTTTCTTCATCAGAATTGAGAGAATATGATAGGATACAGTTATTACTGTTGAATTAGTCAATGTGTTAATTGTAGGGCTAGAACCGGGAATAGGTGTGTTTTTACAGACTGGTGGGCTAAATTTATTCCTTTTTTTTTTTTTTAAATGCAGCTTCTGTTTGGATCATCAATGTCTCTTAGAATTCCATTCTCATTTTTACCAACTTGTGTAACTGTTCCATTTTGTGCAGCCAAGAAAGAGCACACATCTTTCACTGGAGCTCAGACTTCTAGCTCAAATTACAGCATGTCCCTGACTATTCAGCCTTTTTCAAAAGCTGTAAATAGAGATATAACTTACCTAGCAACAAAAAGGAGATCTCCATAATATAGTCCAGTCAGTTTATTCTGCTGCGGTTATGCCATAGCTCCTATTTTTCTCTTATTATTAAGATAAATATTATACTATCTTTTTAGTATTAAAAAAAAAAAAAACTTTTTCCTAATCAGCTAATATTAAAAAGCCTTTTGATAGCAACTGGGCAGAAAAAAAGAACTACCTAAACCTCTAAAATTAATGCACTTGGTAAAGCTTCTGCAGGGTCAGGTAAAAGCAGAGAATTGAGTGAAAACTAGAGAAAAAAAAAGTAAAGTCTGAAAATGTTGGTCTTTTGGTGAATTCTGAAATAAAATCTGTATACTTTTGCTCTCATAGAAAAAGTGAAATAGTGAAATGTGAAATAGTGGATGTTTTTATAACACATTTAGTCTTAGCCCTTTCCCTTCCCCTTTTGGCTTTTGTTCTCCACCATACAGTGGTAAAATAGGTATAACGGAAAAAAAATGAAGAAGATGGAAAGGAGGGAGAATTTTTTTTTTACCTCTTTTAACATTAAAAAGACTTCATTTATTTTTTCTGGATATTTTAAAAAATATTTCAAGTATTTGCCTCAACTGTAGTAAAAGCAACAAAAATATTAATTTTAAATTGGTTTTCTTCCAGGTTTAACCTTACTAAAATTATAGTGTGTTACACTTCCTGTCTATTTAAGGTGAAAAGCCTTGTCCGTGACAAAAGAAACTTATTACCATTTCAAAGGTTGGTCAGCATTTTTGCCTATATACTTAGTAGGTAATAATGACCACGTTGACCCTTTTTTGATCGCTGAAGTCTTTTATCAGTGTATTCATCCTAGTTAAAGATGATGCTCAATGCCCACTTTCATATAATGCTGTCATGAAAGTGCCTTTGAGAATGAAAGCAGTGGCCAGATTCTGATCTCTCTTCTTCAGATCTTATACTGGTGGATTTTCATTTCCTACATGAGTGTAAAAGAAAGGAAAATTGTGCTTGTTCTCAGAGTATATATGAAATCTAAGACTGTTTAAAGAAAACATCCTATCTATGGGACATTTTTCATTGTTCAGTTTAATCAAAACTCCTAAAAATGACCTTTTTTTTTTCCACATGCGGATAACTGAATTGTAAAGCTTAGCGTCCCTTGGATAAGTTCCAGAACAAGAAAGTCACCCTGCGGAGTTTAAGTCTCAGGGCAAAGCAGCCCAAGCCCACTGTACTTGAACTTTTAACAGCCGCTTATTATTAGGAGCTAAGTCTTAAGTTCAGCGCTAACTGCCTACAGAATGCCAATATTCCGCTTAAGTTTGGGACCTGCTTCTGCAGCCTTAACACCCACCAAAAAAGCTTCCGTTAATGGAAACTTTTAAGGAGTAAAAAAGGCAACGACGGCCTTTTCCATTCTCTTTTAAAAATTGCAAGATAGCACATCACAACGGTAGAACGCAGTTGTTCCCGCATGTTGACCGGGCAATAAAGGGAGAGCCGAAGCCCCGAGCCGGGTGCTGCCCAGCTAGGCGGGGGCCGGCCGGCCCCCCCTCTTCTCCCTGCGCGCCCTCGCTTCCCGTGAGCGCGGCAGGAGCCTCTCCGGCACGGGAAGGCCTGGCCACAGCTTTCATTAGAAATCACTGGAATCGGTCTTACCCGACCCATACCTTAGCTACGGTAAAGAAGAAGAAAATGGGGAGCGGGGATAAATTTACCCCCGGTGTAATTCCCGTGCGTGGTACTTCTGGAGGCACCGGGAAGCTTCTGCGTAAATGTTTACTTTTTTCACTGTCCTTGAGTGGAAATAATGTTTACGCACTCACCAAATATTACTGCTCCCGTTACTTCTTGTGCGGTTTTCCTTGCGGAAAATTACAATTTTTCTTTTCTTCAAGAAAATATCGGTTAATCCTGTAGGTTGTTTTATATTCCGGGCAGCTATTTTCATGGTATGGCATACTGTAGGGGTTTGTTTTTTCTTTTTTTTTTTCAGATTTGTTAGTTAAGGGAAAAGATAACTATCATAAACATGTCCTTCACCGCCATTGTAGGGATGTATTGCTACTTCTACATTTAAGAGTTTTAACGGTGCTATTTTTGATAAACAATTTTATGACAGTACAGGTTTTGCCTTGAACAATACAGTTGTAGTCTAGGAAACTAAACGTATCTTTCCTAGTGTTTTTATTTGTCAGAGGAATGTTTTCAATGCTCTTGTATATCTACTTCTTTTATTTAACTCATCACAGAATGAAAAATTTTGTACTATTAAGACTTGGGCAGTCTCCTATTTTTGTATGTATTAGAAGGAAATCTAAGCACGGACACATGCTTAACAACAATTCAGTCGGACACTTTATCACTGCCAAAAGCATTCGTAGAGGAATCCATCAACTATTCTGATTTCCATGCAAGTCACTTTACCATCTTCAAAAAATGTAACATTAATGGCACTCAGTGTACATACTGTAATCCTTTAAAATAATGCACATGGCAGACGGATATGTTCTCATGCATTAATAATTTAAAAGTTAATTTTAGGTACTTACTCAATATGATTAACTGATGGATCGGCAGTCTTATATGGAGAAACAGTGAGCACACTTAAAGAAAGAGCGTGCTGGAAGACAGCCAGGAGGCTGCTTGTCTGGTGGCTCAAAAATACCTGAGTTTTATGCTTCCATTTTCACTTCAGCCTTGCAGGTACCACATTGCCGTGCTACGGGTGAGCTCTGGTTTCAATAAGAAATATATGAAGCATCTTTTTACGTTGGAGTATCTGAACATTTAGGGAAGAAGCTGCGTATTTTGGAAGCCAGGAATTCCTGAAATGCAATTCTGCTGCTGCCTCACTCGCTAATGCTGGTCAAGTTATATAACTTCTCTCCTTTCACGGTTTTTTTTGAGGACACCCTGTGTGTGGCTTATTTTGTTAACAGTGGCCTGTAAGTTGATAGTCTAGAAGGGAAATGCTGCAGATGACAACGTATAACTGTTTCATTATGAGGCTAAAGAATGCGCTGGGGCAAATAGCATGAAAGGGGATGTGTACTAGGCATGTGTCGAGCGCCTTGGTCGGGCCCAAGGCGGCTGGCTCTGCGAGAGAAGGGAAAAAAAGTCTTCTGGACACCTCTCTTGCACACACACACAGGTCAAACAATGCTGTACCAGTCCGATCTACCTTTGTGCGACGCTGATTATGAAAGCACGTGAGGCAATAACGCCAGACACGTTGGTTCTAGCACCTGACAGCTATGCGCCCATCTATCTCCGAAGCCATCTCGGGCAGCAGAGATGCACACCTGCACCTCTTCACTGGACGGAAAAGCTGGACAAAAGTCTTTCAGCTGGAGATCGGAAGGAGGGAGCTTCCCTCCTCGGGCAAGACGGCAGCGCTGTCGGAGGGAGGCCGGCGCGGGGCCGGGACGCAGCAGCCCTGGTGGAGGGCAGCAGCGTGGGAACGCCGCCGGCCCTGCTTCCCGCAAGGCCAGCCCCGCAACCTGGCAGAGCCAGCGGAGACGGGCCCCGGCCTACTCACGCGCAGCACTGGCTCCGGCGCCTGGTGCGAATGATTCCTGGCACGTACAACTCGGGGAGGGTGGGCAGGAAAATCACCTGGGAATACCCCTCCATCCCCAAAAGGCAGGGCTCTGGTGCTGGGGCAGAGTGGCCTGAGCGGGGAGGAGCGGCGTTGAGAGGGGCCGGGCGCGGAGCGGGCTCCCCAGGGAAGGCGAAGGGTGCTAGCGGTGCTGACAGGCTGAAGAGGAGAGCTCAGCGCCGAGTGAAGTGGAGATGACGGAGCAAATAGCGGCTGCCGGGGCGAGGCCTGAGGCTGCCGGTGTGAGGAGGGCAAACAGTGAGTCTGCAGCAGAGCGGCACGTGCCTCTGAGAGGCTGATGTGATACAGCCGAGGAAAAGGGAGAGATTATTTAAGGAGCTGAGCAGGCAGAGCAAGAGGCGAGAACAGGGAGCAAGATCGCAACAGGGTAGAAACACAGGGACGGGGAGAGGGAGGATTGATAACAAAACACGCCGGGAAATACAGTAAAGAATGAACCACGGAGAGAGAGAGAGAACAACAAGAGCAATGAAGGTATCATGTTACACTTCAAAATACATTCGGCGGAGAGTTCAGTCGCAGTGCTTCCAATAGTTTCTGCCAATATTTACATAAATCAATCTTACGAGGAAAAGCCCTAAGATTTTTCCTGCTTCTCCTTGGACTTAATTTCCTTTTATAGTGCTGACGACTTCTTACAAGAGGTGTTTTATGCGTCTGACTGAGGGAGTATTCCTCCCTCCTTGGAGTGGAACAGATTGCCCTCGAGCCTGGGTGCTTTAAAACGGTAGCTCTTACCGAAGTATGCAACTGGAGTTACTTGCAAATAAGATTGCTTGGAGGTACGGGCAAAGCTCTGGTGATCCACGGAGTGAAATGCCCAAGGTCCCAGTGCGCCAAAGCGGGAAGCAGCGGCCCGTGGCAGTGCGGGAACCCGGTGTTTTGCGAGGCAGCGGAGCTCGCTTGCGGTTCCCACGCGCGGCGCGCTGACCGCCCCAGGGCAACCAGGGCTCTTACGGCCGTCTGGGGCAAGTGAGAACAGGGGGGCTGGAGCAGGTTAAGTTAAAAAGTCCACGCGGAAACCTATCACGCCGGGGAGCGTCCTCGCTGGTGTGTGTGCGCGCGGTTTTTTCTTTTTTTTTTTTTTTCTTTTAAACAAAACAACCCTTCTCCTTCGCGCCCCCCCCACCCCCACCCCCGACAAAAACACGTCATACGTGTCGCTGTGCACGTCTAGCAGACCAAGGGGCTTAGTTTCGGGGTTAAACGCGCCCGCGGCCGGCCGGCCGGCCGTCCCCCTCCCCGGCGGCGCGGGCAGCGGCAGCGGCAGCGGCAGCGGCAGCGGGGGGGGCGGCGGGGGCGGGCTGCGGCTGCGTGCGGCGGCGGGCGGTGCCGGGGGCGGGGGCGGGGGCAGGGCCCGGCGGGGCGGGCGCCGAGTCAGCTGGGCGCGGGGCGAGAGCGCGGCGGCGCCGTTAGCACCGGGAGCCGGCGGCGGCGGCGGCGGCAGCGCGGGCAGAAGTTTTCTGCGCGGAGCGCAGCCCCGCGCGGCGGGGGGGAGCGCGGCTCGGGCCTTTTTTTTTTTTTTTTTTTTTTTGCTGTTGTTTAATTGAGGTTTTTATTCTTGCTGTTTGGGGTTGGTTTTTTTTTTTTGGTTGTTTCGGGGTTTTTTTTTGTTTTGTTTGTTTTGAGGCGCGTGGTCCGAGAGTTGCCCCCCCCCTTTGCCCCCGCCCTTATCCCCCTTCTCCCCCGCCGCCGCGGGCGCCCGCAGGAGCGTCGCCCCCATCTCCCCGCCGACGAGGAGCTGCCGCGGCGCTGCGCGACCCTCCCCCTGCCGCCGGCCGAAACTTGGCGGGGGCGCGGCGCCGGCGGCGAGGGCAGGCCGGGCCGAGCCGGGCCGGGGAGCAGGTAAGGTGCTGCCGGGGGGGGGGGGGTGGGCGGCCGCCGCAGCTGGGGGTGGTTTGGGGGGTTGGGGGGAGAGGACCCGGGCGGCGGGGAGGAGAGCAAACTTCCTTTTCCTGCGGCCGCGGAGCCCCCGGCGGCGGCGCCCGGCCCCGTGGGAGCCGCCCGGGCACCTGGGGCGGCCGCGGGGGGAGCCGGCCCGCTGCCCGGGGCGGCCTTTCCTTGCTGATGTTTTGGGGGGGGGGGGAATCTCTTTTTTTGGTGGTGGGGGGGTGTATGTGTGTGTTTTGGGCGCGCGGTTGTTGCCGGCGCTTCGCGTGGGAGCCGCTCCGCCAAGCGCTGCCCGAGCGCCCTCTCCGTTTTGGCGAGCGGGGTACCCCGATGGGCACTCGGCAAAAATGCCCCCCTCCTTTTCTCCCCCCCCCCCCCGCTTTGCGGGTGCGGCAGCGCCGTGCGCCCGGCCGCGCCTGCTGCCGTGGACTCGGAGGGCTCCGGCTGAGCCGATGCGCCCCAAAACAGGGTCTAGGCTGGGCTGGTGGGGAGGGGGGGGCTCCCTGGTTTCTGCTGCCCGCATTTGCAGCCCCTGGAGGGCGGCGAGGCCGAAAGGCGCGTTACTGCGGTGCTGCAAGCTGCGCCCGAAACTGTGGCATCTCCCTAAGAGCAGTTTGCAGTTAATTGGTTCGGCAGATGAACTCCTGCAAAATCCTCTTGCCCGCTTCTGTCGCTTAAGGGCCAGCCCCCCGCGTCCCCGTCCCCTCATCCCCGTCCCCCCCCCCCCGCCTTTTTTTCCCTGCTCTCCTTTGAAGCCTCGCATAACTCCGCATGGAGAGGGGGGTGGGAAGTGCTGATTCAGCAGCCTGGAGCCCCGCTCCGGCTGAAGTGGTGGTCTGCGTAAAACGTCTCGATCTGTTGAAGCGGGAACATGTGTTGCTGGTATGTCGAAGCAGCCTTGATCAGGTTTTATAAAAACAGCCTTGCGAATGCGGTTTACTTTTCCCTCCTCTATATTTAAAAAAAAAAAAAATCGGGGTGGTAGTGGGGGAGCTACCAGCAGTTTAGATGGTGAGAGAGGGATATGAGGGTAGCTACCGTGTTAAGTTATGCTTCCCAAGGGCAGCTGAAATTGTGTTGCCTCATAAAGGTGCTGAGCAGTTACTCATTTTAACAAAGATTTTGCAGGCTATGTGGTGATGAAGCCTTAACAGTTTAACTTGATTTATTCCTGCATCTGAAGACTAGTTGTACTTACAGCACTAGAAAAGGTACCGAGAAGGGCAATAAGGCTAATCCTAGGATTAAAAGGAGTGAGTTATGAGGACAGGTTAAAAAAAAAAGTGTACGGAGACTAGAAAACCTGAATGGGAAAAGGAAGTATGCTTGAAACATTAAAGGACAGGTCTGGCTGCGCTTTCTGATCATTTGGGGGCTGGAGAGGGTTGGGGAGGGGTCAGTGGGATACTCTATGCGTGGGATGCATAAAGCAGAAGACTTACCTAGCAGTAGAGTAGAGGAGGGAGAGCTATTCAAGAACCATGTTCCTCAGCCTATCTTTGTACAGTTATATGCTAATACCAAGGCTGTTCTGGTTTAGAGAAAGAAAACCCTAACTCCTTAAAATTCTGCACAACACAGAGCAAATGATAAAGCCTGAAGAGCAATATTTGGTAGCCTTATTTCAGAGGGTGAATTGACAGAGCAGCAGACCTGACGCTTGCCCCCCAGTGATCATTTTACCATGTTCTCCTCTGATTTATTTTCTTCACTTGCACTTTATTTGTTCTTAAAGTAGGTCTTGTTTGCCCTGGCTAGGTATTAAAGATCTTGCGGTACTTCCATGGTTTTCCTTGGTTTTGTTAATCAAAATATCCCCTCCCTTAGTGCTATGTGAGAGTTGGCTTTCATCCTCAGATCCAGGTGTGGCTGTATTTCAGTAGTGTGTTTCTATTTTATTAAATCATGTAGTCCAAAAGCACTGCCTACATGTAAAATGGACCTCTCCATTTCAGTTCTGCTTAAGAATACGCCATGTATTCTATGAATAAAATGAAAATTTTTGCAGCCCTCTCTCTTGCATGTACTTAAATGACTCTGACTCCGGCAAGAATTGTCACAAAGGTTTTTAGGAATCTTTGGTCATATTCTCAACTGCACTCTGGGTGTAAATGGGCTAAAAGTATCTGGATCTCTTCAGCAAAGGGATTCTTCCAGCGCGCGGGGAGTTCCCAGCTGGCAGAGGAAAGGCGTAGCTGGGTCATGTGCCATTTCTGCCAACAGCATGCGAATATTGCGCTGGGAGTTTGTTTTCTGACAGTACCAAACTAGCAGATGTCCCTCTAGACTGCGCGGCACAGGCGGTTGCCTTGTGCACGCTTAGCCGTGGCACCGGGGTGCCGGGGGGGCTCCCGAGTAGTGTTGCACTGAGGAGGACTTATCTGTCACTCCTCTTCTCCCTTCTGCCATGCTCCTATGCATGTCGGGTGTAGAGGTTTACAGTGACAGTGCTAAATGATTTGTAGGCAATTTTTTTTTTTCCTTAGACTAGCTGAGCTCTTTCTTGGGAAGTAAGGTGTGGGGAAAATGCCCACAAGTGCTTCTTTAGAGATCTGGTAGTGCAGGAGTCTCGGGGGACGGGGTGCCTTCTAGTGGTACCCATTTTTAGGATGCACTTCAAGTATTTGAGCAAAACTTTCATTGATTATAACGCATGCTGTGGTGCAAAACAACCTTGACGGTGTCTGTTTGGTATTCTGTGGAAGCCTTTGTGAGATATGCTCACGCAGGTTTCAAGCAAAGGCTTTAGGAGTGGGTCCTGGACCTGAACAGGCACTGGCAGTCCTGAATCCCTTGACTTTTTTTACCCTAAACCTCTGTTTACTGTATTAGTGGGGATGCATGAAATGCTTTTCTTCATTTTAAGCCAGTAGTTCTGCAAGAGCTAGAACTAAGGAAGCATGCTTTTCTCTGGATTTATCTCCTGATTAATTGCCTTTAAAAAAGCTGTGAGCTCTAACTGAGCCATTTCTGTCTCCAGTATTTTCTCAGCTACAGGGTACTGTTGCAGGTTCATAGTGTAACGTTTCTTGCATGTGCCCACCTGATCTTGTGTTTTCACAAAAGAAAGGATATAACTATTCTGAGACCTCTGCCTCTCGTCAGATTTGCATACAACTTGCCAAATGGGTTGGCCACAGTGTGATTGCATAAGCCTCCTTCTGTAGGAGAGCAAGCTAAAATAAGCATTATTTTTCTTGGAAACTGGACATGCTCTTGGATGTGTCCAGAATTTAACGGTTGTGACTCTTCACCTGAGAAATCTAGGAATGGAAACCTTTTTCCTAAAAGGTGAAACTCCACATTGTAGGCAGCATTACGAGGAATGAAGTTTCCAAGAAACCCATTTATAAGCTTTGAACTTTCTTTATGGCTGTGCTGTCCTTGCATTGCCTCCTTGTCAGGAGATCGTTTTGCAGTCTAAACTCAGACATGGCAAAGTAATGTTATTTCCCTTTATTTATATTCTCCCAAACCAGAGATTGTTAGGAAACAATTAATTTCAGGTAAGCAGATGCCACATCATTGCCTTTCTTTCCTTGTACTTGTTGAGCTGCTGCACTTCTGAACTTGTCCAGTGCCAGGTCTTGTCTTTTCCCATGGCATCTGTTGAAATGGATTATCTTTTTGGATAACGCTTCTCCCATTAGCTCAGTATGGCTCCTTCGTTGCTTTTCACATGTGAGGGGATTATCTAAGGAAACCAGATTCCACTATGAGTACAGCATAAAAGGAAATTGTTGATCACATTGAAACATACTGTCTGCATATGCTAATCTCTTCAGAGATGAAGCAACCAGGGTAGCCTGGCATTGTGAGATCTGGTTGGATATATATTATGAGCCCTTTGCTGGCATGTTTTATTCCACTGGGCACCGTCTCTTCAATCAGATGTTTGAGAGAGAAGCATTACATTTTTCATAGAGATACGTTTCTCAGAAAGTGGTTTTGGTTGTGGTTTCTAGCAGCTTTTGGACTCGTGAGATGCACAGGAGCATGGAAGACTGAAGGATCCGTGAAGTGAGTCACCACCATTGCCAAGTTATCCTGAAATTCTAGGAGATATTCACATCCGCACTGATGTGCCTGAAAACTCATCTCCCTCTTTGATTTCCTGGGATCTTTCACAAGTCCCTGGTGGATCAGTTCATGCAGTCCAAATGAATGCAGCTATTGACTGAAGGCCCTGCAAATTCAAGCCCTCCA
Organism: Struthio camelus; assembly: GCF_040807025.1. Classification (NCBI taxonomy): domain Eukaryota; kingdom Metazoa; phylum Chordata; class Aves; order Struthioniformes; family Struthionidae; genus Struthio; species Struthio camelus. The sequence continues at coordinate 65,752,358 of NC_090943.1, read as the reverse complement.
TTAGACTAGTGCCCTTGTGAATGTGTCCGTCTTTCCTGATCCCTGCAACAGGGAAGACCAATGATTCCTGTTTAATGGTGAAGAGCCATTGGAAAACACCTGTTGGAAAAACACTCTCTCTGACGAGTGAGATGTTGAGATCCTGGTGAGTCAGGAACAAACATATAGGCAGAATCAATCACATGAGTTCTTCCAAACGAAAAATTAATGCTTTGCTACAGGCCAGGAGAGCTTTTAATGAAACCTGCAGGTTGTGTGGGGAGATCCAGATTATCAGTCGTGAATGGCTACAGCGGAATTGAACGCTGGGCATCCCAAAGGTTGGTTGTTCAGAATGAGCGATCTTCCTAGCTGAGTAGGAGACCTTCTCCAGCAGCATGGATTTGCACTGTTTATACCTCACCAGTAAGTAGTCTGAGCTTCTCCAAGAAGCTTAATTTCAAGATTTAGGAATCTAAGCCTGCACACCTCAAATTTTGAGGAAAAACCTCATTTATTCTATCTGAAGAACCAAAGAGGGGAAGAAGAAACTTTCTCAGATTTAAAATAATATGAGGAGGTTTTTTTCCCTGTTATCTCTTTCTTCTTAACTAATTTGAAAGCAGCTAGCCAAATATTAACTAGAAGTTTAACTGCAACCAATACAAGCAATAAATGCCTGCAGTAAAATTAGTGTGGGAGACCCTCTTCCTTGCTGTGAAGCCTTTCAGAAACGTTTAGTAAGTCGCTTTTGCGAAGTCATCAACACGCGTCTTTGAATATCAAAAGATAACTTGGGGAAGAGGAAAATGTGAAGTAAAATTACGGGTTGTGTCCAGTTTGTAGAATGCTAGACTAGATCTGGCATAATCTAGGCACATGGCGCGAAGTTCTGCTTCAGTGATAGTGGGGGAAATGAACTCTCTCTAGCTGGAAAGAGGTGAAACGCTTCTTTTTCCTCTTGGAACTCTTTGCAGCATTAAAGGCTGTTGGCTTTGAGGTGATGCTGGTTCAGTGATGATGGGATAAGTGTTATTTGCTAGAATAGGTTGACCTCTTTTTAGAGAAAGGATCAGTAAGAAATTGCCCCGTTACCACAGGAAGGTAGTGGAACAGACTGTTCTTCCCTGGAGTGAGCATGGGAGGAAGGGGGGCTGCAAGTGTTAATCATGTGGTGCAGCGTTTTTCTGAAAGATGTTTTGGGGCTATATTCTTTGGGTGCAGAAACAACAAATGTGGCAGAAGAGTTTATGTGGAGCATCTCGACAGTCGCCGCGTTCTGTTCTTGCTGGCTGATACTGTTGAATATCTGCGGAAGAAATGTGGTGTCCTATTTCTGTTGTGTTCTTTTGTTGGGCTTCAGGGGAAGACTGCAAGAGGCTTTCCCATTATCTTACCCTCCTGCTGTTAAGCTGTCATCCTTTGACCACCAGCAACAAGTCTGAGCAGCTATGTTGATCTTAATGCCCAACAGTTGCATTAGCGTTAGAATATGAACTACTGGACAGTCCTGTTGCTCAAGCAGCGCTGATCTATTCAAACAATGTATTTCTCAGTCTGTTTGAGCTTTTTCAGAGGCCAAAGCCAATGAACATGGGCAAATTCCAAAAAGGCAGTTTTACACAAGCAGGTCATGATGAATGGGGTAATTGTAAACACATGGTTGGTTAAACCACTAGCAAACCAGTCTCTGATTCTTCCCAGCCTCAATCAATGCCAGCTTCTACTAGTTCTCAACAGGACAAAAATAGGAAATGACTTTCCTGGCAGGCAAACCGTAGAGGAAATGCCATGCCACCCCCTTTGAATAAACCTATAGCAGAGTGGGACAGAGCAGCAGTAGAGATTTTTACATTTATTTGACAAAGTAAATTCAGAGCAAAGTTCTTAAAAGCGTCCTTCAGTCTCACTGTTACATAGGAGAAACCTGGGTGACTGCTGTGAAGCTGAGCCAGTGGCTGCTGAAGGGTGGATAATACTCCATGACGCTGCTATCATTCTTCCATTATGTATCCCTGGTGAGAAAATCAATTAGGGAGCATCTCCAAGTCTGTAGACTTTTTTCATGGTGGAGATTAGCACTTGATGAACACTTGGAGACTTCTTTCAGTGCCTCGAATCTCAATTCTGTGTTTCTGATGGCTTAGTGAAGTGGCTGCAGCCCTGGCATAACTGTTTTCGTCGGTTCATAGCACACAGTACATTTTCAGCAGCTCCTTTTTCTTTGAGTGATTATTTCTAGGTATTTTTCAGATGCTAGTTTCATTGTGAAACCAGGGGGAAAGGAAGCTTTGAAATACTTACCTGAATCTGTTTCACCGTATATATTCTCCTTACGAAATGATTTAACACTTTGACATGTTCTTGACTGGGAAGTTGCAACCAGCCTCTATCTTTGTGCATACTTCATACATTGGTAGAGTGCTTCAGATTTCCAAATTGTCTGGCAGCAGGGATTTGGTCCCTTTTCTAAAGGAAAGGAATAATAGAAAATTTTTCCCGGATCTTGATTTTAATGGAAAACAGCAGGACAAGATAGTTCTGCTTTGGAAAGGATCAGGCCAGACGTTTTTGAGAGCCAAAATAAAATGGATGCTTGTTTTCTTTCTTGTCTCCTTCTATTCCCCTGATGTTAACTTCAGCCAAACGGCAAGGTACAGCCTCGGAGACGAGAACATCCGCTCTCCCTGAGTGGGAATTGGGAAGAGGAGAGTGAGGAGGACTGGAGGGAGGGTTAAGTCTATCGATTGGTGTTGCTCACTGTGCTGTTAAAACTCTGAGCATCCTTAGAGAGGATTGGATAGTTTTTATTCTATCCAAACACAAGTGTGGAATTTAGCCGGAAAGCTAAAAATTCAGAAGCTTGTGATGTTTTAGTCTTGTGCCAATGCCTTTCTTAAAACGCTTGCTTTCCCTTCTGGCTCGAGTATTAAAGTCCATTTAGGAGAATGTTAAGGGAGAAATGTGTATTACAAGGCCATTGACTCTTCTCGAATTAATGTCTTATGGGTGATCATTCTTCATCCTAATAGCTGCTTGTGCTGACATCACCCGAGATGTCAGAGAATCATGTCAGAATTCGAGCCTTGATGTTTCGCAGAACGATGGCTCGAGTGCCAGCAAACCCTTTCTCTGTGTGTCAGGTTGCTTTATTTTTCCTGTCCGGCTTTAACTGTGGTGTTCCAGTTGCTGTGCTTTGTCACAGCAAGGACTGTAGTAAACAATTTCCAAAAAAAAAGGGTGTTTGTGCAGCACAGTTGCGATGGCAAAGTATTTATCTACTTACCACTAAATTTTATGCTGGAGGCAGATTCACCATAAAGATTTATACTCTAGATAAAGAGGTATGTTTTTAACATGACTTTCAGAAAAGGGCTCATCAGCTGTAACAGAGTTGGATTTTTCATTTTCTGTGGTGATAAAGGTATTTCAGTCCAGGAATCATGAAATACGGAAAGTTGAGGCTGAAAGTTACTTTTCTCTTTTTCTGTTTGCTGGACACCGAGACTGAATCCTTGTTTTAAAATGATGGTTCTTAGTGAAGATCCTCTCTTAAGGGAAAAGCAACCAAATGGCCCGTCGTTATTCTCTGAAGCTGACCAGAAAAGAAGAATGTCACAGATCATATATATGATTTTCGTGAACTGATAGTTTTTAATATCCTTACCTAGTAGGATATATTTATGGCTGTGAGTAATGACATTTAACATTTCAGAGGTTTCAAAAGAGGTATTGCTTTTGTTTTCTAAAAGGCTTCAGGAGACCTGGGCGAGGAAGCCATGAGATGAGCTGTAGGAGAGCAGTGGGTTGCTGGCATATCCAGTCTGTGCGAAGACTTGTTTTAAGTTCAACTGTTCAATTTAGTCTGTATTCAATATGCGTCTTTTGTTCTAGAGCTGAACACAAAAGGGCAGAAAAAAAATCTCTTTGGAATGTCTTGCTAGCAAAGAAGGATTATATTGTTCACACACGGAAAGTCGGAGTTCTTGGAAAGAATATTTCAGCTGATGCTGTGTATGGCAGGCTGAGCTCACGTGTGTGATAACACTTGCAGTGCTTAGTTGAGTTGGGGTCAGGCAACTTCCCCTGCCTCTTGTCCTTGGCAAAATAGCACTGCTGATACAGTGTTTGATAGGAAGATGGCACTGCAAGATGCCTTGCTAATCTTAGCTGTAGCTAATTTTGGTAAACATAATTTATCACGGTTTACTCGCAAGCGGTTCAACTCTTCTTCCCGTTCTTGGGAAGAATTTTCTGATAGATGTCTCGAAAATGGATGGTTTTGAAGGCAAGATGACTGAAGGAGCAGAGTTTTAGATCTGCTTATGTTATTCTTGCAGAATTTCTGGGGCCCTTACTGTCTAAACCTTCCTGTCCAGGTTTGGCCACAAGGTCTATCTCTTTTAAAACTTTGGATGTGCTAAGCTGATGTTTCTGTAGACTATGAAGTCATCTATCAGGTCAATTTGGCAGTTCTCTGTGGACTTGCAGGGAGACAGCAAGTATACAGCCAGAAGCGATACAAATCCTTTTTTTTTTTTTTTTTTTTTTTTTTTTTAAAGAGCTCAGACATATAAATTTCCATTATGGAAATCTCTAGATGTGAAAAGCTTGAAGAGGCTTTTCTCCTGCAGAAGAGGTAATGTGTCCTTTCTCAAAAGGTGTGAGCCATGTTAACAGCTCGCTGCTACCAAAAGAAAATGCTAATTCTGTCACGGTGTCTATGTCTCTTACCTTGTGCCAGCTTGGTCATTCGTTATACCTGCTCAGGGCTGAGTCTCTAACCAGGTAGAAATCTAGCTGGTGTGCTTGTTTTTCCTGACTTTTTTTTTTTTTTCCTGGATTAGAGAATGGGATCAGCTCATGGAAGCATGCAGTGATACAGCAGAAGAGCTGAGCCCTTCCAGGGAAAGGAAGGGGAAGAAACTGGGAAGAGAAGAATGAGTTATTACCTTTGCTTTCAGTGGTAGCAAACTGCTGGGCCAGCTTGGCTGGAGAAGCCTGGTGATTTTTGTGAAGCTCCAACATAGTGTTTCTTTTTTTTTTTTTTTTTCTTCCAATTCCAACAAATGTTACGGAGTTGTGCGAGCCAACACGTATAAAACAGCTAGATCTGGTTTTCCGCAGTGTCTCCAGAGGCTGGCTGCATATACCAAGGATGCCTGTTGGAGTGGGTTTTCTACACTGGGTATGTGTGCTTAGGAGCAAGAACTTGGGTTAACCTTAGGTATCTGATCTGAATACAACCCTGAAACGTGAATCTGAATGACAGTGTCTTTATTCACGTCTTTTTTTTAGAAAATTGACATGTGTTGTTAAGATGTTTTCCTAAGATGAATAGAAAATGTGTCAGTGCTGGGTGGGTTTTTTACTGAGCAATTCAGCCGTAACAAAAATGTTACTATTGCTCTTGTACATTTTAAAAAAAGAAAGAAAAAACACTTCCCCAGTTTCTGATGATTATATAAGTAACGTGTAGCTGTATCTTGTTATATGATCATCATAAGCCAGAATAATTGGGGAAGTAACTGTGGTAATAAATCCATCATTATTCATATTGAAATATTAAGCGTGATAGCATTGGTGTAAGTATGAACAGCCATGAGAAACGCTGGAGATTGGTTGATTTGCCTCAAAACATTGCAGTAAAACACTCTTGCTTCAGCCCAGTCACAGATTGAAATGTTCCCCACCCACCACCACCCCGGACCATCTCTCGTATCTGGAGTCTCACTATTGTGGATTTGCTTGTAAGCTGGTTCAGCTACACAGCTATGATGAAGAGAGATTTTTTTATAGCGAAAGTCAAAGAAAGGCGTTAGAGTTGCCTGCGCCTATCAGTAAATTGTCTCAGTAGCTGTCGGGTAGATCTCGCCTAAATAACCTCTTCTGATTCTTCAGGGGCTCTCTGTGATACTTCTTAAGGGTTTTTCCTCCTTGCTAAAGCTGATGTGCTTTAGACATTTGGGGGTGGAGCCTGCAAACCAAACACCAAAATGAGATGGTTCTTAAGTAATTTCAGTTACTATTCTTGTTTGCGATAAAAGTGAGCGAGAGATCTGGCTTATCTGTTACTTAATAATGTGGAATTGTTTTTGGTGTGAGGTAACAGATCGTACCTTTCCTTCGTCTTACCTCATAGAGCTTATGAAGACCTAGAATTCAGGTTCTCAGGTTTTTGACTGTAAAGCAGTGAAGGGTGTTTGTCTTCCGAAGCACTTCTATTCGGTCTTTTCCATAGTTTAGCATCAAACACATTGAGCTACTTGACTACCTCAGTCTTTCTGGTCAGGTATCAACCGTGTTATGCGTAAAATCTTGGGTGCTGTGAGGAAGAGATCCGTTTTGGGCCTTCATTAAAGAGATCTGCCTCAGTCTAAGGTCAGGTTCAGTCTTTTGCAAAATCATTCTGCAAGAAAGTTACAAAACTTGTATTAAAAGTTCTCGCCATCCCCTGTGTTTTGCTATGAATATTCTATATGAGCTGCTGAATGACAGGCAGGATTTGTAACAAACTTTACTCGTAACGTTTCAATCACTTTGCATAGCTATATTTGATTTTTGGGCATTAGGATGAGAGGTAATGAATGACAAAGAAGTAATTATATGGGCATGCCAACTTGGTTGCCTACAAACGTCAGGTTTCTTTGCTCTTGCAGCAAATCTAGCCAACTTGACGTGGCTGAAATCAAGCAGATGCATCTGTGCTGACTTTGGCAGCTATTCAAAGAGGGCTTGTCTGGCCAAAGAGAAGCATCTATGGGACCCCCCCCTCCCTTGGCCCCATCCCTTCCCGAAGTGTGTGGGGACTAAAGCTTCCTTCCTGTGTGCTACTGTGGCTTGTCTAAAGTCAGAGTTTAAGTATGGATCTCTGTACCAGCTGCCTGGTTAGGGTGAATTTTTGCTTAAACCTATGTTTGAGCCGTAAATCATTGCACTGTGTGGACAACAGTGTTTTTATCCGATAGCTGGTTTTAGTTTACGTCTTTTCACAAACTATGTGACTATCCTCTAATCCCAAATCTACAGTTTTAACCCTATGAAGCCAGAAAAAGTAATGCATGCTTTATGCAAGGAGCCTGCTAACTCTTCTGAATCCTGGCTTTCTGTACAAAAATTTCCTCTTCTCTCCCTCCTGTTCTTGGGCCACAACTGCCTCAGTGCTGCTTATCCCACAGCAATATCCCCGTTCGACTTTAGCACTTTAGCCTGTGACAATAATGCCTCCCCTCCCCACCGCCCAAATGCCCTGTTTCTCTCACGGCGTTTTTGGGGGTATGTATCTCTGTGCGGTGAGAAATGTCAGAAGTCCCCCTGCAAGTGACTCAATACAGGGAGCTGGAACTGATGGTAAGCACCAACGCTGTGGAGCAGAAGAGGAAACATCTGAAGGATTAGTAGTAATCTCTTCCTGCGCTGGTCTATTTTGAAGGTGAAACAGAATATTTCTGCAATAGTTTTGAGTAAATCTGGACAATCTCGTAGTGTCTTGAAAAGGAAGTAGGTAGCCTTTCAGAAGGACCAGCTGGCCGTTTGTGCTTTGTGTTGTATTTATGTACTGTACAAAAATTACACGTCAGAGCAGGTTTTATGGTAGCAGATAAATTTACATGAGACAGTTCCTGGCATACCTACCCCATAGAGACTTGCTTTTGAAGGATCTTTAATGAGCATTGAAGTAGTTCCCTGGCACACTGGGGTTTGGTATAGATGTTATAACTAATCTGTAGATAAAGTTGACCACTTGATGTAGCACAGAAAGTGGGAAGACCAGGGAGTAAAAAGGAAGTATATATTGCTTTTTGTAGTCAAGCTAATAAACATTCTTCTGTGAGTTAGGATTAGTGCATCATCAGTGTGATTTCAGTTGAAGTTTATTGGATTAGTAAGTGGAATATGTACTCTGACTATATTTCGTTATACAGTCCCTTTATGGAGCCTGAGAGGGGCATATCCGTTCTATAGTCCCTTAAAAACTTTTAGGGTTTCTATGCAGCATTCTGCGCTCTCGCTGACACTTAATGATGAAGCCCTTCAAGAGTGTGGTAAGCACAGGTACATACACGGCTCCTTCAAGTCAGATTATGGAAGTTGGAGCTGTAGTGTTTTAAGCTATGGCAGGGCACCGTTAGACTCTGTAATATCTTGGCAGCTGTGCAGTACTCTAACCATGCGTAAAGTTGAAGGGTTTGGAGGAGTGAACTTCAGTTTTTCTTTCCTATAGTCTTCCTGGATGCTTTTGAAAGTCCTGCTGTAACTAGATAGCTCATGCAACCTGATACCATAACCGCATTGAATGAGATCCCTAGAAAACCAATGACTTAAAGAAGCCATTGCATTAAAAGTGACTTTCACCTGGGATGCTGCCTCAGAAACCTGTTAGTAGTTTAAAATTAACCAAGTACTCTAACTAGCTTAAATCTTAATGACTTCCTACCACTTTTATTGAAGAGTCTGCTTACATCCTTGTTGCCTTAATGCAGCCTGGATTGCAAGGGTTTTTTGGTTTTGTTTTGTTTTTTTAATCAGTGAGGATGACTTTACAGCGTGGCAAGAGTTGTCAGGATAATAAAGAAGTAACCTGATCTGTATAAACCAAGGCAGAGCAGCCTGAAATAGCTGTATCCAAAAAATGACCTGAGCAATACAGCTTTGAATTATAGTGTGTCATCTTCCACCAGAGAGCACTGCAAAAATCTCCTTGCACTTTCACATCCAGAGAGGATTGAGCCATCTCGTTGGGGGGGGGGGGAATTGAACAGAGACTAGAATGCTGAAATATAATAAAAATGTAAGCTTACCATGGATTTGAACACAAATGAACACCAACTAAAATGTTTTTTTTTTGCTTGTTATTGTGACAGTTGACTCAGTTCTTGTAAGTGGACCTCTCTCTGCTCATGTGGGTGTTCACAGCAGCAGAAGTGAGGGGAGAACTACTTTAAAGGCAAGAATTTGGGAGGCATGACGAGACCCTGGAAAAGAGAGCATAGACAATGGCAACGCTGACGTTACTTTAAACTTTTTTTTTTTTTTTTTACTTGACCTGATTTTCCAGGAGCACCCCCTTTCCAGCTATGTGAGGAGGAAGAGGAATCAGTTTGATTTCCGTGGTGGTGTGGCTATTTCTGGTATGATGGATGGATAAAGCAAATCAGGCTCTTTTTCCCCCTCCTTCCTCTGGTGAAGATCTGATGGACGGGGAAAGAGCAAGGGACGACTCTTAGCTCACAGGATGGCTAGACCCTAGCTCTGAAAATGCCTAGCACCGATTACCTTTTCAGAGTGGTGATAGTTAGTTCTTAGAGGTGCTACTAGCAGTCAGTATGGGAGACTCCTCCTGTTTCAGGGGCAAATATTTTGCCTGTGAGATTCCTATATATTCTATTCCACATCCACGATTTGTGGAAATTAACTTCTTTGCAGTGATTATTGCCGCTTCAAATGTGGCGGAAGTGTTAGGAAGAAGAAAAAGGCCGGGGAGAACCAAGTATTTATACCACAATATGCAGTAAACATCCCACTTGCGATACAGGTAGCTAATTCACATCTAAAACTTGGACTGACTTCAGTCCTGGTCTAAACCACAAGTGTCACTTTTGAGTAGATGTTTATTTGCCATCTCCTGTGGTCTGGTGGCAATTTGGACAGCCAAGAATTCCCGGGTTGACCACACAGTGAGGTGGCTAAGCAAAAATGCTGCTGGTTTGAATGCAAACAGTGGAAAGTCTAAACTCTGTGAAATGGCAATGCCTGCCTGACTGTCTTGAAAGCCTTTTCTTTTCTTTTTTTTTTTTTTTTTTGTCTTTGCCCCCAGCACTGTCACTCTAGGAGTGATTGGCGATTTACCTTCCTGGACTGTCAGCCCAGTTCTCCAAGACCCCAGTATCTGCTGTTGCAAAGGTGCAAAGCAGGGAGAGGAAAGTCCTTCCCGATAATGAGGGAAGGGCAGTAGTGCTAGTGTGGTAAATCCACACTGGGCCCCTCCCGTGCCTCGAGAGCTGAGCTCAAGTTTCTGATCCTCCTTGTTGCTGTGATAATTGCATGTAATTCCTATTTTCTAAAACAAGAGGCCAGATCTAGTCAATGGATTTAAGAAAAACTGCATAAAATACCCTTGCAGATATCTCTCCCTGAATCAGCATCTTACTCTAGCATATTCAACAAAACATGGCAAGTTGACTTTATTTTTGAGACTCTATGATGTAAAGCAAATGCGGTCCCAAGGCTTCCCTTAAGACCTTGTGGCTTGCTTAAATACTTTCCAGGTGCATAGTTGCAGGCTAGACTTAATCTCGTACTCGGGAGGAGTGTATTTGGAAGACTTATAAAATGCATATCCCAAGCTACTTTAATTGATGCAAATGCTGAAGACCAAACTGGGGGAGGTCCAGGTGTGTGTGTGTGGAAAGAGAATTGGCTGAATATGATGATAATGTCTGCAGTTACGCTGAATCACACGAGAGTTTGTTCCCCAAAATGTTCCCATAGTTTTTATGTATGTGAGAACAAATATAAACACAGCTTGGAATATGCTGGGGGATACAGTTCAATGCTCACAATAATTTAAAAAAAAAAAAAGTGGAAGGTAAGAGTTTTTTTCTAACCTCTAGAAACACTTCTTGCACAATAAATTTCTTGCCAAGCTACAGAATGATTAAAAAAGTGGTGCGCTAACTTCACCGGTTAATTGTGCCGAAATAGACGAGATGACTTTCTCCTCCGTTTTTCTGGAAGAAGGTATTTCACTGCTCTTTGTATCCTTCAGAAACCTCTGACAGCCAGTGAACCTCGTGATTTTGATCTGCGGTTTTAGATTGTGGTTGAGTGTATAACTGCGCTCCAGCCATTAGTCAGAGCAGTGTTTCTGCTGTTTGTCCTCTAGAATGGAACTTGAGCAAAATACCCAGTGCGGCTTGCTGCAGGGTCTTGGCTCTTTATTGTCAAGTTTGCGTATGTGTATAGTGCTTGGGACATAGCCAGATCCTCCTATCAACAGAGGTAAGTACGTTGGTTAGACCTTTTTTTTTAAAAAGGTATTTCTACACGTAGGGTTTGCAAAATGGTGCTTGAGTTTTTCCAAGGCATTTCAGTGCTGAAAGTTGTAGAAAGCATGTGCCTGAAAATGTGTTTTTTAGTCCAGATGCTTTAGCTGATGTTCTCTTATCAGACAACGTCTTTATAAGAAAGAGAGGAGGCATAACACATCAGTTCTAAGCTTATTTCTACTATAGCACAGTTCTAGATCTGAAGAAGAGACTTTAGAGAGGTCAACTAGTCGATGAAAAACCTGAAGTATAGCTGTGATTTCTGACAGCAGTATGGTGATGATGGGGAAACTCCACGTCCTCCCAGACGGTCTGTCTGTTGACTCACTGTTTTTTTTTCCTTTTAGCAATTTTGATTTGATGTTTTTCTTTCCTCTTTCCCCAATGCCCTCACACCACACCCTCCCTGCCCTCCACCCAGTAATGTTTTCCTAAGTTGTCTTTGCTGCTTTTTTAACCTTCTTGTTTCTCCTCCTGAAGCTTGTGGGCATGGAGAACAGACTCTTCCCTCTCTCTTTGCAGCAGGCTTTTATATCAGCATGACCCTCACTCATTCTCCTCTTTCAGTTGAGCTTTTTTTCCCCTCTCTCCCCCCCCTCCCCCCCCCCAGAGGTCATGTTTTTCTAATCCTGTGATGTTCCTATTGCTTTCCCTTGGACTCTTTCCAGTAGATCTTTTCCGAAACTTGCTGAAAACTGGATACATTATCAAGCTGGAAGCTTTATCAGCTCTGAGTAGAAAACTGTTACTTCACGATTCTTGCATATGTTTCTCTAAATGCATTCCTATATCGTATTTATCTCAACAGAGAAATCTCCAGTTTGTCAATCTTGCTTTGAATTCAGTTTTCCAGCAAGCTGCCAGATTCTTCCAAGTTAGTAGCTTCCCCAAGTCTGAGGTGTCACTTTCTACTTAATCATCTAGATTATTAGAATAGAATAGTATGGGACCAGGGCAGACCTCAGCAGAGGTTATTTAGTATGTCAGGCTGTTCGGTGAGTCTTTATCCTTTTATCATTTGCTCACAGTCAAAAAAAATGGAGAGTTATACAATCACTTTTAAATCTACCATAAGATGATTTTTTCTTTGTTTGCTATGACGTGAAGTTTTCTTAACTTGCTCATGAGAATAGGGTTTGAATCTTTTGACTTGGTTTTGTTGTTGTCCAGATTTGGTGTCTACTGCTTTTCTGTCCTCAAAGTATGTTATCCTACCATAGTAGGAAACTGAATTAGGTTGACGTGGCTTATCCATAAACAACCAATTGGTTGATTCTGATCTCTTGTTTTCTTTTAGGTGTTAACAGACGGATTTAACTGCAATCCAAGTGCAAATAAGCAGCAGCTATCATTCCCCAGGTTCTTCTCTCCCCTCCCACCTTCTTAAGATATCACTGTTTGCTTTTCTCCAGCCTCTGTTACCTTGTCAAACCTCTATGAACTCTCAGAAATAACTGCTAATCGTTTGAAGCTCCTGAATGAATTAAATCAACATTCTCAGATCAGCTGGTTTTGATGAATGTAACTGGTGTCTAATCTGTGATTTCCTTTATGCATATATATATATACATACACACACATATATGTTACATACCATCATAACAAATATTAATTTTTTTGTAAAGACTGATTGGAAAAATGCGATGCAATTCTTGGCTTTCTTGCTACCCGTAACAGCTTTCTTGAGAATGTGGTGAGTGGACTGACCTTTCCCTTGAATGTTATCTTACTGCTGTGGATTTGCAGAAAGAGGCTTTTTCATGTCTCCTGATTCATCTTCACTTATTTATTATGGATATTTCAATAATTATGTCTTCAAGCTGTTGCACTTTTCAGTAGTGCACTGTGCATTGTAGTGCTCATGGGTGTGCTTTGCTTGAACTGTACAACTAGTGAAGGAGAAAAACTAATCGTTGCTTGCTTTTGATCATATATGGGTAAGAGCAAAATTTAAACATCTCAAATCTGAGGATTAACTGGAAGCCAGTTACAACCCAGAGCAAACGTTCGGTGGCAGGAAGCTCTTTTCAAATACAAAGGCAAGTTCGTTCAGCAGGCAGCACCCCACTGAAATAGTTAATGGGCAAATACCAAAAGGTTGAATCTTCACCTCAGCTGCTTTCATTGGATTTGGTTTTGAGAATATCTGAGCTGGTGTCCACGATCAGCTCAGTTGTGCTTCATAAGCAGTATAAGGTTTTGTATATGGTGGTTCTGCTGCTGTCTGAGACATAGAATCATTTAAAAAGGGAAGTACTTAAATATACTGATGACCCCCAAATGGCTAGATAATCATAATGATAAGCTAGAGGTTTGCTCCTGTGTCATAGCCAGATCTAGAAATATATTGGATAAGGGCATGTTTATAGAGTGGAGACAGTGAAAAATGATCATACTGTTCACAAAATAAGAACCCTTTTGAAAGGAACGTACAGTTTCAGGAACACATGGTCTAGTGGTAGGATGCTCACGGATTCCGGTTGGCTGGCAGTCTTCCCGCTCCAGGCAGGAGCTTGTCCTGAAAGCTCTTTATGGATAGAGTTGGCTTCCCTTCTCCGAAGCACCTGATAAAAGGACACATTCCTTGCGGAGATGTGCTCTTCCTCGTCTAGCAAAAATGCGCTTACAATAGAGCACTGGGTAAGAGGCGGGAATTCCGCTCAGGGAGACTCTGTTGGCACAGCGTGTGGTTGCTGCAGGTTGCCCTCCGCTCGTCAGGCCCCAGGTGACCTTGTTCCAGGAATGCTGCCCCCTTTGGAGGGGAAGGTGGGATGTGCAAAATCGTTACTTTGATCATCTCTCAAAGTAGCGAGAGATGCAGTAGCATGTTGTTGGTTCAATGCTGCTTATATAATCCTCTCGGTAAAGATAAATAATTTAAAAAGCAATTAACGCAGGCCTTCTGCTTCTTTAACTAGTTTAAATTTATCAATGATGTCTGTGTGGTGGGAAAGGGAGCAGAAGAGGGGATAAGTCACAGGACATATTTTAGATTTCACTTTTTTCCAGTGTCCCAGAACTTGTACAGCCTCATAACAAGCAAAGCAGAAGCGAAGGACTCGCATTTTGATTTGCTGGCGATGTGTATATCTCTATCTGTGCCTCTACAAATTATTAGAATACCAGGCAGCTGAAAATTGGACTACTCGTTTCTGAAAGTCAGTTCTCATCTGGCAGCATGACTTCCTGACTTAAAGATCATCATCTTCAGTACAAAATATTTTGATTCCTCTTTTTGAAGCATTCCTCCTTCAGCTGCTGCCTCCATTAGCTACACAAGAAACTTAACTTTCAGTTCGTTCCATAAATAGTTATACATTGGATCAGACCTGTTTGTTCCCTTTTTTGAAGGCATGTATACTGGAACTGTAGAGGAATGGGCTGTTACAGTGACTGTCTCTTTAGAGCAGACCACCAGTTGCAAATGGCATCTGTATTGCAATGGATAACATGGCACAAAAGCTGTGTTTCCAGCCTCAGAGATGATTTGGAAACAGCAATTTCTATTCGGAGAGCCTCTCTCTCTCTCTCTCTCTCTCTCTCTCATATACTTGAGCTGCAGGAAAACATATCTTACATCCTCAGAAGGAAGAAGTATTTTCTCATTTTCCATGAAATGACTTATCAGAGTAGATGCCATTCCTCCTAATAGATGATCTGTAATTAATGCATGATATTACATCCTGCTAAGAGAAATTTGACTGCCTCTTTTTAAACTAATCAACGTTACCCAAAAAAAGCCCCTGCTCTTTTCTTGTCATATTGATTCTGTCGTCACACAGTAGCTGATAGAGAGGCTTAAAATGCTCTTTGCTCTAACAGCAGAATTAGAGTGCATAAGCCTGTGCCATTTTTGGCTCACCGTTAGTGTTTTAAGTCTTTAAAGTTATCCACCGAAGACAACGAAGAAGAACAAAAGTTGGCCTAGATATGTGGCATGTGTGTTCTTGTTTAATATCGGAATTTCTGGTATGGCCAGGGACACATGCCAGCTTTTGCAGTACAGGCCGCAGTTCAGATACTTAAGTACTATACTAAAAATAACAGGACTATTTTAAACTGGGACCCAATTAGGAAGAGAATAACTTGTTGCTCTTCAATCAGTAATCTAATGTAGTAGGCAGACAGCGCAATGTGCAAGTAAACTCTACTGTTTTGCTTGCAAAGTTGCCAGTTTTGACACTGCTTTCTCACTGTGCCCCTTAGACACTTTTTGCAGAGGTTGAAAAAAATCCACTTCTTAAAGGAGACTTTGTGTGCTTTACTTCAGATTTTGATATTGCAGTGTTTAACAGCATTACAGCTTTTAATCCGGCAGCAGTGACCTGGGAAATTCCTAGAAGGCAGGGGGTGGAAGATGAGAGAAGCAGCAAAATGCCCTCAGCCTTACAGCTCGCAAGCTTTGCCGCCCTTTCCTGCGGATGGGCAATGACAGCAAGTGCTGAATGTGAATCTCGGCGAACAAGGAGCAGAGGGACTAGTTTGGAGAAGGAAATTTTTCCCTGCTTCACCTACTAGTGACAGAGGAGAAGGGAGTACGGTTACTGAAATATGCTGCTGCTGCTGCTTGCTTTCCTATGTCAAGAAGTACAGTGAAAATAACTCTTGCACGCTTTAAGCACCTGAAGCAGAACATTACTTTACACTTCAGTAATTTCTCTCCATTGGTTTTGTTTTTGATGCTGCTGCTTACTGCCATCTTTTATTAGATCAGTCAGATTTCAGTGAAGCAAATTAAAGGAATCTGAATTTCATTGTGCATGGGGGGGGGGGGGCGTTGGTGGGGAACATGCATGCTCCAGCATCCGCATCCTCTAGTCTTGGAGTGCTTCAAAGTGAACAGCTGCCTTTGGTCCTGGATCTCTGCTGCTCGTCAAAAAGGAGGTGTAGATGAGGCAACGCTTTAGGTAGCCATATGCAAATGTTGAAAAGAATTGTGCTGATGCTCGAGATGAAAGCGAAGTGCATCTGAAATTTCTCTCTTTGTTGACATCTTTCTGGCATGCTATTTTGAGTACATGAAAAAGCCAGTCTCTTTGGTGTTATGACTCTCACACTACTTTGAAAGCAGCTTTTCATTTTATTCAAAATAAAAAGCTGATGGAAGAGGAGTTCAAGTCCTTGTTCAACTGTGGACTCTTAAAAGCTTTTGATACTGTGTTGGACTTGCAGTATGTTGTGATTTCAGGAGGATTTTATCAGACATGTGCAGAAAGTGTCATGCTCTTTTTAAAATCTTAGATTTTTGATTTGCTCTTGTCCTTGCCTGAAGTGCAGATGCAGAGTGTTCCTAGCTGCTGGTTTCGAGGCAGCACCCTCATATTCCATGCTGAAGCATGTCGCATCTTGGACATAGTAAACTCCCATACAAGTAGTGGGAGAGGCACCCTAGGGAAGCAGTTTGTTTTACGTCGTAGAAAGCCAAGTTTTATGCACGTAACTCACAAGTTACTTATATTCCACCTTCTGCCTACTGCAGCAGCCTGCAAGATTTGCTGTTAAAAGTAAATGTTATATGGAGGATGCCTAGCAACTGTAGCTTTAAGTCTGTGCTGTGTCTGTGTTGTTCAAGGCAAATCTGTTCACTGAATGCGGCATTTGCTCAAGGACACAGAGTGCTGGTGCTAGAGGTGCCACTTCTTGCCCACTGTGGTGCGGCTGCTCCTCCAGCTCTCATTCATGATCATGGTTAGATTGATGTCTTAACACCCATAATTCACAGCTTGGAATATTAATTTAAAAAAAATGTTAATTTGAATTGCCATTTATTCACATAAACTGAAATATGCTATATAAATGATGCAAGCTGAGGAGCAAGTAGCCCTCCGTTCTTTGGGTCTCCACCTGGGGAAGTGACCTCGAGGTGAGGGACGCCGAGGTGGGCAGCTGGGAACAGCAATGTCTCGAATCCCAGAGCTCGTGGGTCAGAAACCTGCATTCGGCTCGTGTCTGTGCTTTGAACCTGCTGGGTGACCTCAAAATCCTTTCCCTCTCTCTCTTGGTTTCTTTATTAGAAAGTGGAGTTGGTATAGAGCTCCTTTGGGAAACCTCTTGAAAATGGGAAATCTGCGTAAGAGTGAGCATAATTCTGGCCGTTTCTCTCAATAAGAATAGCTGGAGCGGGTCAGGCTGTAGGTCAACCAGTAGCAGTTTTGTGTGTCTCTGGGCACTTAATAGCAGTTGCTTAGGCAGACAGCCTGAGAAGAGTTTTCCCGTGTTTTAGGTACTTTGCTTCATGGTGATCTGTGCTGCAGTTCTCTGAACTGGAGTATATATCTCCATTACTATATTCGCTCTCCCTTTATGGGCTTTTTCCAGTAATAACCCTACATTATTATTTTAATGCAATGATGTTTTTGATGATCAGAGCATTTCATGCGTGTTTCTTATCTATTTCTAATCCATTGTAAATCTGCTACTTCTTCCCCTTTTGAGAGGGAATAATCATTCTCTAGGCATTTTTTCCATGTCATTCATGGTTGACTAGATATATGTCCTGTTCTCCCTCAGCCCCCCTTTTGTTCGGGTCGGGGGAGGGGGGGAAGCTTTCAAGTTAAAAGATCCAAATCTATTAGTTTCTGTTAGTTCCTTCTCTTTTGTGTTTTTCTCTGTACTTTTTCTAATACCATTTTAGTGTTGTAACAGCACACAGTACTCAAGAAGTGGGTGTGCCCTGAGTTTAATGATTTTTGTCATGATTTCTGCTCTGCTTGCAGTAATTCCTTAATTCTTAATGCTTTATTATGTGACTTATTCCAAGGATGCACAGAGGTAGGATTATTTCTCTCTTTATGCATTGACTTGTGTTTAAGGGAATTGAATTTGCGTTTCCCTCGTGATTGTCCATTCGCTCAGGATCGTGCTGTGTCATTCCACTGTGCTTTGCAGAAAGTTCTAGCTCTGACGCCTGTGAATACTTTATATTGCCGGGAAACTTCCTATCATCTCACTGTTCATCCTGTTTCAGATCGCCTATGAATCCACTGAAGACAGCGGCCAAAGCAATGATTCTTGTGAGATTCCTTGTATGGAGAAACCTCACTGTTTTCCTACCCTTTAATTCTTACCCTTCAGGTAGCAGCTAAGGGGGGAAACCACTTCTCTAAACTGTGGGAGACAAGGTTCTCTTAAGAGTCTTTAGTTAGGGGATATGGTCAAATGTGTGCATGTGCTTTTAATTAAGCTGTATCAACTAGACCACCCATCTGCATGTGACTGTATCACAAAACTTAAGACAAGAAGCAAATCTTCTCATGCAAAAACTGCATTGATTCTTCCTCATGATATCATATTTATCAATGTCTGAATCATTTTATTCGGTGTTATAGTTTTAACTAGTTCTTCTGGTATCGGAATTTGCTTACTGGTTTGCAGTTCCTTGGGTTTTCCTTGAACCCACTTTTGAAGATTGGTCTGAGCTTACCATCTTCCATGCTATCTCCAGACCAGTTTAAGTGTGACAGGTGCAATTAATAGTTTGGTCGTTTTATACTTTACTTCCTTAAGAAATATTGGTTGAATTGTTTGTATTCTAGCAGCTTATTACTGTGTGTGTGATTTTTTTTTTTTTTTACAGTTTTCCTAAAATATCTTCTGTTAGAGGTTGCTGAGTACAGTCAGCTTGGAGACTGATCAGAGGCTGATGACTTTCTGCTGCTTTTTTTCCTCATAAGCAGAAGCATAACAACATCTCTTAAGGACCATTTTTCTTTTAGTTCCTTATCTTCTCTTCTATTGAGAAACCTTTAAAAAGCTTGTAAGTAAAAAAGCTTGCGTTTTGGCATGGGAGGGAGGAAAGGTTTATCTTACTGTATTTTACATTAAAATTGGTAGCAATTTCCTTTCCAGTCTGGTCTTTAGCTTTGGCCTTAGATCCAGGTTAGCTCTGGACATTTGAAGCTAACCATAAGCATGAAATTGGTCTTCGGTATCCTGACTTCTGGGCCTTTTGCCCTACACTGTAGGGACTGCCTTGTGTAGCATCAGTACATCCTGTGTTTCATTTCTAAACTTTAATGTCCCTCTTCTGTTGCCTGTTGTCAAGTTACTGGGACATCAAGTTAACATCTTCAGATATGCTTTGGCAGAAAAAAAATCAAAGGAGCATGCTACTTACCTAGAAAACATGGTCTCCATGTTCCAGAGCAAAAAGTACAAAAGTCCTTGGGACGAGCAAGAAGTCTCCCACTAGCAAAGAAAAAGAACTGGGAGGTTCTCATGTAGCTATTGCAGTGTTCCTAGCTCAGGCTGAAACATTACTTTCTTGTCGGGTGTTGGGAACTTGTTTATGAAACTTAATAGTGCGCTGTGAAACTCAACACTTAGCTGCTTAATACTACAGGCCGAACGATGCTCAATGAGGTGAGCAGGGTGCTTTGTATATCCACTGTTTCAGGCGTCTTGAAGCTCTAAATAGAGCACTTCCTTAGCTGACATTTGGAAGCTTCACTTGCTCTCAGGGAAGGGAGTGGGGGGGAAGGGAGGGGAGAAGAAATCTTGGTGTAGCAGCACAATTCCATAGCAGATGTATCCTCCAAAAAATAAATAAAGCACTGAGTCACTCGTTCTCTCTTTTTCTTCCAAACTGCTGGCCAGTCCTAATACCCTTGTATTTCATGCAGGAGGGAGAAGACAGACAATATTGTCTTTTTATTACTCATACCCTGCAGGACGCTATCTTCTTCACGAAATACGGGTGGCGTCTGTCTGTCTCCACTTCATGGGAAAGATTAACGACAATTAAGGTCAACAATTAAGGTTGTGAAAACCTTTGAATAACTGCAACATCTGCTTTTATACTAGGAAAAATAATAAAACGCTTGATTTCTAATTGCCAGCAGAGTACTTGCTCATATCTGTTTTGTAATTGTGGACTTATGAAATTCACACTGTTAACCAGTCCCTTGCCAACCAGTGTGAGTTAACAGGGATCTGCATGAGTATTGGTTTCACCAGGAGCTATACACTGAACCTGAACTGCAGCAGAAGTGGAAATCATATAAGACTGAGGACCTAGTGAAACCTGCTGTGGTATTAGTGTTCAGGTGTTTCCCAAGATAGCCTCTGTGTGTGCAACTGGCCCCTCGCCTGAGGCCCTGTTGTTGACCACGTGAACTTTCTGATGTGTTTCAATGTCACATAAAACCGGTTTTCCAAAACCTGCCATAGAATCTATTTTACTCTTTTTGAGACAGAATAGGGTTGTTAGGGATAATTTACTGTATCTCAACTGACTAGTCATATTTCCATAAGACCCTTAAATTTGATGGGAGAACACCTGGATTTGTTCTCAGATACATGTTTCTCAAAGTAATCCTTGAAGCAGGAGTGTAAATGATTGTCTTCTAATGCTTGTGGACCTTTTGCTTATATATTTGTACAGACTTAAAGAAAACATTCTCCGGTTTGGAAGCATTCATTCAGATGAAGAGGTTTTGGTATAAATGAATAGCCTCCTATGATTTCTGATAACTAGGAATCGCATATTGACTTCATTTATCTGACCGTGCAAGGTAACTTCTTAATGCCTCCAATCATTTCCTCCATGGACACGTGCCTTCCCTCCAGAGAATGAATACTTTTATTCTTCTCACGTGCTGAAAACTGGAGCCTGGTCCGTCCTTGCTTGCAGGCGATCGCTACTGAGGGAACTGTTTGTGTTCTTATTCTGCACAAAAGCAAAGTGATTCTGCTCTTTCTGAGGCTTTTTTGCACTTAGTGCCGTATGAGATGTTCTTAAACCTTACAAAGCTTAACCTGCTAGGCAGAGGTCTATACCAAGAGGTTGTCAGGGATCTGTCATCAAAGACTGATAGAAAACAGCCATGCCTTTCCATCCCTTAGACTATGGGAGACATTCAAGTGTGCTGCTCTGGGTTTGCTCAGTATTTCTACTTCCTGCTCTGTAGGCAGTGATTTTCTAATACTCTATACTGCTTTACTCTCACTGCAGCAACTTTTCTGACCAGTGCTACTACTTGCTGCTGTGGCTGCCCCTTGCAATAATGGGAAAATGATACCCTTATTTTTCTGGTTTTAGCCTCAAAGTTCTGAGTAGTTGGGTTGCCATCTACCAGAATATCGTGCAACCTGCTGTTACAGAGAAGAGGGTTACACTTCAGCAGGAACAGAACGTGACTGTTTGCTTGTACTTTAGAAGAGAACAGTAGGAAGGTTTACAACTGGAAACTTCTCTGGAAACTGCAGCTATCTCCCCGACCAGGGAAAGGAGCATGTATTCCCTATTGAGCAGTCTTCTCAAACCTGGCTCTTGCTAGGTGTCCAGCTTCAATAAACTTCTGCTTCTCTCTTGTATTTTGGGAGAGGGAAGGTTGGTTGGTTTGTTTGTTTGGTGGTTTTTTTTTTTTTTTTTTTTTTTTGCATAATGAAGAGGTTAACATTTAGTTAAATGAGATGATAGCTCTTGTGAAAATGTTGTTGCTCATTACAGGCTATCCACTTCTACGAATTACTAGGCTAGAATAAGACATCTAGGCAAAAGTACTGCCAAAAACAAGCCCATGATGACTGCCAGGCCATAAAATTTACCTAAGAATAAGAATGGTGTAAAGAGGAGAGACGACTGGGCGTTTGTCTGCAAATTCTGTAGTACTGCTGCTCATCTGAAAGGAAAAAACTGCTACCAGGTAGGCATCTCTTTCAGATTAGTAGGCAACTGAGCCTTAGATGAAGGAACCATTTGTCCTCTTCCAGTGACAGAAAGTAGCATGAAAGCCTGTGGTAAGTGTTTGTCTCAAGCAGAAAGCTATGTGAAGCCACTCTTCTTGCAGAACTGGATTTTAATAAAGTAATCCTGGAAATCAGTAGAGCATTGCAGATTAGTGAGGCTGAAATGAAAATTGAGACTCTTCTGATGCGTCTGCCAAATTGATTGTATTAATGATGAATAAACACCATTACAGATCAAAATACAAAGGAACAAAAAAGCCGTTCCTCTGAGTTGCTATTTCATCAATTAACAGTAGCAATTGGAAATTCAGACTTTCTGAAATTCAGGGAGGCTTCTGGGAGGGAGCTTATCTGCTGCCTTTTTGATGAGAATCTTTTGTTTTCTTATCCTGCAGAGTATTTTGTGAGGAGAATTTCATGCTATTTTTGAGGAGGAAATCATGGACAGAATCTCTGCCTCAAACAGCAAAGGAAACCTAGGAAAGAGAACTGAATGACACTTTTGTTTTTTTATTATTATGGTTTGAGGTAGAATGGTTGCAACAGAGTTCTGCCATGTCAGCTGAAGGGATTCTTGCTTCCTTATACGTTCTCTACTGCTGGTAAAGAACCTCTTCATCTGCTTGGTTTCATACACACACACACAAAATGTGTGTACATATATGTACATAGAGAAGGAGAGAATCCTAGAAGATACTGGGAGAAGCCAAAGCTTCATCAGGATAAACTTGTGCAGCATGAGGACTAAGAGTTTGGAAATGCTTTGGAAATTAGTTTGAATTATTCTCAATGTTGTTCTGAGATGATGAGTTTGAAGTGACAGTGCTGTAGTATATGGCTGTATATCTGGGGTGGGATTCTTGTGGGTGTTTTTGAGTGTCTAGACTGTAGATGCTTACATCTGAGCTAGTTTCCAAAATTCCCATTCTAATCAATGGAGAGAAACAGGCACTCTGGACGTGCCATTCTTCTGACCTGTTATAGCAACCGTAGAATGAGATGAATTGCATGTAAGCATTACCTGTTTCTCTTCACGAACTGGTGTGACAGTGCAGAGGTGTATGTTTATCTGTAGCCATAGGATATGTGATTTTTTTGGGGGGGGGGGTCTTCCCCCCCCCCCCCCGTAATACAGATTTGTGGTCAGTTCTGGACTAAGCTCAGACTCACTGTTCCAGCAGATAACGTACTGCTGGCCTATAAAACAATGTTGTATGTGTGGATGCTTATACACTGTCTTCTCCCTTCTTTCTGTGGCTGCTAATACCAGTTGGACTACCTCAGGAGGTGGAGACCACAGATGGGGCCTATGGGGGGTTCCGAGCTTTTGGAATATAAATTTTTTGTGGGTTAAAATACATTGGTACCTAAGATGAGAAATTATGGATGGTGCTTTGATGGATGGAGCCTACACTTTTTGAGAACAAATATTCCCTGTTTTTAGTCTGAAGGTTAACTAGGGATGTTTCCAGTTTAAGGCATATTTAGTTAACCTTTAATGCTGATGACGTTCATTGTTTCATGCCTCTGCTATGTCTTATAAGGCCTGAAACAACAGATTTCCTTTACGGCATCCTGAAAGAACAGGGAAGTAGCTCTTAATGTAGGTGGCTTGGCAAAATATTCTAGTCAAGTATTTGGCCTGCTACCCAGCCTTCGATATGTAATCTTTGGGTGCTGCCAAAATACCATTCTAATTAAGTTGACATAGTCTATAAAGCCTGGGTGGTATTACTTCAGTTTTCTTCCCTTTGCTTTCCAAGGCTGCATTTTTGAAAGGGTTGAAGGAAGCTGTGACGCTTACAACCTCACCAGAGTCCTCATGTAGCCAGGATTGCAGGCACCTTGTGACCTTCAGGATCAAAGTAGGGAGTAGTCTCGGTTGTCTTCTCTCTGCAGGTGCGAGTTAACAGCAATAAATAAACGTACATTAATGCACGTGGAACATGTGATCAGTTGGCCAGACTTCGGATTTTATTGAACATTAACATATTAACCCTTCTACAAAATATTAACCTATTCTCTAAGTTTATTTTCTGTGTATGCTTAGTTGGGAAAGCTATACCCTGTTTGTCCCAGAGTGGTGTGCTTGCAAGCAGGTCAGTATACTTGCTTTTGAAATGTGGAAACTTAAGAAAGGGGAGAGGAAGACCTTTATTTTTGTGTGTGTGGGTGTGTGTGTTCTTGCTTTTTTTTTCTCTAATTTAAGAAATTCCCAGCCTTTACTTAAGAACAGAGCAGTAGCAACTTTGAAACCAGTCACGTCCTGAAAGTCAGCATTAGGCTCTGTTACGACACAGATTGCCCTCTGCTAACTGTAAATCAGCCATGGGTTTGAAGCTTGCATGTTACATAATCTGTCAGATGCATTTGCTGGTATTACAAAATGCTCTCTTTGCTCTAATAAGAGTTTGTTGTCATCTGTTAGTAAAGCAGTATTAAAATACATATAACTGACATCAACATCTTAAAATGGTAAATATTGTTGTGATTGAAAATGCTCTGTCACTTCTAGTGTTGCATTGCACAGGAGTGATTGAGTAAAGCCTCAGAATTGTAAACTCCCAGCTACACTGGTGCAATTTATGTATTCCAGTCAATCAAGGAGGTATATATTGCTTCTGATTCCTTTGGGTTATGCACTGTGCTGCTTGCATTTCTGTACGAGATCCCTCTCCAGTAAGACTGGATTCTCTGCTTATCTTCAGAGCAGCACAGTGTTTGCTGGAGTCTCCTCCTTGTGCTCTTTGCAGCTAGAAGCTGAGCTGGCTGTCATCTGCTCACTTGGGGCTGATGTAGTCTAAGGCTCAGTTACATGGTTGAGTTACTTGTGGCTTTAATGAGTTCTCACTTACCAGCTACACTGTGGTAACTGTCCTATTCTAGTGTGCATGACAAGCAAAATGTGCTAGCTTATTTATTACTTATTTATTCCACTGCTGCATTTCAGCTGGCTTGCGGTGATTTTTTTCATCTTAACTATACATGATCAGTTGAATTCTTTGGAATCAATCATATTTTGGATGATGTCCCTGGGAAGCAAAATCCTCTGTAGGGTGAATTGAAGTACTGTTGATATTGGGGAATGCTTCTGTGCTTACAGCATGCAATTTTTCAGTGACTAAACAGAAAGGCTCTCTTTAGAGCATTCTAACTATGAGGCACAAGAGGTATGTTAAGAATAACCTGTGCACTTAAGTGGACCCCTTATTAGTGAGTAGCGTGCTGTTTGAATTGAAACGTCTAAACTTGCCCTCTAGCTTCAACCATTTATATGGTATTAGACAATGTAAATAAACTAGTGCTTATGCCCTAACATAAATTACAGATAACTGTAAAAGCCTCTGTCAATTGATTTGCTTTAAAAACATGAACCTTGCTGTCTAAATAGAAGCTTTTGATAATCCTAGTTAATAACTCTTCAGAAAGAAAAACTCCTACTAAGAGAACAGCAAATGACATGTGTATACTTACTGATTGTGTGTTCACTGTTAGTTTTAAGCTCTGTAAAACATCAAGATGAAAAACCTCTCTGACTTCCTGGCTTCATGGTGCTGCTTCTCCCAACTTTTTAAAATCTGGTAAACATATTTTGACTCTCCTGAAAATTTCACAGAGCAGGAAGGACCTAAGAAGGCACGTGACCGTTACTGATACATATCTGTCTGCAGCTTTCCTCTGTGCAAGCGTGGGTTTTAGTTTTGAGGTCAGTGTTATGATCACTGCTCTGAAGATGGTGTTGTGTTGGAAAGGCTACCAAGTTCTGGGAGAAGCTTTGCCGAGCCCTCTGCGTAAGTCTTGCTGAGAAGGAAACTCCCTTGTAAAAAGCGTCCAAGCAAAATAAAGTGGTGAATAACTGCAGTGACTGAGGAACAGATCACTTGGGTGAAAAGGACTTAAAATAGCTCATGTGACTAAAGATGGCTGCTTTTTTTTGGTTGGTTGGTTGATCATTGTTTCAGTAAGAAAGGGAGGAAGGGCTTCTGCATGCTCTGGAAGGTTCTCCAAAATCAAGCAATGTTGAAGAGAAGTGAGGAAGCGGAAGCAGGGAACAGCGTTTAGGTGCTTGAGGCTGCTGCTCTGTTAATTTGAGAGTCCCTTTTGCTACATCTGTATTTATGCATTTCAACTGTTTGCTCTCTTGACTTTTGCAGTCAGGAGGCTGGGGGGGGGGTACATCTGTGGGGAGCGTCCTTTCCACTTCCCCCTACTAGCATGTCAAGATGAGTAAACTGGATAAAGTTTTTCAGTGTAATGCTAAACAGTATGCGTGTTGATTAAGTTGCATTTTCAGCCATAATCTATAATGGTAAGATTTCCTTCAGTAAAAGCTAAACACAATGCATGCATGCCAATTAATGCATGCTATTTGTATAGAATTTATGAGGAAAAATGCCTTGTGAGGTCAGCAGCTCTTCCAGTGATTTAGAGCCACTGACTTTCAATGTCCTGCCCCTGCACAGGAGGAAGCACTATTCACGCCAGTGGAAGGTGTAGGAAAGGGCAGAGGCTTAGCGTGTTGGATCCAAAAAGAAATACTTTGATAAGTATGCAACAAAAGTAGACTTTACTTGAGTTGATGCCACAAGGAGGAAAAAAAGTGCCTTCTAGAAAATGCAACCTTATATTTTCTTGGAGACTTACCCAAATTTTTATCTCCTGTGAGATGCCTGGGGAGCAGCAATTCTCACAGACCTGCAGTAGGAAGGATTTGCCAGCTCCTAATGGCAGCAAACAAAGAGGAGGAATGTTCACCGGTTGCCGGAGCTGGTGTAATCGTTTGCTGCTGCTGGGAAGGGGTGATCCTGTTCCCCTCTTCTCCTGCCACTTATTCTGTGGCAGCTGAGCTGCTTGTCAAATCTGAGTTTATTGCCCTTGCTTCTTTAATAGAAAACTAACCCAGGAGAACAAATGGCACCACAGAAAATTGCTTCTTTTGCAAATTGAACTTGTTGTTAAGCACCGCATATGGCCAAAGGAGGGGAAAAGGAGAGGTGCCACAAAGCTGCAGGGGGAAGTGGAGAAAGAAAGCAGAGCAAGGGATGAGGAAGAGAGTGGGATGTTCCCTTCCTGGCAGTGGCAAGCTATTAAATCATCTTAACTGTTGTATAACTTCACTCTAAGTCTTCAGGTTGGATAACAACAGCCTAAAATAACAGAGGGGAATGTTATTTAGAACATTTCCCAACAGTCAAAATTTTGAATTCTGTGATATAAGACAGACGACTAGATTGGGCAAAAAAAAGAAAAAAGACAGAAGATAGGGAGAGGCAACTGTGACGAGTGTTTTTTCAGTCTCTGGAAGAGAGGAAGGTTGTGAGAAAGTGTATCTGCAAGCTCAGAGGCCATTCGTCACTGCATCTTCAGCTGCAGTTGTCCTTGGGCTGCCTCACTTAGGTGTCTTGTGTCCCCGTCATGCAGCTGTGGGCCTGCCTCACTTCTGCATGGGATTTGCTGAAGGCATTGTGCCCTTTCTGCTACATAGTTCTTTATTCCAATTTCTGGCTAATTAACATTTCATTTAGGCTCAGATATAGCCTGTTTAGTTGTCAAAAGTTCCTGCTTCAAGGCTAAAGACAGTTTAACTGTTAGGAGGAAGAACAGGAGTTTGAGTGAAACTGCAGAGCTTCATAAGTATTTCATAGCTTGATGATAAGTTCAGATTTTAAACTGGAATGCTTTCTTCAGGGACATGAGGGAAAACTCTTACTTAAATGGGGAAGGGACTGAGGTAACTCTTTCTCTCCCAGGACTTTTTATCCTTGCTATTGGCAAAGGTGTCCTGACAGGAGATAAACATGTTACAAGTCTTCAGGAGTCTTTTCAGAATTTTAGGCAGCTTCAGGAAACTGAAAAATGCTGAAGTGTATATATTTAATTTAATTTATTTTTTTCTTTTGGCAAGACTTAAAGTGGGATGGCATCAGTTCTCCTATGCTACTTCTAAAGTATGTATCTGTTTTGGCTTTCAAAAGCCGGAATTCCTGTTGCCAAGATCCTTCACTTTCTGGCAAAATTACAATGGCAAATGGCTGCTTTTACAAGGTGTAATATTGAGACTAACAGCTTTGCAATTAAGAATGGCGAAGAGAATTATATTCTCTTTTTTCATAAGACCAGATTTTTTAGTGTGGTATCGTGGGAGTGTTTGGACTTGACTGAAGTGCTTTTGATTGATGATTTATATTGTGAACCGTGCTTTTCATTTTAGTGTGCAACATTCACTTGAAACTTTAACTAGAACAATGCTTTGAAAACAAAGCCATGTTCAAAGTATTACTGTAGTTGGGCAGTTGTTCTATATCATAAACTTGCAAATACATTTTGACTGTGCATTGCATAAAATACGTGTGCATGTGCCAGCTTGTGCAAGGGAAGTGGGAAGAAATCAGGAAATCTGCAGGTGGTATTAAATGCTATCTGATACTAAGCTCATTGGGCCAGCAAGTGTCAATGATAATGTCATTGAATCCTTTACAGACGGAGAGAGATGGAATTTTGGGGTATTTGAGGAGGTATTTTGAAGTGTTAAGCAAAAAAAAATCTGTTTGAAGGGGAGTTTCCCAAGTATTAGTTTCTAGTTTTGGGAAGATCTGAGACATTGGGTGAAGATAGGGACTTTCGGAGCTGGGGAGAGAGGTAATAATGTGTTTGGAGCGAGTAAGATGAGAAAGTGGAAAATAAGAGGCTTTGAAAATATATTCAAACGCCATTGAGTAGTCCTTGGCAAAAAAGCAACAAAAAGGACTGGCCTTTAAAATTCACATCTACCATGCAATGCATGCCATTAATATATGACAAATCACAATCCTCTGCGTGCCTAACTGGGCACCTCTGTGTTTTTACTTGCACAGAAACTTGCTGGTATTGGTTTGAAGTTGGAGTCTTTTGGTTGTATTTGTTTGCCAGTCTGCACGGATGAAATGCAGTGAGTCCTGCTGATTGCCTTAGGGTGGGAGGGGTTACCATCCTATAAGCTGACAGTCTACCTGAAACCACCACCAAAAGAGGGGAGGTCGCTTGGAAATCCTTATATATACAGATTGCTAAGGGTTTGTTGAAATCCAGCAACCAATGCATGAGCTATAGCATGCTTTAGGATCATCTCCTTCGTCCAGCCAGCCAGCCGTGCCTTCTCTTCAGCCTACGTGGCCAGGTTTCCCCCTTATGGGAACAGAAGTTACGTGGATCTTGTGCTCATGTGGAAAAGCACGAGTCTCACAGTTTCCACGCAGCTGAGGACACTTAGGCTTCAGGTCTTTGCAGAAGATTCACTGGCATGCCTCATGCTCTCTTTATCCAAACCTTATTACTGTTGTAACTATGGCAATATGAATAGACTAGTAAAGAAGTGTAAGCAAATCTGTCCTCACATCTTATCTTGGTGTTAGGGCCTGTGTAAGATAGGTCCATGTAACTATTTTGTATCACTGAAATAAGGTTTCAGATCTGTAGGTCTGCATAAAAATTTAAGAACTTTCCTTTCCCAGATGCTATGGAGCAACGAGTACCTTGGACAGGGAGGGTAGTTCAGCTGTTGCTGATTGCCCTTTGTATGGACTGACAAGACAGTCCCTCCTTTCGCTTGCTTCTCAAGATGTTAAAATTTAAGTCTAATAGACTTGATCCAGACAGTCTTGAGAGTGACTTACAGGAGAGAGTGTTGTATGAACTTAGTTGCTTTAAGATTTTGTTCTAATTTATTTTATAAATCTAGGTTGTGTGCACCCTGGAAATATTACAACATAAGGAAAAGCGAAGTGATGACACTGAATATCTGAGAGAGTAAAAGATACAGAGAGAGGGAGAGAGATGTAAGAAAGGGAAAGACTTTTAACCGGTATATTAAACCTGAGATCTTTGAGAAAGGTCCTTAGGTAGGTCAATATTTGAGAGAATCCTGAGGGTGTTTGTGTAATTTTTTTAATTTATTTTGTCCTTCTCCTCTTCTTCCTAACTAATCTGCAAGTGATTGGGTTTTTATTATTTTTCTCCTGGATTTAAAGACTTTGACAGATGGCACATGTAGAACCTGGAAAACTTCCTGAATTGGCAGAATGACCATACCACCGCCATCTCCTTATTGCAATATTCGTAGGTGCGTAGGCTGTGTATGCTTCTAGAGTGATAAGAAAGATACCATTTCCTTTCCTGAGAATATGCAAGAAGCAAGCAGTATATCAAAAAGCACACTTGATGACAGGCTTAATTCACTGATAATTTAAGCTACTGGATTGGTAGATTACTGCTGGTCTGAATGACTCTATTCACAGTCAGATTATCTCCAGGATGCTAACCTAGAATGTTTTTTCCATGCTAGATCACAGAACAGTTGAAGTTAGAAGGGACCTCTGGAGATAGAGTCCACCCCCCTGCTCAAGAAAGGTCAGCTAGAGCAGGTTGCCCAGGACTGCGTCCGGTTGGGTTTTGAATATCTCCAAGGATAGAGACTCCATACCCTCTCTGGGCAACCCATTCCAATGTTTGATCACCCTCACAGTAAGCAAAAAAAAAAAAAGTGTGGGAGTTTTGTTGTTGTTGTTTTTGTTCAGACAATGTCCTGTGTTTCTATGTGTGCCCGTTGCCTCTTGTCCTGTCACTGGATACCATTGAAAAGAGACTGGCTCTGCCTTCTTTTACACCCTCCCGTCAGATACTTATACTGATAAGGTCCTCTCTGAGCCTTTCCCCCTGCAGGCTAAACAGCCACAGTGCTCTCAGCCTCTGCTAACGTCAGATGCTCCAATCCCTTAATCATCCTTGTGGCCCCTTTGCTGGACTTGCTCCAGTGTGTCCAGGTCTCTCTTGTAGTGGGCAGCCCAGAAGCGAACAGAGCACTTCAGATGTGGTCTCACCAGGGCTGAGCAGAGCAGAAGAATCCCCTCCCTTGACCTGCAGGCAACGCTCTTCCTAATGCAATTGCAGGTGCTGTTGGACTTTTGGGGCACATTTGTAGCTCATGGTCAACTTGTAGTCCACTTGTTGACCAGCTTGTTGGCCCCCTGTGTGTAGTGGTGCGTGGGAGTTATTCCTTGACAGGTACAGGACTTTGTATTTCTCTTCACTGTGCTTCATGAGATCCCTGTCAGCCCATTTCTGCAGCCTGTTGAGGTCCCTCTGAGTGGCAGCACAACCGTCTGGTGTATCAGCCATTCCTCCCAGTTTTGTGTTGTCTACAAACTAGTTGAAGGTGCGCTCTGTCCCATCATCTAGGTTATTAATGAAGATGTTAAACTGTATTGGCTCTGGTGGCTGGGCTCCAGCAGGACTTTGTGCCACTGATCCTAACCCTCTGAGCCCAGCAGTTCAGTCAGTTTTCACTCCACTCCACTATCTGCTTATCCAGCCTGCACTTTATCAGTTTGTCTATGAGAATGTTTTGAGAGATGGTGTCGAAAGCCTTGCTGAGTTCAAGATAAACAACATCCACTACTCTCATCCAGCAAGCTAGTCGTTTCATTGTAGAAGGCTATCAGGTTGGTTAAGCGCAATTTCCCTTTCGTAAATCCATGCTGACTACTCCCAATCAGATCCTTCTTGTCTTTCATGTGTTTGGAAGTGGTTCCCAGGATTATTTGTTGTCACCTTCTCTGGGAGCAATGTGAGCCTTACCAGCCTGTAGTTCCCTGGATCTTCCACCTTGAAGATAGGAATGACCTTGCTTTCTTGCAGTCCTTGGACACCTCTCCTGATCTCCATGACCTTTGAAAGATAACTGAGTGGCCTCGCAGTGACACCAGCCAGCTCCCTCAGCACTCATGGATGCATCCCATCAGGGCTCATAATCTTGCGTGTGTCCAGTTTGTATAGGTGTTCTCAAACCTGATCTTCTTCCACCTTCCTTGATCCAGAGTTTTCCTCTGGTCTCAGGGGCCTGTGAATCCCGAAGGCAAATCTTGCCAGTAGAGTCTGAGGTAAAGAAGGCACTGAGTACCTCTGTCTTTTCCATGTCTTTTCCTTTGTTACCAGGGTTCCTGCCCTATTCTGCAGTGGGCCCACATTTTCCCTATCCTCCTTCCTTTTGCTACCTGTAGAGGCCTTTCACGTTGCCCTTTGTGTCCCTTGCCAGTTTCAGCTCCAGGTGGGCTTTGGCTTCCGTGATCCCCATGAGATGCTAGCCCTGCAACTGCACACCAACTTCTAATTCCTCCTATTTATTCCCCATGCTGTGTGCATTAGTGTACAGACACTTCAGAGAGGCACCCCAGTGCGTTGATCTCTGAGAAGGGTAATGAAAACTTTCTCCATAATGCAGTCCTGTAGGCACTTCCTTATTTAAATGCATATGCTTGGGATAGTTCCACTTCATCCCTTCTTTTGTTGGTTACCATGTGCCTTCTGTTCACGTCACCCTGCACCCTTTGTTTGCCAGCCCTGTCCACCACTTTCTCACTTGATTGCTGGTTATTCTCTCCTTCCTCCATTGTTTATAATTTAAAACTCTCCTTACCAGGTTGTCCAGCCTGTTGGCAAAGATACTTTTGCCCCACTGTGTCAGGTGGACCCCATCTCTTCCAAGCAGTTGACAGTCCTCAAAGAGGATCCCAAGGTCATAGTAACCAAAACTCTGTGGCTGACACCAGCTGTGCATCCGGTTGTTGACCCACAGGATCCATCCACTCCTCCTCAAGCCCTTCCCTCCTTACTGGCAGGATGGAGGAGAAAAGCACCTGGGGCCCCATGCCCTTGACCATTGCTCCCAGAGCCATGTAGTCATGCTTAATACTTTCCAGGTCTCCCCTGGCAGTACTCTTGGTGTCCACTTGGAAGAGCAGGGCAGGTAATAGTCTGAGGGCTGGGCAAGTATTGGCAGTCTCCGCAAGGTCCTGAATGCAAGTGCCTGGCAAGCAGCAAACTTCCCTAGGCAGCAGAGCAGGTTGGCAGATGGGAGTCTCCCACTACTACCACTCACTGCTTCCTCCTGGTGCTCCTGTGTGGCTTAGACTCAGCGGACACAGATTGTCCATGTGACAATGCTCCCAGTTCCTCATTAGCTACAAGGGCTCTGAACCTATTCTGTAGCTGCACGTGCTCATGTGGAGCATGAGCCTTCCTCCTGGTGCTAGAAGTCACCAGCTTCCAGCCTTTGCCACCACAGCAGTGTCTACTTTCCAACCTGGTAGGCACTAACTCTACCTGCCCCCTGCTGCTCGTGGGGATTTGGGCACTTGAGGTTGCAGGGTCTTGGAAAGGATCTGGTCAACCTCTTTCTCATCCTCTCTGACACTGCACAGTCTGACCTCTTCCTGCAGCTCCTTGACTTGGCAGAACAGCTAGCTCCTTAACAATTGTTCACCCCCAGCCTCAGTGCAAGGCCCCAGGCCCTCCTTGCAGCCTCAGAGCTTCCCCCTCCTTCTGAAGCTCTGCCTTGGTTGAAGCCTTCAACATTGCAGGGCCAGTTGCTCCAATGGCTCCTGGGGACCATGTCCTGAGGGGTGTCACCACCATAGCTGAGGATGTGTATACTGATCTGAGCAGAGTTGCTGGCCCCTTCTTTGCACCCTTGTTCTCATACTGCTGTGTCCATAGCTGCAGTATCTTCCGTCAGTCTTTGTTTAGATTATATGAGTTGCTTTAAAACCTCAGGGAGACTGAGATGTTCCATCTACACATTACAATAGACTCTTTCTTAAAGTAGAGAATATCATGCGAAATGTGATTCTTTTTATGGCTTTTTGAAGTCTAGCTTATCATGAGTATACTTCTTTCAAGGACTCTGTCCAAGGAAGACCTCTTAAGCCAACAAAGCATGGGAAGTCTCTTGGTTTTAAATATGCATGTGCTGTTTGCATTGCTGCTGCGTGACAGTTGTTCTAGCCATTGAATATGCTGAGGTTTGTAATAGTGTGACTGCATGGTTTGTTTTCTATTTAGAAGCCTTCAGAATTTCCCTCCCCCATCTAAGGCCTTTTAGGAAAAGGGCAGTAACTTGGCGCTTGAATAACTTCTCGTGATTTGTGCTGTTTAACTTGCATGGAAAGAGACCTTTCAGGTTGATACACAGTTAAGGTCTCTAAAGAGAACTGGCATACTAAAAGTCATGTTTAAAGACTATAGAAAATAAAAAGCTGTTTTTAAATACTAATTTTTATCTGCTGAACACATGAATTGTGGCTGTAAAATTTATTGCTCATTGATGATGTGGTACAATAGGGCTTTAGATCTCCAAGGTGAGCAAAAGCTTTTTGTATTACTAGGGCAGGACTCCTTTGATAAACTGCTTTTAGACAGACAAAAGAGATGTGATCTTAAATCAGTGTTAATGTATGACTGACTAGGAATGATATCATCTAAAGATTATTGCTTTCCTCTGTTTCTGTGGTGTTTACCAATGAATACTCAAGAATGTAGCAGTGAAACAAATAGGTCTTGATAAATTATGCAATCTTGACTGGAACTATTGTTTGAGGTAATTGATGATCTTCCACTGGTGTAATGGGGCTGTAGTGTAAACTACAGCACGCCCTAGAGTAGACAAATTGGTCTGGTATTGTTAGGAAGCATATTTAGTGTATCTTGCAACATGTGTATCAGTGGCTATTGCTGAAACATCTAGATAGAGAAAGACTGGTATTTTTATATTTGATCCTAAATAACCTACAGTTAAATTTGCAGCCTTTTCCTGTTCTGTAAAAACTGAAATAATAATAAATTGTTGCAGCGCAAGACTGATTTCTTTTCTCTTACTTCTTTTCCTAAAGTTTCTCTAATCTCTCTGGGTTTACAGGGTAATCATGCAGTTCTTTGTTCTTGTTGCACTATCCCAACTTCAGAACATCTACTCCAATGACTTGCCGACTTTAACTTTTGATGTGCTTAAAAAAAAAAAAAAAAAAAAACCTCTGTAGTCTCCAAAATGAAAGGATTTTGGCATACATCAGCTAAGATAAAAAGCATTTTCTTAAATCTGTGTTTAATTCTTCTAGGATACATTGAGAGAATGAGGCAAATCTTCCCCTGAAAACGAAATCTTCATTCTCTGTTAAACACTGACCGCAGACTTTTAGGTGTGGAGTGGGAGTTAGATAGTTGTAGGCCATTGTTTATGTGTTTAAAGACATGTATGATGAAAGGTCCTAGCAACAGTACAAGTTAGGCATCATGCCTGCAGAGTTAGACGTTTGAGGGTGTGTTTTATTTTTACTGTGAATCCTATAAGATTTTAGTCTTAAACTTCGTAAATCTTACGGGAAAAGTATCTAAAATAAACAACTTGATTTATGCGTAGTGGAAGATTAAATTCATTTGCAAATTTATTGTTGCCAAGAACAATTTCTTCCCCAAGGCAATTAGCTATATGAGTTGACCCCAGAAGGATGCTATCAGGAAAACTGAAGAAGCCCAGTAACTTATGCCTGCAAGGAAGCTCCCAAGAACTTGTCTGTCTTTCTGGTAGACAAGAAAGGTACTTTGTCTCAGGCAGTTTTTTTCTGGAACTAGATAAAGTAAAACTTCCTAGATCAGTGCATGGTTTCCTTAGATTATAGGCTGCAACACCCTTTGGAGCGTTTTTGCTAAGAAATCCTGTACCTTTGTCCATGACTTTAACTGACACCAAACCAAAACGCTCAGCAAGACTTCTGTGACGGTTCATGGCCACTGGAGAGCAGTGGATAGTTTATTAAACCGAAGACTTGTGTTTTGAATCAGTAATTGATAATTCTAACACTGAGCTTGCTTGTGGTGATTCTTCATTAACTTTGCAGTCTTCTGCTCCCCTTTGAGAGGTGAGTAGTCACTTGTGTCATATGGCAGGGATGTCTCTAGCCAAATGTAACTGGTTGGGAGAAATCTTGGGACTAGGAAATAGCCTTTGTTTAGTTTTCTTACCATTGTTGCAAAGCGGTAGTTAAAATCCCTTGCTCGACGTACAGTGGCCTTGCTTCAATACTGTCTTCTCTTTTGTTGTTTTTACTTCTTCAGCCATGTGCACTTTTAAACATGCTTGCAGTGGATTTCTTTTCAAACTCTATCTGAACACAGAAGTGTTGCATAGGAGAAACACTACTGGTCTTGCCAAGTTGCTGCTAATACTCCCTCAAAGAGGAAATCTTTGTTTTGGAAAAGAGGGCTTTCCATGCAAATCTGCATCTATTTGAAATATTGCATGAGAATGAAGCCCTGAGGGAAAAGACAGGCTGGAAAGGGTAAGAAGGGGAAGAAATAGAGTAAATAAATGTTGAAGGCTAATGTAAGGTAGGTGGTTGTCACTGTAACTAGCTCCCCAGTTACAGCATTTTCTTTCCGTAATGTAAAATGTAGCCGTGGCTGATGAGTGCCAATCCTCAAATGTTTAGGGTCTCTGTGTTAATAAAAGCTTTCTTTTCTATCTGGGACATGCAACAGAACAGGAGCCGTCCAGCCTGAGAATAGCTATATTGGGCTGTTTAGCAAAGTATCAAATGTATGTGTCTTCTAGGCTACAGACAGCAAACTTGCAGATTTGCTGCTCCAAGCTGATGCAAATCCCTGTCACCTCATCTTGCTCTTCTCGGTCTTCCCTCTCCAGTTGTTTTCAATAATTTGATGAAATGTCTTCAGTATGTTTTCTGACACTCTGTTTGTACTCTACAGGTCCTGTGAAGCAGTAGATGTAATTTGAAGAAAATTTGAAGGAACAAATGGCTTTGGCTGGCTGTCCAGACTCCTTTTTACATCTTCCTTATCGGATAGTAAGTTATGAAACTGCATGCTCATGTCAGATTGTAGCATCATGTTGCTATGTGCCAGTGACTGACTGTGAATTCAGACTTTTCATCAAAGTCTGCTAATAGCTGTCTGGCTACTCTCTGGGCTTTTTTGGTAGTAGTGCCACTATTATCATCCTGTGTTCAAGACTTAGTACTGAAAAAATTGGATCGGTAGTATATATTGGCTAAGGTTTGATACCTTGTCTTAGACAAGCCAGTTCATATTTGGAAGAAAGCACTCCATTGCCCCTGAAAAATGACAAGCCACAATACCAGTGACATGCCTTGCACCAAAAAATAGCCATGTTTGCTGAGTGTTATAGGAACAAGGCAGAGATTTTTACACTTGGTGAGATCGTATATTTGTTTAGTCATTATCTTGTATCTAAGCAGCCAGTATGGCATACTGCAGAGTATGTATTTAAAAAAAAAAAAAAAAAACTCAGTTCAATTCAACAGTGTTAGGCAAAAACACACATAGAAGTTCTCATTTTTTCAAGCAATTGTGGTTGGCATAATGCATGCTTTGTATTTTTTATGGAACTGCAAATTTGCTATTTCAGGCATGACCTGCTTTTTGCCCTCCTCCCCCCTTTTTTCCCCTCCTTTGTCTTCATGCAGTGCCTACCACCGTAAGGATTCAGTTAGGATTTTGGGCCCTGCAGTTACGCAAATGATTAAATAGAGTACTATATGACATTTAAACATTTTTTTCCTTTGTCTCAAGAGAAACATTGCTAACAATGATTACTACAGTCATACTACTCACTTAGGAGAAAAAAAATCCTCTTAAGGATATACTTTTATTTCATAATACATGAACTTAAACTTTTTTTCCCAACAGGAAACCTCAAATTAGTTAAGACTAAGCTTACTATATGCTCTTGTCGGTTGAATTCACCCTAACGTTTTTCCTGATAATACGAAAAACATAACAGTTCTAAGTGCTTTTCCAGTCATAAAAATTGAATGGAGTTAGAGAAATCAAGTGTTGTGAAAATCTCTATTATTATACCTACGTCTCTGATTTTAGACGAATACATGAATTGATGTGCCTGGATTTCATAATTCTTGGTGCACTGTAAAATTATACTTCAAATTCACTTGGAGCATCATCGGAGTCATAATAGTAAGGTGCAGGACTGGAGATCTACAGAAGAGAAATCTTAAATTGTAGGCAGTCATTCTGAACCACGAGTTCTTTACTGGGTATGAAAGGTTTTCATGGGGAAAAAAGTGTTTTTAGTGCCCCAGTTTGGCACCCCTGAGGTACATCAAAGACTTGCTGCCATTTCATCCAGACAAATTTGTGATGGAGAAGGCTCAAATTTGTCTCATAGTTAAGGCAAATTCTTACTGCTTATGAGCCAATGAGCTGGGGAAGGCAAATATGTATTATCTTAGTGTGGGTTATTTAAATATTTGATAAGAATCTTATTTTTAAAACCTTCTGAGCAAATGTATGTGACTTGAACGTTATTTTTCTCTTGGAGATGGACGAGCCTCTAGCGCACAAAGCCTGGATCTTTGTTCAGCTGTCCCACGATGTTGAATTACAGTAAACAAACTGTATCAAGCTTTTACCTGCATTTTTTTAAATATTGCAGTTAATCATTCAGATTAAACTAGTCAGCCTTTCAAAAAGTCATCAGATTGGGACTGCATAAGAAAAAGACGACTTGTGTTTTTTGAGTTCTGAGCTGTTAGGCTGCTTTCCAGCCAGGCACTTAGGTTTTTTTCGCTGACTAGGAGAGCTAGAAACAAATTAAAAGTGAAATTGGAGATTGTAATGTGGTCATGAGAATTTTGAAACCCAAGCACTAGTAAGACACTCTCCATTCCCATCCCAAAACTTGTTTTCCTTTTCTCAAAAGTGCAAGAGCACTTGTAACTTCAGAGACAGGAGTCTAACACAGTTGGGCAACTGAATTTCCCTTGGCATTTCCTCTTGTTCTTACGAAACCTGCTTTAGTTTAGGACAATCGATAGGCTAGAAGTCCCTTTCACAATCTAAAGATGCTCTTACCTGTGTCTGCAGCTCGGTTGGGTGGATCCTGCATGCTTGTCTAAGCAACCTGAGTGACTTAAGATGGTGGGAAAGTGTCTCCTCCCTAATGTTTTTGGTCCTAGCTTACTGTGTGTTAATTATCCTAAAGGCTTGTAACAGGTTTAAAGACTAGCTTTGGAAGCCCATTCACAACTACTTTGCCTTCTGTCACAAGTTAAGTTCGTATTACAAAAACTGAACATCTGTTTTTCCACCCCTACTAAATCTGACTTAGAAGCTTTCATCAACTTGTCTTTCAAATTTGTCTACAGTGCCAGCATTGTGTTGGTAAAGGGCTAAAAGAAGGTTAAACTAAATATGCTCTAGATTAGAGTGTGAACAAGTATTCTTATTCTCTTTTTTCAGTACGTTTTCTGACAATATGAATGGAAGTCTGTACAGAACATTCTTCCCAAGTCCCTAAGGTTGGGATCTTAATGCTGCAACTTCGATGTTTAGAATAAATTGACACATTTAAGTTCAGGATTACACGCGAAATACTGACAGCAAGAGAAACGAGGACCTGTGAAAATGAACATGTACTACAGAATATCCTTTAGGGTGGCCTCTGACTAACCCCCTTTTACCCTTCTTTTCTTTTTCCCAATTTTGGGGAGAGGAGAAAGGCTTTTAAGCCTCTGACTAACTTCTGTGCTGGGCTTTTTATGTCCCGTATTTGCTGCTCTTAGAAGCTCTAGGGTCCTGCTTAAGAGTGGAGGTTTTTTTGGTGTTTTGAATTTTTTTTCTTTTTAATCTATCTCAGGAGTTAGCACGTAAACCAGTCACACTGTGTGCATTCTCCTGGAAACAGTCTCTTGCTTTGTGGAAAAAATCAATACTACCTTTTAGTGGCTTTCAGGAGCCCTTTCCAAATTCTCTGACTCTTCAATAAAAATCCGGCAGTGAGAATTGGCACTGTTTGTCTTCTGTTCCTGGAAATTCAGAACATAGTCCCAGAATTTCTCAGAAAAAATGGGATGATTTACTGTGTTTCCGTTCTTTTGCAATCTGTAGTCACAACAGTATTTATGTGCAGTGACTTGAACTCTTAGGAAAGATTCAATTCTTTAACCCTTTGATGTATGAATTGAGCAAGTCTCAGTGACATCATAAATAACAAAATGACTTTCTTAGTTTCTGAACGTGAATCTGTGCATGCAGGCATGAGGTTTTGTGTTCAGCTTCTGTCCCCCTGCCCCCTCCCCTTTTACTTTCGCATAACCCAGTTGTGGGAATGGCTGTTTTATTAATTAAGCTCTACAGAATTCATTTTCATAGGGCTGGATTCTTATTAGAGAGAAGACTTGTTTGGATCATGCTCGGCATCTAACATTTGCATGAAACACAGTAAAAAGGCATACTCGCAAAGTAGGGAGAAAATTCAAATTGTTTTCTCCTACATGTACAAAACTGTGGATTCCAGGGTTGCAAATAGTCCTGTTGACCAGATAAGAGAGCAGAATATTGTGCATCACACTCGAAAAGCTTTGTGCACTTCAAGAATAGATAAATAAGTACTTAAGAGAGTTTATCCATTAGACGCTAACTAGTATGATATACACCACTCTTTTAATGCTGTCAAATTTATGGATGTAGAGAAAACTTACTGTTGTTAATATGATAGAAATTGTCACGTATCTTTGCCTTAAGCTGGAGGAACAACTAGGTACCAGTTCTCCAGGGCGCACAGTATGGTGTTTTGATTCTTGTTTTCCATGAAATCATTTGATAAATTAAAAGATGCCTTTGGAAGTAATCTAATCCAAGTCCATGGCATACTGCAGTTATATCTGTTTTCCTTTGTCTCTGTGAGCATGGGTTTTTGGGGTTTTGCCTTCTACTCTCAGGGACTGATTGCTTTGTGTGTTTTGGAGAGGGTTTCTGTTTTAGCAGAAACATTGAAGTTCATATCTCTAATTCAAAGTTACCTGTGTCTTAGTGGGTGCTTGAAACCTCATTCCTATGAAATCGAGATGCCTCCTGTATGACTTATTATTTCGGGGCAGAGAGAAGGCTGTTTGGGGATGGAGTCATCTGATACTCGGTATCAGTATAGATACACATGCTGCTGCATGAACCAAATGTCTGAGCACTACAGGCTTCTTAGTCCTTCATAACAAAATATCAAAAAAACCGTAAATCATAATTGCAGGACTCCTGTCCAAGTGGACTGAAAACCTATGTGGGGGAGGGCTGTTGAGACTGATGTGTTGGCCCTCATAATCTGTCTGACACTGTTTCAGAGCTTTCATTCACTGAGCTATCCACAATTGTGTATTGAGACTATGGTGAACTATTCTCTTTTTTACTGTTTTTAAGATGCAAAGTAAACAGTGGCTGAGCTTATTCTCTTTAGGCTGAAACATGCAAGTACTGGAACACTGGTTGTGTAGACTTTTGCCTGGAGTTTGGGGGTTTTCTTGCTAGCAGGGCCATGTGGAACAACCACAGCGTGCAAACAGGCTCTCAAAGCACTTGAGTATAGCTGAGTGGAAAACACCAGAGGCATGACTGAATTACATCATTCTTCTACATATTGTATGAAGAAATGAAGCTGAAATGTTGCTACTGCCAATGCAGAAAGTCATCAGATTTCTGAAATATGGTGTCAGTCAACAGATATTTTGTCGACGATGCTCTTGTCTTTAACAGTTTGCATGTTGTAAGTGGTGTATAGGGTTGATGGACTGCAGCAGGCATGAAGTACAAAGCAGTGAGAACATTAGTAAATGTTTTTACAAGACATGTTGCCTCCAATATGAAGTTATGAAATCTGTCTCCCTGAGTGCAGCTTGCAAATGAATTTTACAGATAGGGTTGATGCCACTCAGTAGATTTTGTTGAAGAGCAACTGGAGGTGTATTTCTGCCTCTATCTATGGTTTGTAGAAAGAGGTCCATCAAAAGAATTGTTCCAAAAGCTATTGTTTTCGCTAACAATAAAATACAGTACTCGCATTTTAAAGATGGCATCAGAAGTGTACTTGGTCCCACTTTCCGAGCATCGTATAAAAAGCAAAAGAACAACAAAGAAATTTGTACTTCACGTTAAGCTATGTTATACAGTCGATTTTAGTCTTCCTTCTCCCAAGAAATACCCATCATGTTGCGTTCTTTTTGCTGTACCAGCTTATCTGTCTACAATTCTAATTGAGAATCTGTATTTAACCTGTTTACCCTTCGATTTTTATATTCTAATTCAGGCAGAAGTTGGTTGGCAAAATATAAGGAGCACTTCTTGAAAGTGCACGTGAACGAGCAGTTTTAATGTCTAGATCCACATCTCTCTCTACGTGATTTTTAACCTGCAGAAAAAAAAAGAAAAAAGGCTCAAGCATTCTAATGATCACACAGCTCATGTGCTACTTTTCCCCGGACTTTGAACAGCAGCAAGGAAACAATCTGGGTATTGCAGATCGGGTGAGGAAATTGCAAGCAATGAAGCCCGACTTTGCATCTTCCTGTTGATGGTTTCACACTCGTGCTTGAACAGTAGACTGAATCAATCTTTCTGATGTCATTGCATCATTTTATATGAGCATTCTCTTAGATTTATCCCTAGATTTAGCCATAGTTTGCATACACGTTCAGATCTGCCAAGTTTACTGCTTTTCTGAGGAGGCTCTTGGTCTTGATCTGCTTTGTCATTCTCCTGGAAAATATGAGCAGTCTGGTGCTGCTTGTGGAGCCAGGCTCTTGGTGAAGTCAGGCAGGTCCATATGGGTTCACAGCTGAGGGTGGAGCTGAAAACTGTGCCTGCCTTGTGCCATTTGGGGATTTTTCATTCAAATGCATTCATTTCACATGTTTAAGCAAGTGTTTTTCTTTACTTTTATTATGTCTCTTCACTGCAGTTGAAAATTGATGAAAGAATTTATGGGGGAAAATTCCATGGGTATTATTCATGTTCTTTGCAAGGCTCCTTTGCAA
Organism: Struthio camelus; assembly: GCF_040807025.1. Lineage (NCBI taxonomy): Eukaryota > Metazoa > Chordata > Aves > Struthioniformes > Struthionidae > Struthio > Struthio camelus. The sequence continues at coordinate 65,709,976 of NC_090943.1, read as the reverse complement.
GAAAACAAAAAGCGATGGCTCTCTCTAGGTTCTGACTTGTGTGCAACTTTTAAGATGCCACTTCTGGATTCTCAGAACACCTGCATTGATAAAAACCAGACCCATTTCTGGTGTTTTTCACAGACCTTCACGAGAGACCACGGTGAAGTAACGATAACCGGCAGTTTAGCGGACCATGGCACCAAATTAAGTTCTATATATTTATTTATTCTGAATGGGATCTTTTCCAAAAGAATAAATATATAACAAGCTATTTACGAACTAGTTATTTTGGAGAGCTACCATGAGGAATGTTTTCATGTTGGTAACAGCTCTCTCTTAATGGAAGAGAGAAGCTGGTGTACTAATCCTAGGACAGCTTCACACTTCCAAGTGTGTGGAGAGCCTGAAATATAACAGAATGGAACTGTTATTTAAAATTGGCTTTGTTTTAGTCAACTGCAGTTACTTTAGTGCTAGTTGTATGTGTGTGGTGGGGGGAAGAGAGGTGGTTTTTGTTTTTAATGAACCTTCCTTCTACCGCATGTTTTGTATTTTACACATGGAGAAATAATGACTGCTAGAGAAGATTGGTTTTTACTTATTTACTTATTTATTTTGAGGGAGATCAGATTCCTGTGTGTTTGGAGCTGTCGCTTTTCAGGAAAATGCTTGTGGCTCAGATAATTCTTAATGTTGCTGTCCATGCCAGTTGGCTCCGAGAGGCCTATTTTGTCCTTGGTGAAAAACAGAGATATAATGTTATTTTTATATTCTCTAAGTATTTCTAAGAAGTATATCTTGATACAGACCCTGCTAAAAGTTACACCCAATAGACTTTCTTGCCTTACTCAGGTTAAGGGGAGACTGTATTTCATAGAATTTCATAGGCCCTTAAGCCATGACTTGCCTTTTCCCAACTTAAAAAAAACAAAAAATAAACAAAAAAACCCCAGAAGCCTGTAGGAAATTGGCTAAGTATCACCAACTCTAAAAGCAGAAATTTTCTATTTCTCAAGTGAAACTCTAGGTGAAGTTTCCAAAACTTACTGTTAATGTGATGTCTCATGGCAGGACCACTTGTTTCTTGGCTTGCAGGCCATGTAGAAATAATGCTGTGGCTGAGTCCTGATCTTGAGCTGCTTATTCAACATAAGGAAGGATAATCTAAACTTACTGAGTACCAACACCTTGGCTTTGGTTGGAGATGTGTCCCTTCTTTTGTAAAGCTAGGGACGAATCCATCAGTTCTAGCTAGTGCTAGCTATGACTAGAAAGGATTTTCACCTACTTGCTTTTCATCCTTTAGGAACAATTTTTTTCTTTTTCAATTTCTAATATATTAAAATCTGAAATACTTTTCTAATTTATTTTAATTATCCTTAGGTTCCCCCAAAGCTTTGCTGCTTTTCCTGTTTGTATTTCATTTCCACCATTGCAGGTATGTGCCATTCTCAGAGATGTGGCATGGAGATCAAGGTATAGAACTAGGACTTCATCCTGAAAAAAGCAAAGTCATTTCTTCAAGAATAAGGATAAAGTTTTATTGAATTGATCAGATTTCAGTAACAGTTTACGTAGGACCAGAATATTGGTGATAAGGGTCCTTCTTGCTGGATGGTATTGATGCTTTAATCTGAGGTATTAAGATAGTGTTTTCTTTCCAGTTTTGAAAGACAGCAAGCAATCAAACAGGGAACACAGATGTACAACAAAGCTCTCAAGTCTTGCTGCTATTTTAAGATAGCTTTGGCTTGTGTACTGGTAAGACCAGTGTGCATGTCTGAAATCCTAGTCTCTACAATGAAAAGACAAACCCTTAGAAACATCCAGCGGTTTTGGAGCGTGCTTGTCCTCTGCAAGCTGAATGTTAAACAATGACTTGAGACTCTACTACACACTGGCTATAGCTCTTGAAGTCTTACACACTGGCTCCATTTTTTTAGACATAATTTTGGCAAATAGGGGGAACCTGGCTATCCTTTATGCTGGAGGCCTCAGCTCTAATAAAGCGCTTTAGTTATTAGCACAAGTAAATAGTTGTCCATTTGTGCTTCATTAATGCATATTAGTCATACAGTAAATACTGTCATGCTGGCAAGTTCCCCAGAGTACTGAATACTTCTGCACAGTTCAGGAGGGGGTTTCTGACAAAGTGGTGTTGGCACCTTTCTTCGAAAAGTTCTTGAAGCTATTAGTGTAGGAGAGTGACAGACCATTATTTCAACTCACGTGGGTTTTTGTAAAATTGATTCTTCAGTGGAGACAAAGGAGGATTTCTGATGAATCTGCATTGTTGTAGTGGATCCTTCTCAAATTTTTAGTTAACTTTCTACAGTCTTCTGCTGTATCTGAAGCAGATCATTTTGGGCTGTGGGAAGTACAAATGCTATGCCTACTTTTCTAGTGAAAATAATTTGATACTCCAAACTGTTACCATGGGATTGTCCAATGTTGTAAAAATTTTAGCTATATATTAGAAGAAATCAATGTTTACAACAATACGATGAAATCAAAAGACAGCACCGTGATTCATAATCTGTGTAAATTTTTGAGTTCCTTGAGTGATGAGACATAACAATACAAACGATGTAAAACTGTGAGCTGAAGTGCGAGGTTAGTTAAGCATGTCTTGTCCTTTGGAACAGATAGCATGGATTTACCAGTTGTTTTTTTTTTTTTTTTTTTTTTGTCTTTCATGTCCCTGGACATGGCTTCCAAGAGGCTTTGTTCTATAATCTTGCCAGACGCTGAGGCAAGGCTGACCAGCTTGGGTTTTCCTGTATCCTCCTTGCCCATTTTGAAGACGGATCTGATAATTGCCTCTTCACAGTCATCAGGATCCTTCTCTGATCACAGTGACATCTTGCAGATAATAGAGAGCAGCCTCACAATGATGTCAGCCAGCTCCCTTAGCATCCTTTGATCTTAGCTGGTCCCATGAATTTGTGCATGTCCAATTAGCTTTTGTAGTCCATAACTTTACCTTCCTTTACTAGGGGTAAAGTCCCCCAGACACTGTGCTTGGAAACCTGGGAGACCTGAGGGCAAACCTTGCTATTAAAAATTGAGGCAAGGAAACCATTGATCTTTTCTGTGCCCTTAACCCCTGGGTCTCTTGCCCAGTTGAGCACTAACTAGGCTAACATTAGTTACAACAGCAGAGCGCCTCCCCAGTTGGCTTGCTGATCATCTGTTGTGAAGTTGTCTTCAGCCCACTCCAGAAATCTTTGCAGCACACAAAATTGGCTGCAGCTGGAATTGCACTGCTTGCTTGTGAGAGGGTCAGAAATGTGATTTAGCTTATTTATCTCCAGCTGCAGAGGTGGACTTGTCTGGCCTAGGCAAGGCAGGTGCTCCAGGTCTTCAGTTTCTCCAGGATGATAGACGTCTTCTGTTAGTCTCCTTTGGAAAGAAGCATTGAGCTGGGACACAAGGACTCACCAATGTGTGACAGAGGCAAAGGAGAACCCAGAGGGGCTAACCTGTGGGCATGTGGTTCCAGGCCCATCTCCATCCTTTGTGACTTCCCAGCCATACTCTTGGTACTCTGTCCACTGTCATGGCACCCTCCTGCCCTCCCTGGTGCTTCTTCTCTGTCCCAAGGTTTTTATCAAAGCGGGCTCTCTGCCCTGCTGCGTTCTCTGAGGACCTGCTGCCAATCACAGCCCCTCACACTGGCTATGTATTTTGCTAGCTTCTGGCCTCGGGCGTGAGTGGTGTGGCTGTACTTTGGTCAGAATCTTGCCTGGCTCTGCCCCTGTGGTGGGGACGGGGTTGGGTGCAATGGGCCAGGAGTCCTGGCCAGGCCCTCTCCTCCCCTCTCCATTGGAGTCCAGTGCAGAAGAGATGCCACCTCTTCTCACTGCAGGGGCAGGGGACAGCACAGGTTGGGAAGAGAAGGGTTCACAAGAGACCTGAAATGCAAGACCTGTTTTAGTACTGCAAGGAGATAGTACTGGCCTGTGTGATTTCTGTCTTGGCAGGTACCTAAGCTGCCTTGGACTACCTTGAGGGGCTGGGTGCAGGCTGATAGGGAGCAGTGCTCTTTCATCCTGCACAGTCCTCCCACGTGCTCATGTGCTGTTCTCCTGCTCCCAGTCTGCATACCAGCCCTCACCCCTGTCTCTCCCTTGATCTGTCTCCTTGAGCTTGTCCTCGCTCTATTAGCAGGCGAGCGGGAACACCTTGGCTAGGCACGAGTGGAGGCCATGGAGTCTCCCAGTGCTGGTGATGCTGTTCCAGCTGTGTGTGGTGATTTGTTGCAACGAGTGGTTGTTGGAGCCGACCTGTGTAACTCTTCCCCACAGCTTGGGCTGCCTGTTGAGGAGATGCTCTCCTGGGTCTTGTCACTTCTCAAGGAACCGGCTCAAAGGTCTTCAGGCACCAGCCCAAAGGGTGGAAACAGCTCCCCGATTGCACACACACACAAGGGAGAAACTTGGCAAATTAGGGCCAGTCCTTCTTTTAAGGACTCTGGGCGATGGTTTACCCAGCAGGTAGCTCATGCAGTGAGGAGGCCGCTGTCCCATTGTGCATAGTTTGGTTGCCTGGGTGTGCTGCAGTCATCCCTACCCTCCAGGAGGGCTGCTATGGGCTGAAAGGTGCTGTTAGAAGAACAGGGGGCTGAGGGCCCCTTTCCTCGGGATCCTTCCCAGGTGCCATTTTGCTGGCCAGACACAAAGGTCGCCCACCCCTGGGGCACAGGGCCTGCCCTGGGCCCCCCAAACCCGTTGGGCACGCTGTGCTCCAGCTGCCTGCTCAGCCCGTGGGTCTGCCACCGGGCTCGATGCAGGATGTCCCTGCTGGGCTGGCGCTGAGTGTCTGGAGAGCGCACAACGCAGCAGCTCAGGTCCAGGGTAGACAGAGGGCGATGACAGTCTCCCCCAAGCTGTCTTTTTTTTTTTTTTTTTTTTTAACTTTTTGCAGTATTTTTCCTCAGCTTAATTTTCTCATAATTTGCTGCTCATGGCCCCTATAGTAAAGATGAAATGGTAAACACGTTGTGAGAGGTGTTGAAATACATAAACTGCCTTTTGCAGCTTTCTTGGTGATGCTGTCCTCTCATGATATCACCTTCATTTTTACGCAAAATAAGTAGTTTAAAAAAAAAAAAAAAGATCTTGGGAGGGGGACGCTGTAAGATTCTGGAGCTGTGTAAATTGCCAGGCACAGGAGCAAGTGGTGTTAGTTTAAAACTTGCAAGAGAAGATGTGATGGAAAAAGGGGGAGGAAATGTCGCTGGCGTTTTAGGTGTACCAATGTTCTCCCTGCTATTTAGATTACTTCAGCCTATGTTCTGAAACTGCGTAATGGAGCTGCAAACTGCTGGCCTGGCGCTGCAGCTTCTGTAAAAAGCCCCGTTTTCAGTATCTTACGCTAACTGTAACGTTCATTTAAAAAAAAAAAAAAAGAATTAGTGAACTTAGCTGATCTGTCTTAAGAGGCATCTAACTAAAGAGCAGAGTTCTAAATGTGGTTTTCGTAGATTCTTCATGGAAAATTATATGGAGAGAATTTTGCTACATTATCTTGTCAGATATTGTTAATGTAAAGAGAGTGACTTTATGCACCTAAAGTATGCTTTTGCTTTAATTATTCTTTAGAATAATTCTAAGCCAATGGCAAGTTAAGTATCCAGAATAAATTAGATTTTTGAGTACCACTCCACTCCCCCAACAATTTTTTTTCTGTGCTTTCTCTTTTTTTATTTTAAAAAAGGAATTGCTAAATTAAATGATTAAGGATATGGGAAGATTGTAGTGATGCGTATGATTTAGAAATTATTTTTTCCATCCTCTCCCCTTTCAGTTTGTTCTTCTGACTCTTAAAAATCTCATAATTAGATACTACTTCTGGATTGAACCTTGATTTGCCATTTCAGCTAGAATAAATTGTTCTGTGTTGGACTGCTGCAGAAGGTAACTCTGGGATCATTTGTATATAACATACACATTCTTCAGTATTATACATGTTTCATGTGTTATTTATACTTGTTAGATCACTTCAGTTTGTCCCTTACATGTAGCATATATTAGAGCAATTTATAGCATGTGTACCCACCCACATAGGCACATCCAATTTTATGAGAATTTTTTTTTTTTTTAAACTGATAACAGACTCGGAATTTTTCTAACCATATATGAATGTTAACTTTTGGGCTGGTTGTCTTACATCTTTTGTGGTGAGAGGCATTTACAAAATCTGTTTACTGCATTCTAAGGTAAACATGAATTAGGACTTGAAAGGGCCCATTTCTCCACCGTTTCCCATAAGGAAGTATAGGGTAGTGTGATAGAAGTTTGCGTGCCTTTCTACAAGCTTGCTGATGAAACTTCTGCATGAAATATATATATTTATATAAATATTTTTTTCTGGCATGACTGACTGGTTAACCAAACGTGGTAAGTATGTTCTGAAAAAGGCATCTCTTGCTATGTTTTTTCTGGAGCCCTTTATCCCCTCAAAACTGTGATAAACTGCTGGCTGTTGAACATGGACTGGCTGGATGATTTAGTAGCAAGCTATAACTACTATGCTGGATGAGAACAGGTTGGAAAAACAGTTTTCCGACAGCATATCTTTTGGAGCATGACTTGCCCAGCAGTTTAAAATAAAACTGAGCCCACAAGATCAGAAGGCTCTCATTGACGTTCCTACCAGCATCTTCCAGAACAGGAATATACTGACACGGTAAGGTACGCTGCTGGAATGCAAGATTACACACAGGGTGTCCACGTTGCAGTATTGTGCTAATGAGCTCCCAAGTAATTTGCAACAATTAACTTCCTTGTTTTAACTAGATGACATGGTCCTCAGTACGATTGCATCCAGTAGGTGGCTTGTGCCTTTCACTCAAACCTTGCTTCTCAAGCCTAATTCAAAGTTTTACTCTCTTCTTCCTCGTTCTACTGTTTCTTACTTGATCTCTGATTTGACTGTAATCTCAGCAGGAGTCTTTTCCACTACTTTTATTCCATCAGCCTGCGCTTTCAGGTCGGAAAAAATAGCTCAAAACCAACAAGAAGCAGTATGGGAAATACTGATTGTGCTGTAAAAGCTGCCACCCTGAATCTCTGGAGTTAATCACTCTCTCAGCTGAAACATGCTTAGCTACCCCTGTGCAAGCTCCTGAACTGCAAAGTAAACAAGTCCTGTAAACAAGTCCCCCCTGCTCTTTGGTTTCAGGGAAAAAGTGAGGTGAGAAAGATCTTTCAGAGCCGCTTGAACACTGATTTAACAACAGCTCATCTGATCGCATGCTGACTTCCTTGGAGTCAACAGCCTAAGTCCATTTGATGGAAGGGTTCTTGTGGTTAGTAGCTGTAGCATTTCTGTGCTGCTAAAACCAGCGCAATGAAATACTGTGCTATGCGCACACATGCTATGTGGGTGGTTTGTTGTTGTTGTTGTTTTGTTTTTACTGTGTTTGGGGTTTCTTCAGCTGGAAAGCCTTTTCTCCTGACTGACCAGGTTTTGCATGGTTGTTGAAATCCTTCATCACTTGCACACCCCTACATGTGTGACTTGTTTGGGTTGGTTGGTTTGTTTTGTTTCATGTACTACCTTTGTAATTTTTGGCACACAATACCGTCCTCCAATAACATACTGGCAATTATGAAAGCTCTTTGATCTGTTGACATCTTAGCATAGCCTAGTATTCAGAGAATTTATGCAGAATTAAAAGAGCAATTGTTGTTAACCATATTAAAATGTTGCAGTGTATGTTCGCGAGTGCTATGGGTCACTTTGGGTGTATCCAGTAGGCCTCAGCAAAAAGCAGGGGGAAGCTGAATATCAAAACAAGCAGTCACTCAACACTCTTTGCTGTGAACTAGTTTAAAAAACAAAACAAAACAAAAAAACCCTCCACACAAGAAGAGGTGATTGGCAGTCTTTTAGCAAGAGGTTTTTTTTTAATCCAGTGCCAGTTTGTGCAAAAAACTAAAGATTTACACTTTGTATTGGGCTTTCCAGGGACAGCTTGCAACTTTACATGTAATCTGCTACTATTTAAATGCAAATTGTTGAGCTTTTCAGAATTTTCTTCCTTTACAGAATGTTAAGTCAATAAAGATGTTCTGATAAATCCCTCCTCTTGATGCAGGATAATTGGTAGAGCTACCTTCAATTAGCTCACTTTCCTTAAGAAGGTGAAAAGGTGGCAACCGCTGCATTTAAAAAAAAAAAAAAAAAAAAGACTATTTTAGTAATACTGGAACAGCTGTAACAATGAAACACTTTATATTGTAACTAGATTTTTCAAAATCAGGCAGAGATGGATGAAGTATCCACTAAGAGTTTTCATGCTAAAAAGTATCTATGAGCTTCTTGAATATTCCTATAGTGAAATTACGTATTTCTTTTTCATACTCTGTTAAGGGATATGGAGATGGTAAAAATACTGCAGGTTTCATTCATTTTGAGAAATAGAGATAAGATACTGGTGCTCTGAAACATCCAAATCACTGATGTTAGTCTTAATTTTGTTTTGTTTTCTTTCAGATTGTTGTGAATTGAGAATTTGTATGTAGGTGGCACTGTAGCATAGTTTGTGTTGGAAATATTGTCCTACCTTCACTAAAATTTGGGAGCAGTGGCTTTATGAGGTCTAATAAAACAACACTTTATTGAGGATGTTTTTAGTAAGGCTGTTTTGATGACTAGTGACAAATGTGCGGTAATGTCACTATTTTGAAACTGTGAAGGTCAAATAAAATTTAAACGTGATTAAAGAATGAAAGAAATGCAAAAATCAATGTGTCTTGTTTTATTGGTAGTTGATTTCTGAAGGCTCGCTGCAACGTAAGCAATACAAAAGGACGACATTATTTTTTAAGAACCTATATGTTGTAGACAACTTTATTTCTTACACCTCATCCTTTTCTTTGCATAAATTACCTTATTGATTGGCTCTGAAAGTCTGGAACCCTGCCATGTGGTTAGTGGGTGAGCACAGTGAGTGGTCTGTTCCAGTGCAATATCTGATGCTGGATTGCTAATGATGAAAAGGCACGAGTGTCACGGTTTAGAGTATGTCGGTGGTGGGTGGCTGTGTGTGTTTTTAATAAGTGCTAGAGCTGTCAACTGGGATGTATGAATCTCTACCTCATTTCTGAGATTTTAAATACCTTCTTTTTAGTAAGGCTTGCTGCTTGGGAGATGCATTAAAAGTTAATTCCATATCTAACTGAAAGCAAGCCACCTGAAGCATTAACATCCCTTTCTGAGGTGGGGAGTTAGTTCTGGGGCAGATTTCACCATGCAGCAGATAAATGCTTCCTTATCTAAGCAGAAAGGTGTGTGGTCAATATAGTTAACATCATATGTTCAGTCAAATGGGACATCCATTTCTAAACCTAGTTAATTGCTACCTAATGCCAAAGATCACTCTCCAGGGCGAGAGGGGAGAGGTATCAAACACACCCTGAATTGCAGCAATTGAGCAGATAGGGCCTTTATCTCTCTTTGTATTTCCTAGCCTATCGCTGACAGCTGAAGTGGGTAAGGATAGCAGAGTACTCTTGTATATGAAGTTGTTCAGCATGGCATTTGAAATTCATCAGGTTTTCAAGATGAAGACCAGAAAAACAGTTTCATTGGCACTCTGGGAGTTTTGTTAGCTGGTCTCCTATGAATTCTAATATTGTTGTGAACGTGGTGACCATTGCCATGTAGGAAGTTTATTTCTTGTATCAGCTCTGGCACGGTCAGCAAAGAATCATCTGTCTATCAGCCCTTTTCAAACCTGAACCATCAAGAAGACAACGGGAACAGTACTATTGCCTTTAAGAAAAGAGACCAATTTTCAGGTGGCATAAATCTCTTGGCTTTGTGTTTCATGATATTTTCATTTCTCAGCCAGAGTTTCACCACCCTTGAGTTTTCAGGGGTACCTAGCTAAAAGGGACCATGCACTTAAATAATTTAGGCTATCTGGCTGTAGTTGCTGCTTCCCAGGGTCTAGTTTTGAATACCTGCTCTTAGAAAGAGCGTACTTACATGGAAATAGTTCCTACAACCTAGGTAGCATCTTCCCTCCCCTTTCCTTCTCCAACCTCCCTTCCCCCCACCCCTCAGGGGACACACAAATGAGTTTCCGCACTGCCAGATCCCAGAGTCCACCGGGTCATCTTTTTATGCATTGAGTCTTCCAAGAAGGTTAATGTAGTACATCATGAGCGTGAGCTGGGACAGACTGTCCGAGGCAGTTCGTAGAACATCTCCCCTCCACTTCGTGCAAGGGAGCTTTCAAAACCCAAATCCCAAAGCCAGTATTCTTAGAAGCCGCTGGCTGCCAATGTTGCTATAATCAGAGCTGTAGTAGGTTTGATGCCAAGTAGAACAGATGAGCTACCCCTATTTCATAGGTCTGATGAGTTTGGAGAGGGCAGCAGGTTGAAAATGATCAGATATCTTGTACCTTCTTTCTGTGTGTAACAGCTTCCCCCAAAGGAACATGTCAGGATTTTTTTTTTTTTTTTTTTTGTAATGCAGGTTAAAAGATTTTTGAGGAAACTCTCGGAGTAGACTGGTATGTTGGTGTTGGCAGGTGTGTTATATCCTGAAATTTTCCGTAGCACCTGCATACAAATATTCCCATATGTCTTTCTCATCTTTTCCTCCTCCTCATAAGGAAGGAGTATAGTCTGGCCAGGCACTCCAGAAACTTGGACAAGACCAGGGAGGTTAGCCTATTCAAGAATCCTTATGAAGGTCAAAGTTTTACAAGCACCTATACTTCCTAGAAGTAAAATCCTCCCTTAGATTGCATGGGCACCATCCAATATAGTAGATAGTATGGATGTATGTCCAAGTTCATTAGAGTCTTGCTATGTTTTTAAACTCAGTTTAAGTAGAATAGTCTGTTAAATATCAATTCTTTGATAACAGAGCAATGCTGTAGCTCACTGAAAAACTTATTTAAAGAGAAGAGGAATATGGCATCTTTCCTCGGTTTATCTTATATTTTCTTACAGTAGCAAAACTCAGGTGTTTTTTTAACTGTTGTTACTAAATACAGTTCTCTCTGACAGAAAATGGATTTTTCAGTGACTTTATGGATAGAGTCAATATTGACCAAAATGAAAGAACTTGGAACATGCAGTAAAGTAGGATTTTTGTAGCTTTGTCTGCGGCAGTCCTTTGGCAGTGAGACTGACTTGCTTTGGAGGTAAAGCTAACTTACAGTTAGGTAGCAGCTAAAAATTCATTGTCAAGATCTATGGGCACTAATGGAAGAAACAGACTTTCCATGTAAGCATATAATTTTCTGTTGTGAAGATCTCTAACCAATGCCCTTTCCTAACATGAACTTCTTTTATTCAATGGTGTTTTGTAAGAAGTTAAATGGAACCTGAATTATGTATTAAAAATGAAGCAAAAAGACATGTCATCAGAAAATAAATGCTTCATTTTTGTAAGTGCTTTCTAGCTGAAGAAGTGATTGTTTTCACTGAGAATCTTGTGCACTTGTTTCCCCCCCCCCCATATTTCAAGACTTTACTTTAGCTGTAAACTATGTAAACTGTCTCTTAACAGCCACAGTGGTTTTAGTCTCATTAAAAATAGAACAAAGCTTTTAGCATTTCTAAGCCTGTCAGTTGGATTCCCTTCTTGCTAAATGATTAAAAGACAGCAACCATGATGCATTGAATCTCTCCTACCATAATAAATGAGGTCTGGTCCAAAACGTACACACTGTGGAATATACTTATGCATTTTTTCTGTACGATAACTGTGTGTAGACCTGAAAGGCAGCTAAATTTTTGCAGAAATGGTTAGTTTGTACTACAAAAGGACAGTATCTAGTGAGAGAAATTTAATTTGAAGCAATTCTTAGTAAATTATGGTTGCAATAGAATTGAAAACCCTGCTAATGCTGGTTTTACAAAGTTCAACCTATAGAAACTGAATCTGTAATGCTTGCGTGTATGCATGCTGTGAAAGTCTGTTGCTGAAGTTTTTAGCTAACGTAGTATGCTAACTCCTGCTTTGCTGGAGAAAAGCCTTTTAGAATAAACTGCTATTACCGAATAACTGTTGGGAGGTTGCTAATTGTAGTTCAGCTCTTACTAAGTGGATTTTTTCCCCCCCCCCGGGAGGAAGAAACTGGCTGGTCGCTCACAGTGTCTTCTGGTATGAAACAATATTGTCCTGATAGCAGTTGCAGTGCAGGTAATGGCAAGTCACATAGCTGTGATAATATTCCTTAAAACAAATCTGAAACATCTTCAGAAAATAACTCCTTTTGGCTCCACTATATCAATATGTAGTATAGTTATGTCTGTCTGCAAGGCGCTTTCTTTATACATAATAAAGCTTTTTTCTGGCTATAGAAGAGGAAACACTTCACTGATTTGAAGTATGTGCACTACTGGGTTTTGGTGTAGACTGGATCGAAAATACCATTTCTTTTCTTGAATTGAAGCACTTTCTGGGCAGTGGGTTATTAAAACCCAGATGGGGGTCAGGAGAGAAGTTCTTCCAAGGTCAGATTGGCAAGTATTTCTGCCTCCCCCTGCATCATGGGGTGTAATATAATTCCTGTGATCACAACTTCATTTAACAAATTCCCTGCCACTGCAGAGACATAGACCATGGGCTCAGGTCTGTCTGTCTGTCTCTTTTCCTTTCTTTCTTTCTCAAGTTATACAATGTTGTGATTCTTGTGGGTATTGTTTTTGTATCTGATGGGCTGTTAAGTCTATTGAGGGTTGTACGAATGTGTGGATGGTGAAGGTTCTGCGTACCCTTCCAGGTTATTGCATGTTTTCTGTGATTCACAGTGATTACGTTCAGAGGTGATATAGCCTAACGGGTGGACTATAGGAAGGAATGTTCTTCTAGCTTCGCTGCTCAAATAATCCAAAACTGGGCATGTTTACTCTAGGTCTCTAGGGTTATCTCTGTCAGTCTTGACAGTAAGTATTGTAAAATCAGAAGAATTCCAACTGTTAGTGGTTTTGCTCCTTCAGGATAGACCCTGACTTTTGACAAACCTAAGTGGCTTTATTTTAAGCCCTTGTTTGTACAAGCTCTCTTAGCAATGAGGAATGTTAAAATTCTAGGTTCACAGTTGCTTTGTTGACTTACTGAGCTTTTCAGCTGGCTCTTACCTAGCCAAATGACTGTAGTTAAGAGGCTGGAAAGCTAGTTACAGCTCTTTAATTATGTAATATGTGGTTTGTCTGAGAATGTACTTTTAAGTTTTTTGCCTGCTGTGCAAAGCCTCCCCCCCCCCGTCCCCCCTTCTATTACATGTTAAGCACTAGCCCAGGGAAAATAAGGTTGGAGCACCCCAGAAACAGATCTAGGAGAAGACAGTAAAAAATATAAACTGTACTTGAGTAAACTTGAAATCATATGCAAAACAATAACTTTGGATAAACCCAAGAGCCTTGATCTTCTCTCACAGCTGCATTTGAGACAAATTTCCTCATGCTCTGGGGTGTCAGCGGTAAGGCAGACTGAGAATATGTTTTACCGAACAGCTTTCTAGTAGGAGACGGCGCTGCTTTATTTAGCTGCTATGAAGCCCAGTGACTTAAGAAAGGCGCATCCCATGCATTACTAATTGATCTAGACCTTGGAGTTTGGATTAGAGCTTGGACTTTGATCTGGGTCTGCCTGGTGGTTTTCTTCTTGTAACAGTCCATGCGTTTGCCTTCATAGGGCCAAGTGTAAAACTGAGTGACAGAAGAGAAACTGTTGCTGGCTGCAAATGCCAGTAAACTAAAGGAAAGTTCACTTGGGTAAATAGTTGAATACTCAGCGTGTCCCATAACTGATTCTGTATTCCTCCTCATAAATCTAGTGCTTTAAGTAACCCAAAGCTGCAAAAACATGACATAAAAAGAAGTGTAGCTTCGAATACAATGTGGAAAGAGGTATAGATCACTTTATTAACTTCATGTAGAAAAAAAATTACTTTACTAACATGCAAAAAGTACTTTATTTGGGAAGTAAAGAATGGTATGAGGTCACCCTCAGAAGAAATGCTGCCTAATTTGTTTATTGTCTAGTGAGATAGAAGAAACTACAGAAGCATGCTAAGTATGGCATTCCGGCATCAGACCAAAGATGTGTTCATCTACCTCTGCCTCCATTCTCTAAGAGTCATGAGTTGCAGATGCCAAGAGATAGTGTAATTTCTCAAGCTATCCCCTCCCTAATTCTGGGCTCCCTGAGCCGGGAGCTATATCCACTCTTTAACAGCCCTTGATGGACTCCTCATCAGTGAATTTTAATAGTTGCTTTTTTTTTTTTTTTTTTTGAACCTATCTCTACGTGAACCCTCTGCAATAGTTTCCTCGGTCTGTGCTCTCAGAAAGTACTTCATTTTGCTTTACGCAGGCTGCCTGAACAGAGTAAAACTAAGGTGGCTCAAGTAACGAGCTGGCTAATTTGCTCTTCGTGCTTGATTATTTTCAAGGCATCTACTTTGTGTGATAAAATGACACCACTACGTGGGCAGAGATGTGCCATAGCTGTAGGAGAGCTTCCGTGCAAACCAAGGCGTATCTGTGTTGATCGCTGCTTAAACTGCAGTGGAGCCCGTGAGCACGTCTGACTTTGCTTTCTGTTGTGCTGGACAGTGTACAAACATCAGAAGTATGTCATGATCTTAATTTGCCGCTGTGGGATTGCTGGCCAGGAGCCTGCGTGACTCTTGCTCAATTGAACCTTTTGTTCAGGGACATGGCTGTGTGGGTTTGCAGACAGCTACAGTGACTCCAAACCCAGGCGCTGTCGTCTTGGTGGTCTGGACATGCAAAGTCTGGACATGCTCCCAGGGGCTTCCGAGAAGCTCCTCTGCCACTTGTGTCCTTCCTTAGTCTCTTAAACTTCCAGTGGTTGCTTAAGTTGGAGGAGCTTTCTCTAGAGGTCTGGAAATCCCCTGTTACTTAAGATTGCAACTTTTTCCATCCTAGTTAAATTCAGGTTGCTTCCTTTGTAAAGAAAGGAGGGGGGAATGGGAGTATAGATGGTAGTTTATAATTTGTACTTGTGGATCTGCTTCCTTCCTCCCTTCTAAACCCTATTTACGTGTAAAGATTAGTCTGAATGACTGGAAAACCTTTACTGAAGGAACCAGGATGAGAGCAGTAGTAATGGAGAGTAATACACTGGTCAGCCAAAAAATGGTGTCTCCTCCTGTTAAATACTGCTCTGTACTGAGCTAAACTTCAGACAGGGGCCGAGGAAGGTGGTTAAGGCACACTCATGCAGACAGCAGAGCTACTACAGTGTGCGGCTGATTGATGCGCTCTCTGATTAAAATGTCAGATTTACTGTTTTCTTTGATAACTGAAACAGCTACTATACTAGCACAAATAGCAGCAAATATAGTATGTCACAGCTGAGCGAGCGTAACTTGGAACACTTGCTCGTGGATTGAAAAATAATCCCAGATTGTCCTGGTTATTGATACGTGGAGATAATGCTGTTTATGAATGGACTGCGGCTCTTAACGCGATGCAGAGATGTAGCATTTTGCATCGTACGATACGGATTTGCAAAAGGACCCTGAAGTCCAACCTGCAGTGCCAGTGTGTTTGGCCATACAAAACCGTAAGCGCTTTAAGAGCCTCTATAAAAATAAACCTTGCTTCAGTCCCTGCTGGCGCTCTGGCTAGTCACTTGATTAATCAACCTCGGTCGCAGACGCTGACTGGCGGAGCAAATAGCACATGCAAGCAAGTTAGCGAGGGCTAATGCCCAAACTAGCTTCTAAAAATACTGTAATAGCTGGGCGATACAGTAAGTTAAATAACGTGCTTTAATTTCATATTGAGAGCATTTATGGGAAGAGGGGAGATAGCTGTGGATTAAAATACAGCGAAAACACATGACTTATTGGGAGCACGGTGTCGGGGCGGGGAGGGGAAGGGGGGAATGATGGACAAAAGCAGGTGCCCACCTTGCCGAGGTCGCGCCCAACAATGCGGCCGTGCCGTGCCTGCGCCCTGGCGGCTCCGCACGAAGCAATTATATAATTTTTTTTTTTTTTTTTAACCTTGTTCCAGTGTCTGTCTGACTTCTGCTGCAGTTTGGCAGAGTGCCATTATTTGTCTTTGAAGGACTTACATAAATAGACTCTGGAGGGTCATGTGAAACTATCATGAGCTCTTTAAAAAATCGCCCAGCGCTTACCTTTTCTGCGCTGCCCGCATTGCTCCAGCAGGTGTGGTTCTGTTTATGCACGGCTGCCGCTCTAGTCGCTCTACTTGAGCAACTGCGTTGTGCTGGCCCTTCGTGCCGGGAGGGAACCTTTTGCTCCGCGTTTTGCTCGAGCTCCGGGCGAATCCTGTAGCCCTTCCGAGAAGGGGCTTCCACCTACCGAAACGGGTAGGGGGCTTCAGCTTTGTGCAGGTCGCCCCGACAGTCCCTTTACAGCTTCAGTAATTGAAGTCTCTGCCTCCGAAGACATTGGTATATCTCACTGTGGCTTTGCCTTAAACTTGGTGAACAAGGCCAGTGGCTCTCAGCACCTTCCGGTACACCTGTAAGGTTAGCCCGGAGAGGATGTATCCTATTTCTCTAAGTTAATAGTGATTGCTCTTTTTGAAAAAAGAAAAAAGAATCTGTTTTAAATGAAAAATTATCAGCTTGCAGCTAACTGTAAGCCTCAATCTCTGAAATAAGGTCTTGTCATTAAAACTTCAGTGTATTAGTGCTGTGGGAAATCCACAGGTAAACAGATGCATCTCGGCCACGTCTCATCTCTGTAACTGCATAACTCTGCGTGAGTCTTGTTTTCCAGTGGACATTTTTATATGTTGGGACAACTCTTAGGACTGTTTTTCTGTGTTCTGCTGTACACTTCTGTAGTGATGACATGTTGCTCTTCCCAGCTATGAGGCAACGTGCAACTGCATCCACACAGCAGAAGACATCTGGGCTTGTTTGCGGGAGGTGGAACTGACCCTTTGTACTGCTGAAACTGCACCTGCTCCCGTGGGGTTTCAACTACCCGATAACAATACAAGGTGTTGACTTACATAGGGTGCGAAGAAGCGTTTTGCACTACAAGGAGGAATGATCTTCTTTATCCTTAACGCTTGAGATGTTTAGCGCTCGGTCTCTGTACCGGGTTGTACTACTATGTGCTAGGCTTGAAATGCCTGGAAAGCAAGCAACTTCAGGTTCAAGTTTTGACTCAGGCTTTTCCTAGATAAGCTGTTCCTCCCTGCTCTTGTCCCTGGAGCCTTAGAAGGAATTGTGCTAAGCTTTCTGGGGACCAGACTCTAGACTCTCTGTTCTGTAGGGGCTGTCTGCATCCTGCAGAGTTACCTTCCAGTATTGTTAAGTCTCAACTTCCCTGTGTGAAATTTAAAATTCAGGTGTTCTGGTCTAATCAGTGCTGGCTGTGTGATATCCCAGGGAAAACTAGATATACTGGGTGAAAGCAATGGGCTCTCTAAAAATGGTATTGATGTTCCAGTGTGATATTCTGCAGCTGTAAGGGATTTGAATGAGATGGGAGCTTGAGTTGCTTATTCCTAATGAGTATTCAGTTAGCTTCAGTGAGGCTGTTAACAAATGTTGCTGAATTTCAAGAAACTAAGAGCAAATACAGTAATGTTGACAGGAAGTCTTATTTCTGTTTTGGAGGTTTTCTGTTGTTGGTTGGTTGGTTGGTTTTTTTCTGAAAAGCAAACGAACAGTCTTGTGAGATAATCTCCATGTGGCTTATGAAACAACTCTCAGTGTCTGGTAAAGCAGTGGCAAGGATGTAAAGAGCTATCAAGTGGCATAGTCAATATGGAGGCAGAGGGTTGCGTGGTCCAGACTGTATCTGGCATGAACAGGTAGACATCATATATATCTTTTTTTTTTTTTTTTTTTTGTAAAAACTTCTCTTAAGTCGTACCACTGTTGGCAGTTTTTGTCTTACAAGTGCTTGTAGGCTCCTGATGGTGCTGGCTCTGAAGGAACTCAAGAGCTTGAGCCTGTCAGTATCAATTGGCTCTTGAATTCAAAGCTCAGGATCTGCTCTTTGAGGAAGTCTCTCTGAAGGAGAGATAAAATATATTTTTAATTTCATATCCTATATGAATGTATATATATTTCATGTATGGTAGTTAGCCCAGAACACTACTTACATTACGATTTTGAGCATTCGCTTACGTTCCGTAAACTGGAAATGTTGGGCTTGGGGCTCACAGCTGCCTGTAGTTGAGTCGCTGGGCTCTGTGCGCGTGTTACTGCACTGCCATAATTACTGTGTAATTTGCCATGAAGGTGCTTCCTCTAGGCTTTGACGTAAATGTGATACATGCCACTGGATTTATCTCACGTTCTGGGCATAGTAGCAACGTGTGTATAGTCATGTATGTCACTGCAGCACAGCTTACGGGCCGTAATCTATTAGTTTAGTCAACTTTATGACCTTGTTTCTGTTTTTCCGTACCCACCTTAACTGGTATATACAAAGTTATATCAAGTTTGTAAAACTGTGTACGTACTCTAGATTTCCTTCTCATACTGACACTTCTAAAAATCGATGCAACTTATCTTATTTTTCTTATTCTTTTGTTTATATTTCAACTTTCCAGTTCTCTCCTAGTCTTCTTTTTTGGCAAGATCTATGAGAAACTGTGGTATTTTAGACTTAGCCAAATTCAGTCGATGTTAAAACTTCTTGAAACCTGATCTTGTGAGAGTTCTAGTATGAAAAAAAATCAGGTTGGCAACCAGAATCATGGATGTTTATCTAAACTGAACTGATTCCTCTTGAGGTTTAGTAGTTCACGATTGAATCTGTTTCAGTCCAGTTAATTAGTTACAAATCCCTAAGCCACAGTCTTGGAATTAAAGAAAACAAAGCCCCAAGCCTCTACATAATTTGATGCAAGAAGAAACTTTGGTTAAACTAGGAAGTACTTTGCCTCACTCTTTCCCAATCTGAAATGTAAAACTGATGTACAGATGAGCCAACAGCACAGTCATTTATTCTAGAATCATGCCCGCCTGTATTATTGTGACAGTCTTGTGTTCCCCAAATGTATTTATATTTTTTTTTCCCTCACTTCTCCTACATCTGTTTCTCCTTCAGAGTTGTGGCAAAGATTTATTTATTTATTTATTTATTTGTGTCAGTGTTTTGGCTCTGAGCAGCACAGCTTACAGGGAATAACAGAATGCCTGTTTTTGATAAGGTTCTCTGCTGTTCTGTTTTTAGGACAATGTAGATCAGACTTCAGCTCATGGTCGGCGGGATCTGGTGGAACCAGGATTCCAAGAACCATCTAATCGCATCTCTCTAAATCACCAAGGTAAGAAATGGTGGGTGGGAATCCAGGATCATCGGGGAAAGCCAGAGAGCTGCATATCCAGAAGTGGTTTTGCTTCCGTATTACAATTTCTCATCATCATTAAAAAAAAAAAAACAAAACACACACACACTCACACTCTTCTTCAGCTTTCCTACTCCAGCTGGTCAAAACCTTTTATCACAACTTTCCTGTCTGAGCTATGGATGAAGATGACTGAGTACTTGCTGCACATCTCAAATCTTTTAACCAAAAACCGGGTTTGTTAGCATGGGGGAGTAGGAATTTGCTTCTGTTTTTTATGAGAAGAAGGGGGGAAGTATTGAAATTTAATTCAACTTTTGCAATGCTGAAGTTACCTTTTAAGAGTTTTCACCTGCCACAGAAAAGGTGAAAGTCTGTCTGGATTATTGAATGATTTACCACTCTTGAGTGCAGCTATAATGAATACCAATGCCTCATGAAGAGACAAATCTCTAAGCAGTGTTTCAAAAACACCAGGGTATCTAAATTTGTATTTGTTCACACACCTACAAAAGATGGTTAAAATCATAGCAGGGATTATTTTGGCTCAGCTTTAGTTTTTTTGGCTTCAAAATAAATAATAATAGAAAGTGCTGTTTTCACCAGTGAGCCCCTTCCCCTCAGTCCTCCTGATGGATTAATTTGGAATCAAGTGCTTAAAGCTAGTCTTTAAATGCATTTTCTTTAAAGCATCAGTTTACAGTACTGTAGTCAGCACGAGGCTATTCAAACAGGAAAAATCTTGAGTAAATTAGTAAAAACATTATTTCCTGAGTGTGACCTGCTTAACTTTTTCTTCAAAAAAAGCTCGTTTCTTTCATTTGCCAAGGGCAGGACTGGAATTTCATGACTTGCAAATCCTCAGCACTATTTGAGTTTGATAAACAAGTCTCCAGACATAATGAGTATTATATTTTAATTTCCCCCTCCACACACACACCTCAAGTTTCCCAGGTATTTTAAATTTATGCTTTTAATTGAAAATGGAAGAGAACATGTTGTCACAAAGAGAAACCCGAAACTTTCAGGAGCAAGCAGCGCAGTTTAATATAACAATAATGTTCTAAGGTGAATAAAAAATTGAATTTATAATCATATGTACTTTGCGATGTGCAAATCCTAGAGCAGATTTATATAGCTGACATTTTCTGAAGATATTCAAAGATATCCTTCTTTTAATAAGGAATATTTTTGGGGGCGCATCCTGTGTGATCTAAGTTCACGTGACAGAGTGAAAGTGTGTGACTGCAGCTAATGATGGCTGAATATATCCTGGAAGGACACGGAGTATTGTATTTGGATGGCAGAACGCTAACTCTGTAGCCTGACATTTTCCTAATAGATTAATACCGCCTTTTCAGATCCTTCCTTTCTTCTGTCAGTATTACAGTAGCGTAAAAGGATCCATAAAGCGTCAGGTTGGTTTAGGCAGCTAGATGTGGTGCTGCTTACAGTCCTTTTTGTGCATCTTTCTCTTGTGCCTTCAAACAAGGATTTGTATCTCTGGGCACCTAGCCTGACGCCAGATGTTTTCTCTCATTTGTTACTGGCATTGCATACGTGAAGCATACTTAGCACCTGATGTGTGACTCTGCCTGAGCTACTTTGAGACAAATATTTGTATTCACACTAATACGAATTAATTTATGAAACAATTATTTTTAAACAGAATATTTGTCACAGTGGTACTGGCAGTTTAAGGCCTGCTTCTAAAGTAAGACCTGTTTAACATTTTTCCCAATAGTTTCTGAAATAAATACCACTTTTTGCAGCTTCAGATTGTTTGGATTTTTTTCTACATCAGCTGAGTGACAGCAGTCAACTTATTTTGTATTTCTAAAATCTTTCGGATTTTCTTGCTGAAATAGGTATTTAATACGTTATTGGCCTTGTCTACCACTACGGCATAAATTGCTATTAGTGCAAGTGGCATGGATTAAGTGAATTAGGAAGTGGGAATAATACAACATTTTAAATCTAAATGTCCAGTATTGTCCTTTTTGTCTAAATCTAAATGTCCGGTAGTGGCTTTTTACAGCATTTGCCCGTGGTATCTTCATCTTTCTGTGGTGTTGGAGGGACATACCTTACAGGAATGATGCCTACTTTTTCAGGATATTTATGGAAGTGTAAGTGGCTGTGAACCTGATGATGTTGTCATGTCTGATTTTGTCTGTCCAAGGATGAGGTTTTTACCCTGTTATATACCTATGAAATACACGTTCTTGTCCAATAACTTGAAAGTACAAGTATTTTCACATGAAACAGCTGCTGCTTATTCAAATGACTGATTAAACTATACCATCAAAAACTTCAGGGGGAGTTGACATGATCTGAACTAGATCCGCTGCATTCATCATATTAGTCAGTTACACAGCAAACAGAAAGATCAGATGGCTAAAAATAAAAGTTTTTTTTTTTTAAGTTCTGTGGGAGTTTTTTTTTTTTTTTTTAGTATTACACTAAATTGTGTTATCCATTAGTTTCTATTAAAGCTTTGCTAACATTGAATTAGATGAAAAACTTAAGTAAAATGTATCCAGAAGTAGCTTGCAGGACCACTGCTTGCATTTAGTAAATGAATCTGTATTGGGTGATGTGTCTGGATTATGCTGACGTTAAAGATATTTACAACAGACTATGGCTGACTTGGCTTCCAGTTATTGAGGCCCTTACTATCTGAGTAATCCCCCTGACTTCAGCTTGTCCTGACTAGCAGATCTAAAGCTCTTATTCCCGTATTTCCTAAGAATTTTAAGGAAAACTGCTGGGCCCAGATTTGCACCAAAGCTGTTTTAAGACATCTTTGACGTGGGCAGAAAATCTGGAAGGATTACAATTGGCTAAAATACTTCTCATGTTAGTGTTGTTTTGCTTTTTTCATCCCCTCTTCTTTTTTCCATTTAGTATGCTGTGTCTGAAATACTGCAGCTGAACTTTGAGCAACCTCACTTATTACGTTATTTTATGTATACACTTCCAATTCATACCTGACCGCGCGCTGTTCAGCGAGTACAGCAGATTTGCCAGTTCCTGTTGAACATTAACTTCTAGCCCTTTGCTTTCACTTGGAAAGCTTTGGTGCAAGCACTTACAATTCTAAACCAGACCCTGCTTTCCATGGCCTATAAAAATGGTGATTAGCTTCCTCTGAGGCATCTGAATCTCTTCAACACAAACTGGAAAAAGAGCATGCGAGTGGAGCCTGAGCTATCCCTGCCAGCTGTCCCTGCATGAATAAGCTCTTTCTTGTGAAGGGTATTTCAAGTGCATGTTTCCTGCTGAATCACTCTTTTACACAAGCAGATGCTTTGTAACGGTTCGGCTTTTTATTTTAAAAGAATACCTTGTAAAGACTGGGGAGCAGAGAACACTTTTTGTCCAGTGAGGAGTCTCAAAACCTGCAGGTTTCATGCAAAGCAAATGTAAAAAGTTGAGTGCAGATGAAACAGTATTTTATCCTATAGGTATGTTTATAACTGCTTATGTGTAGATATGCTAAGAAATCACTTGTAGGAACTATAAGTATTTTTATGTCGAAGCCCTTATTTAATGTTAACTTTTCAATGATTCTGCTACTTGTGTACATTTTATTAGGGTACTAAACCCTGACAACAGGAACTAGGATTTCTCGCCTATACCCCCAAAAAGCTGCTTTGTACATTCAGGGGAACAAGAAAGCTTCTTTCTGTACAATTTCATTAAAGTAGAACGATACTAATATTCACTGATGTCAGGAAACACACTTCAGTTAGCTATTGAAAACTGTAGAAAGTTAACAACAGTCAGCCAGGATTTGGCATTTAATAAACATCAAGTCAAGTATTTCTCGAGCAGGCACGCCAGAAGCCATAGTACAGAGAGGAAAAAAATACCCAAACTGTGCGGCGTGTCTGAAGAGTTAAGGAAAGAGGTGAGGAAATGATCAAAACAATTATTTACCGTCTTTAAAAACACAAAGAGAAAGGGGATGTGTAAAAGCTTTTTTTTTTCCCTTTCTTTTTTCTTCCCCCCCTCCCCCCCGCCTTCCTCCCTGCCCCTCCATCCAGGAGGGGGGTGTGCAGATGAAGGAAGCTGTAGCCTACTCAACCGAGTCTCAGCTCTGCAAAATGTTCAGCACGGGGGAATGTTTAATATTTCACAGCGACAGCGTTCTTTGCGTTCCTTCGGCGTTCGTACCCCGTCCGATAGCGAGGGGCAGAGCTGGAAAGCCTAAGGACGATTTTGGCCAAAAGCACTTGGCGTTCACACGGAGCTATCATTTTGAGGCCTTTACTGGAGGTGATCAGTGGCAGAACTCAACTCTCCCCTCACCCTAAATTATGCTGCTAGTTTTCTTCTCTCCCTCATCACCTTGGTAGCGGAGCCTCCGTTTCTGTTGGTTGAGGCGCCAGCGTGGGGTGCCGTAGAAGTTAATCTCGAATGTCTCTTGTTAGGAGGAAAAGGCTATCTTGTGGACTTCTCTGCGCTACCTAGGAGCGAGTGGCCTTGCTGTGTGAAATATGGTAGCGAAATACAACATGCTGTGGAAAGAACTGTAAAACCTGTTGCAAATCAACTGAATTTGTTGACTCTGACTTCATCGGAGTTTAAGATGCAAGCTGTGCCGACACTGTTTCTCTTCTCTCTCCGTACTTCTGGGTTTTTCTTTGCTGAGGCGTGTTTCAGAGATCATTTTTCTGTTTGTTTTTTTCTGATAAGTAAATAATGCCAACTCCAGTCCTGCTACTGCAGTTGATGGGCATTGCCTTTTATTAGCACTTGCCATGTACTTTTTGAGGTAAAGCAGCTGCTCAGGATTTTGAAGTCAAGCATAAACGAGGTGCGTTCTGTCACCGTAACTTCTTAATGGAAATACTAGACATGAAACTCTGGCACTTTCTTCATGCGTATACTTGTAAAGATGATTCTCGGTGGTCTGTACAAAAGCATTTTGCCTTTGGTTCTTAATGTAAGATTTATCTTCCTTTTATTTCTGCATTCGCATGCAGCCTTCCCTCCAGAGACTGTTTCTCAGCTATCGTTGGACTTGATGTTTCCAGACAAAACCGAAAGGAATACAGCTGCACCTCTGGCTCTGTCGCCAGATTGCTGCAGCAGCAGAAGGAAGATAGTGATAGGAGTTGTTTTGGCTAACAGCAGTCCTTTGTCAACAGCCACTTCATCCTTTGTTCTTTCTCAGTCGGTCATGGTAGGAAACCTTGTCTACAGCAAAAAGATGAAGATGCTGCGATTGTGGATTAGTCAGCTGTAGATTTCCGCAGTGTTCGTGCTCTTACAGGATGCTCGTTGCCCACTGAGCTCAGAGGAGTCCGGCGTGGCTCCCAGCTTGCCCCTCACTGCAGTCTGTTCTTGACTGAGGTGGATGCTCATCTCGACCTCACTGGCTACTAAGTGCTGCCTAACTTTCAGAAAGATGATAGTAATCAACAATAATGAAAATTACCGTTCTAGCACACCACCTGAGCCCCCCCAAAACACAAAGCCATGTAAATTATACCAACCTTTAGAATGAGTACGGACTTAGAGAAAGTTAGTACAATGCCTGAGATGCAACATAGAGAAATAATCTTCTGTAGCCCTTTCTCCAGCATTGCCGTTCCGATTTACTTTAAACATCTTTTCTGTTGTATCTGCCTGAGGATAGGCACATGAGATTGAGGCGATTTCATTATTAGTTTCTGTAGCTGAAGAACATATTTGTTAACTGTCAGTGCTGCTTCTGAATATCTTCAGTAATGGGATTCCCCTAGGATGAATCAGATATTTGCTGTACCAGAAAGAAACCCTGTTTTGGCAAAATCCAGCTGGTCCTGAATTGGAAATATAGAATGAAAAACACATAGTTTTGTTCGTATTGCAGAGACAGTCCCAAAGGCTGCCAGGCATTCATGAATTCTCATGCATTGTACAAATGTTGTTGTCATTGTCCAGGCTGAGAAAAAAACACCATTAGTGCCAAAAAGATTTACAGTAACTACCATTACACACACAACTGAGTACCCACTTCCTGCCTAGCTAATTACAGAACCTTTGTCTTACTTCAGAGACAGATTCTGTTGTCCTTGTGATGAATCTTGTTAGCACTGTCGCTAGGAAGGCACCCCAAATAGCAGCCTAGAAGTTTAATTTCCCTAATGGTGTTCAATCCCAAGCACTTGGACTGACACCTTTTCTGTTTGAAGAAAATAAAAAAAGATGAAAATGGAAGACATGCTAGGTTGGTTTTTTTTACTATAGATTATTTCAACTCAGAGGTTTGCATCAAGCTGCCGGAAGACAGAATAGACCAACTGATTAAGTTAGCAGGAAAGCTCTGTGTAAAATAATGCTACTAGGGATGATTGAAATGAGAAGAAACAGATCAAGAGCAATAAAAAATGTTTGCATGTTCAGAGAAACATATCTGCAGGTGACTGACGGACTTTCTCTTATTTTTCATTAACTAGAGGATAACTCTCTTCCTTAACTAGACAGTAAAAAAAGGGAGAAAAAGATTGTGTGCGTTGACCTGTTAAGAGTTCTAATGTCAACTTCGTAAATCTTTTAATTCAGGATGTATTTAAAATTGGATATATTCCTCTGAAGCCACATCATATGTATACAAAAACTCAAATACCTCATAGTCAGAAAGCACAGGATTTTAAGCCTAGTTATAATCTATCAGGTTTCAGTGTGTCCTTTAAGTAAATTTCTCTGAAGAGTAAAACTCTTTGCAGGGAAGGAGTCTTCTGTCTTGGTTGTATAATACGTAACATGGTATGTCTTGGGGCCCTTATTTATTGTGAGATTTACGGAAGGAAAAAAATGAGAATTTTAGAGTAAGCTGAAAGTGGGAAGTACAGAAGTATTAGAAATTTCTCTGTTTCCATGAGCATCAAAGTAGACTTTAAGCCTGTTTTCTTCTGTGAACCATAGAAAAGTATTACCACGTTCGTAATGTATCTTCTTGGCATGGAGGAGAGACGGTTGCTAAGGCAGAGGGACTGCATTGAGAAGAACAGGTGGAGCTGGGGAGTTACTTTCCTTAGTCAAGCTAATCCATGACATGCCGTGCCAGTCCCTTAGGGACTGAAGCTGTATAAATTTATGACATTTGACAAAGTATTATTTCGCTCTGAAGAGAGACGGATGGCATTCCTACTGCTTCTGTTTCAAGATTTGTATCTCTGGTTATCCCTTTGGGGGTTCATGAGGTGTGAAATTCAGGTGATTAGAAGCTTGATTCTTGTTTCTCTTTTTTAATTCTTGTTTGAGGCTTGGCAGGGGAGAGGTAAATTGTGCATCTGGATAGAGCGATTCTGGTGCTTCTTTCCAAATACTTCTCCATGTGAGAGAGCATTCACTTCTTCCACTGCCTATGAGTATGTACTGGAGAAGAGGTTAGCTTAACAGTAGCATGAGCGCTAACATATAGTAGTGCCGACTTTTTAAGAAAATTACCACAAATCAATATTGTAATTTATTTTGTAGTGCCTTCCTATAAAATAAAATTTCATTTTTTGTTCCCCTTTTGTCTGTAATATTAAAGGACGTGGTCTTTTTGTTACCACTGAGGTGGAACTGAGACTAACTGTCGGAGTAGCCATAATTTTGCTTCCTTCTTTTACCAGCTTCAGGCTATGTAATATGAGGAGTAGCGTACAGATACCTCTTTTCATGTGTGGAAATGTGTACTCATGGGCACCTTGTGGAAGAGTTTCTTTCTGAGCTCCAGCTTTTGCGCAACTGCTGGCCCAGTGAAGCAGCTCAACTTTGGGGGTGACCAGGGAGGGGCTGAGATGCCATTAGGTGCATAAATCTATTAGTCTGTTGGGAGAGCCTGTTCTGTTGGCAGACGGTACGTGTTCAAATAATGTATTTGTTTACTGCTGGCACGCTTTCCCGGAGGTGTATCAGTTCAGTGAGGTGATGTCATCACCATCACAAATAGTTACTGGGCTTGTGCAGCTACTCCTGTTGTGTTATGGTGCCTGGCTTCTTGCCTAACGTCTGTCTCCTTAGAGTCTGATGCAACAGCCAGGACCTGCCCCCTTGGTCTTGCTGACTCTTTGGATCAGCAGGATGACAGATCAGTCACAGCGCCTCGCATAAGCTATGAGGCCTCCCGGAGAAACGCAACCTTGAAGTCCTTCGTAAAGACGACTTTGTTCGGGCTTTTTGTTTCTGTGCCTAATCATAGGGTATATCCGTTTCAGGGTTCCAACGAACGACTGTCAGTTCGGGTTCTTCACTGCATCTGGTGTTAAAGAGATCGCTTTTGCGGATGATACGGATCATCTGTTTTATGTGATGTGAATCATCCTATGTGATTCTGCATATGAGCCGATGATAAGACTTGAACAGGGTTGAGTTCTGATATTTGGTCATCAATGCAGAATATTAATTGAGGGTGTGGTGTCGTGGGTGGTAAAATATGAGACTTAACACCAGTCTGCTTCAGTGACACAAAGGAAATTGTGGCAAATCAATATTAATTTGGTAAGTATGTTCTTCATCCTGTAGCGTTGGACTTGAGTTCACGAGTCCAGTGCTGCTAATGGAAATAGACTGTTTGGATATCAGATGGAAATCAGTGTCTCAATATCTACTCATGATGAGGTGCTTCTCCCTCATACCTGAACTGAGCTTATTTCTTGTGCAAAACACCTCATGTTTTTCTATGAGTAAAAATGTCCAAAATCCTATGGGTAGTATGCTCATCTTCTGTGTAAATGCATTTGCTTAGCAATCTGCATTATCTCTTTCCTCTCTGTAACCAGTTTGCTAAAGCAGCCAAGTGCAATATATTTCAATACTTTTTATTGTTCCATATATTTATTTATTTACTGCCCAAAAGGTTAGAGGATAATTGTGGTCTCAGATTGCCCTCTGCCTTCTAGGTGGCTTATTTCTTTTGTTAGAATTAGTGGTCCCTAATTGAGCTGCGTGATTTGAAATGTCGTCTTCTAATTTAATCAATATACGTTAACTGTAAGATCTCGAAATGAGCTTGTTTTCTGGAGTAACTTCATTATCTTTATGTTTTCTTTTGTAATCTAACTAATTTATGCTAAATGTCAAGATATTAGGAGGGTGGAAAGATGGAAATTAATACTGTCAGCAAGGGCTCTTTTGCTAGCTTGTAGATGCCATTTTTAACGTGATTGAGTTGAGTTATTACTTGTGCCACTCTGACATCTTCCTGCATGTCCTTGGGTTATGCTTATTTTTCCCTCTAAGGGGGCATGTTTTAAGTATATTTAGCCGTATCTAAGAACTTTTTGAACCTTTCAGGGAAGGTGCTGTTGCTAAATGTCAAAACATGGCAGTGGACGCTTAAATTGTCTCACTGCTAATGAAATTTCCAGCTAGGGAAGTTGATTTATTATGTAGCCGAGTTTTTAATCATGCTGTAATAAAGGCAGCTGTTCAATAAAGACAGTGTCTGTCATCATCATATTGACTTCAAATTTTGAGACCATAACCAAAATCAAATCCTAAATTTCAAAGATAATTTGACCTATAAAGGGGAAGGATATATTTAGAGGTGGAAGCAGTCCATACTACCTGCAGTTATCCTGCCTGTTATGATATACTGCTTAAAATAATATGTTCTAAAGCTCAAGTATCTTTAATTTTTGAGATAAAGGTACAATGTCACTATGCAAGGTCAGCTTTAATGGAGAAGGACTTGCCTTACTGTAGCTGATTACATGGAAAACTCTAAGATGCTAATCCAGTTTCGTGACTGTTGTGTCCAAATCTGAAAGACAGATATTCTGCACATTCGGACGTTTGCAAATGTCAGCTGTAAGTAGATCAGAAATTGATTGCCACTTATCTATGATACTTGCAATGTTTGAAATGCCTATGACTGAAGAGGAAAACAATTTTCTTTATTAAATCTCTTTATCTAATTTGGTGAAATTTGTATCAAGAGCACAATGTTACTATATTTCTCTCCTTTGTGCTTTCACACAGGGGAAAAAAGACCCTTTTTACTATGAAAATTATTTATAAGATCATCTTAAACAGCGGTGTGGCAAAGTGGAGGAAGTTGTGATGCCAGTAACTACTCTTTGAATTCTTGGAACTGGCTAGAGTTGGACTTTATAGGGAACATTTTAATACCCTCAGTTCCTCAGTACATTTAGCAGTTTTGGGGACTAGATGCCATTTTTTTGCAGAACAAAATCTGTTTAACATCTTCAGATAAAGGCCGGAGTTACTCTCTCTGCCACCCAAACACATTGAATTGATTTGTGTTCTCTCTCTGATCAGCCATATACCTTTGATTTCTCTTGTGACGGCAGATAATTTCTGAGAGCTGACACAGCAACCGTCTTGTCTGCAAAGAACTGAGTCACGTATACAATTTTTAAATTATTGTTTTCCTTGACCTTCAAGGTTATATTTTTGGTCTCTATCAAAGTAGTGAGAGGGTGGAGAACAGGCAGTACAGCTTTTGATTTCCTTCAATTGTTTATCCTAATGATAAAATTGTCCTAACATTTGATTTCTATCTTTTCTTTCCATTGCTTCTGGTGGAACAAAAAATAAATAAATTTGCCCTTCTATGGGCTTCATCCTCTAAATAAAGCTTTTATCGTCTTGTAAATGATTACAGCAATTCCCTTTGCTCTTCTTTAAAAGAAAAAAAAAAATCCTAGCAATGTTTAAATCTGTTATCTTCCCGGGGAAGAAACAGACACAAGAATGAAGGTGAATAAGATTTGCCCGCAAGACTGAAATGGGGCATATTTGAGATACTGCAGTTCTCTATGCAAAGGTTTATTAAGTTCCTTTAGGATTCCTAACAATCCAATGGTTTGGTGGACTTCCTTTTAAGTTGTCTGCGGATCTAAAGAGTTGACTTGGTGCTTAATAACTGAATAGGTTTCCAAAGTTGGCTGACACTGTTATAGCAAATTTAGATTAAGCTGTCTGGACAAATATAGAATTAGTTTAAGTTTTTTTAATATCCTTTTCTATGTATTAGAACATCTTTCGGGAGCTTACATGCTAGAAAACCAGGGCTGTCAAATAATGACAGAATACATGTTATAGCTGAGAGGAAAGCGTCCGATTCAAGTTAAAGCTCAAACATCATCTTCCTTAAAAATGCCTTTTCTGATCTGTTTACAAAAGACTTTGGTTCTGCCAGAGGACTGGAAAATTGAGGACTGCGGATTTTAAGATTTTTCCAGCATGGGAACGTATTTCCTTTAGTTGAGACAAACAAGTTGCGTTGGAATGTGTTCATGGTCAGTATCAGCAAGTATAGCATAACTTGGTTATGTCAAGATGAGATATATTTGAGAAAATGAATGTCACTAAAAATACCTGGCTAATAAATTTTGGTGGTGTTGGGTGGATGTGAAAGTAGGCTTTCTTAATGGTGAAGCTGTGTTTATTTAAATGTAAACATGATTTTCTGTGTTTAAAAAATGATTAAAAGTTCATGACTGAAGACAGACTGAAGATAGCAAGAGCAGCGTAAATGGTACAGGTTTTGATTACAGTAGCGTACTGTTTCTTTTTGTAAGATCTACAGCTAGACATTCGTGTGTACCTGCAGCAAGCTCTCATTCAGATAAGGCAATTTGAAGGCAACGGATGACCTTGGGCCTGCTGCCAACTTTAATAATACCAGTCTTGTGGAAAGGGGGGGTTCCTTTTTCACGCCTGTTGGAAACTGCATGGAGTAACAAAGTCTACGCTGCAGGATTGCGCAGGGTTTCTTGTGCTCGTATGCGAATTAGATTGCATACCTATAGCAGTTGATTTTGGCAGCAGCAGAGCTGGTTTGCATGTGTGATTAGTTTTTAGTTTACGCCTCAGGCAGTTATAAGCTGTTTAGAATAATGGGACTTTACCTGAGGTTTTAATGAAACTGGACCACAGAAATCATTGCAGAGCGTTGCTGCGTGTTCATTTCTTCGCTCCACAGAAGTCACTGTGGAACACTGCTCCGTGTTCCTTTCTGCTCAGGAACGCACAGAAGCATTGACAGGCTGTCCGCTCCCACTAACCCCCCTATGGTAGTTGTGAAACACTTGCTGGGGTTGGGTGTTGGGCCTGCAAGGTGGCAGGCAAAGAGTTAGAAATGCTTGTTCTACAAATTAGCTGGTGTATGGGATGAAGCAAATCCCTGTACTGGTCTACGTAAGTTTTCCACATCGGCAAAGTGAGGATACTGCTATGGCAAAACTTCTGTTAAGTATGCAGTTGAGGTTTGCTTAGTAGCGTGCGTGCTATTTTTGAAGATGAAGTGCTGTTTTGTTCATGGTATTAAGTTAGGAGCCAGCCATGGAGATACATAATCAAGAGTGAAATGTTTTTGCCTTAATTTTTGAGTCACTTATGCCCTTCTGTGGAAATCCTCCTGACCTCAAAAGCTCTTTCAGAGATTTCTGAGTTTGTTTTGATATTCTGATGTTCTGTAAAAGCCTCTGGGGAGATAGAGAGGCAGTTCTCGTTCTGAATGGTGTATATTTAAGAGTGGGTGGGGTTTTACTCGCTGATAAGAAAGCAAACCATCTCATGCCCAGTGCAATATCTTGTTTCTGTAATGAATAAAGTAAAGGCTCTAGAGGGAAAAATTAACGTGTAAGCATATATGAGATTGCATCCTAAAATATAGGGTAAACTGTAGACTCTTGCTCTGACATGCTTTGTTAGAGAGTGACTTGTTTTGTTTGCAGGATATGACTTGGAAATGGTGAAAGATAATGCAACTTTTAAGTACTAAAAATGTGCTTTTTAAGAACAATGGAAAGTACGTAATTCTTGACCCACAGAAGGGAGGAGATCACTGAATTAAGCTGAAGGTAGTTGATGCTTTGTGTGTGTGTGTGTGTGTGTATGAGGGAACGAAATCAAAGCCAGGCATGGTGAGCAGCCATGCAAGTGGACCTTGGAATGTTACCAAAAAAGAGGAAAAAAAAGCAGGGAGGCAAAAAGCCGTGGAGTTTCTTTAGGTAGGATGGTTTTAGTATTTTATTGGAGGTGATGAATATGTGACATAATTCATTTTCATTACTGTAGGAGCCAAGATATCTACCAATGCAGCATTTGTTTGTAGTATCTTTCCACCACTGTGTATCTCTATAAACCTTCTGTTTAAAAACAAACAAAGAAAGCAAAACCAAAAACTTCTCAGCCCTCTATCCGCATGGCAATAGTGCCTAGCTTTTTGGGCCAGGATGCATGCATGTCTCCCACTGTGTTAGAGTGGCAAAATATGAAACAAAGAGATCCCTTACTGAAGAACACGTTTTGAGATGAATCTGGCAGGTTGTTGGCTCCAAGGCAAATGGAGACTATCGTTGAGAAATTTGTTTAAGGCACTGCTTGAGTGAAAGCCTCCTTTCTTGCAGCGAGGGTGTTTGAGCAGGAGTACTCTGTGATCACAGCACTGATGACTTTGCCCTGAAAAAAGATGTCCTTTCAAGTAGGCTGTTCTCAGACCATTTACATTCCCCAGGGTCTGGTGTCTCCCAGAGGTTTGGTGGTACAGCTGTGCTGGCACACTTCCTAATGTACTTGTAATGGCAAAAAAACACTTTCTCTGAAGGAAGTTTATTCTGGTTTGACAAGTGAAATGAAATGTAGCAGTAAAAGCATTCTTAGGCATTTACACTGGGCTAGAAATACACATATTTTAAGAGGAAAAAAAGTTGAAATGTGGAGTCATTTCTAATGAACTGGTTGTGAGCCACCTTTCTCTGTATTTCAGGCAAATGTACAGCCCTATACAGAGTGGGGACAGTCAATTCAGGAGGTTGACATCAAATATTGCGTGTCTCCACTCCGGCCTGACTTTAGCCCTTTTTTGGTTTGTGCTGTACAAACATAGGTGGCTCAGCCCCTGACCAGTACATCTCATTAGTCATTGTGAGCACAGATCTAACCCGGAAGGGAAAGAGAAGAAACACGTTTGTGCCATGAGTTATCTAGGTAAACATTCGGTGGTTTCAAATCGGTGAGGTGAAAGACAAGAGTTTAGTGCCAAGGGTTAAATAGCTTCTAAATAGGCATGGAAGAGGCTTTAGGGCAAATCTGTCCTAAAAACTTTCATGGATATAGTATTATCAATCTAGGTTTGCAGTCCCGTTGCAGGATTTTGTATTTGTAATAGGGCCTCATATAGATTCAGTTATAGGGGGAAAATGCTGCTGCTTTTCAGCCTATCTCGTTTTATTCACTGACTCAGGATAAGTGATGGGAGTGCTTTTTGCACGTTAATGAATGCCTGGCCTAAAAACATTGGTCGAAATAATTGTCTTGTCTCCTGCAGGCATCTAGCTTACTACAGGATGCACTTTGAGAGCACCTGGGAGAAGAGAGTGGTCTAGTGTAGCCTTATTTTGGAGGGACCAACACAGGGGCTAGCGAATTGGAGACAATTTAAGGACATTATTGAAGGAGTGGAGAATATAGAAGCTAATGTGGTAGAAAACAGCAAGCAAGCGACTCTCAGTGAAAAAGAACCTACCGTGGTGAAATATGAAGACGGTAGGAATCTGAATTTTACTTGAATGAAGTATGAAAGAAAGAGTTGCTTTTCAGCAGATACAAAATGAGTTCATTAAGCGCTTAAAAGCAGCTCATGTGGAATGGCCACTCTGGACGATGGGAATCAAAAAATGTTGAAGTTCAGTTCTAGTTCTTACATGGTATAGAAGCTCTTAGCACAGGCCTTTCCTGTTTTTGAGCCGTATGTTGGACTTTTATGATTCAAGTTAAGAATGTATAGTTGTGCAAACCCATCAGAAATCGGAAACAAGCTTTGCTTATTTTTTATTACTGAAACTTTAAAATGTTTTTAGATACCTGTGTGTTCTGAAGCTACGTGGCAGCTGCTGGGCCCTGTGCTTCAAGCTGTATATTTTTCAGATAGGAAAACAAACTCTGTGCTTGTTTGTTTCTTTTCCTAATTAGATGCTCCTCAAGTCCATTAAAGAGCTAAGAAAAGACTGTAAAGAGTCAACCAAAATACTTTGTGGTTCCAAGGAAAATCATTTTGAATTTTGTAAGGAGGGGCATAAAAGCAAAAGATAATATTGCAGTGCTGCATTATTTATGGTGCACATAACTATGAAAAGTCTTCTTATGGCGTTAAGACAGCCACAAGATGAACTGGAATGGTACACTTCTGTAACTGGAATGTCTTATATCATCTATAAAGCAGCCATACCAAGCTGAGGCCTGTTTTACGCTCAGATAATGAAGGAAAAACAAACGAGAAAAAGAAAAAAAAATGAAAGTTCGTAGTTTAATAAATCATGCAAAATCTGTAGAAAAACAATTCTGTTGTAATTTAATGTCGGTTCTGCACTTAAATTTTTCGCCACAGTGCTGCATTGTAATAATAAACCTCAGTCATCACTGTCTTTGAACTTATAAGCTGTGATAAGCACTGGAGTATTTATTTCTGCCTTTATGTAAACACTGTGCTGCAAGTGGTTCATGACAGCACTTTAGTGTAAGCAAGCCATGTCATGTGAGGATACTCTAGAAATGCAGGATTTCAAAGCTGCTGACATTCTTGCGCTGAGGGTGCAGAAGTTTGCAGCACACTTAAAGCCAAGGAGCTTCAAGGGGAAGATCAGTTTGAATTTGTTAATTTATCTAAGCCCCTTTGTGCCCGTTAGAAGGACATGCTTCTGTCAAGCTAGTTGTAGTTTCAGCTAAAACGGATTTAAAGTGGGGCAAGATAGTTAAACGTAAGAAAACCAAAATACAGCATGAAATATGTCGCTGACTTTGGAGTTCTTAATAGCATGCAGCTGAGTACATGATTAAACTATATAAGGTGCTACTGACCAAAGCAATTAGTATGTAATTTCATTAATGTTATTAGAGTTGCAGAAACAGTATTTGAGTGTCTTCTCTCTAAGTCAAGATTGTGGGCAATCTGTGACATGTATAACGTGAGGCTAGAAGCAGTGCAATGTTATAGTAGTATGCTATAGCACCACTGCCTGAGTGGATTCGTAACTGCGCGTGAACAGATTTTGAACTGGCTCTGTTAAAAGTGTTAACAAGAAATACATACACGTTGCTTGCGCATTGATATATGCATGCACATGCACTTGTAAATTTTTATGTGTTTATATTTAAGTTTATATAAAAAAATGCTTCATGGGAATGCTAATTTTTTTGTCTGAATTCAACTTTGCAATTCAGTTGTGAGCTTACTTTTACTTGACCAAAAAAAAAAAAAAGATGAATCATTCTTTTTGCCTGGGTTTTTGTGGTTCTGCCTTAAGTTGTTGAAAACCCCTGGCAAGCTCGAGCATACTCTAGTGTTCTAAGTCCCTCTGAAATCTGAAGTGCTGTAGATGATGGCTTTTTAACCCGTGAGGTTTGCAACTCAATGACAAGTGGACTATAAGCCCGGAATGATCAGCAAGACATAGGTAGCTTGTACCCTCAAGAGTAACCATTAATGTTCCTCAGAAGATCATGATGAGTTTTAGAGATTGGCTAGAAGACTCCCACATCAGAGAGCACATGTCTGGAATATGTTCAGCTCTGAAGACAGGTCATCCTCCAAGGCTGGAGTAACATAGCATTGAATGCATATTTCTTCAGTCAAAGAACTGAAGCAATTAAAGCTGGCTACTCACGTGAACTTGCTGCAGTTGTTAATTTAAAAGGCAATCAACAGAAATTCTTTGGAGCTTTAGTTTTTTGAAGCTAAAGGTTTGCAAGTACATTTTGGCCTACCTTACAACTCTGTTCTCATCGTGTGTTACCTCTTTCTAGGTCTTAGCCTTTCTAGGCTAGATCTATAAATACGCTAGCATGTTTTTGGCCGAGGAGTCAGTCTTTACTAGTTTTCTGGGTTATATTCCAGGTCTGAAACAGAACGAGGTGAGCGAGTCGTGTAATCTCTTGTGAGTGTTGATGCATCTTGGGGGAGGAGTGGGGTGAGATATCTTTCTTAATAGAACTTTTTGGGATGATTTCAGAAAATGCCCGCTCAGTGAGGGCTGCCAAGCTATGTCTGTGCTACGTTCAACCAACGTTCCTGATCTGGCTCGGATGCTGGGGGACCAGGGCAGCTATTGAAGGGCCGGTGGGACGGTATAGTCCATAGTTCAGCCTCAGTCACGTTGTGTTCCCCGTCTCTGAGGCGGTGCTAGCGGTCATGTAGGGTTAGGACCGCACCCTGGATGTTGATTTTCTTCATGCTCATGCCTGCCTCTGGGCTTCAAAGGTTCAGTTGTCTGAGGAGCAAAGGACACAGAGAACGTAAGAAATAATTGCATGTTAACAGAGTAACCTTACGGGGTAAGGTTTGTTCGGGTCCTAGCTTCCAGCGCTGTTTCGTACACATGCAAGAAGGGGAGTCTAGGCAAGGGTTTTTAGATCCCTACTGACAAGCCCAGGAAGAGTAGCAGAGGGATTTTTCGAAGAAACAGTATCCTAAATAACTGAACTGGGGATGCACACCTCTTTTAAGATCAGACATGCAGGTCTAATAAGGAAAGCTGGAACATAACTGGCAAGTTCACTTTGACTCATAGGAAACTATGATGAATCTTTTATGTAGCTTACCTGTGGTGCTAGCTTTTAGGTGAATTTCATCCGAACGCATTTCAACTTGTGCGGCTTGCCTGCAGTATGTTAAATGGTGAAGGTTCGTGTTTGGAAAAGATGATTTAAAAAGGAAAGCTGATTTGTTAAGTCTAGAAGAAAAATACATATTTTTCTATTTTTCTTGGGCCTGCATAAATTTAGGCCAATGTGACTGTTCTTCACAGAAGATTAGAGTGATAAATTCAAATTACTTTTTCTTTTGCATCATGGTTGATCTCAAGTGATTGACTCTAAGCAGATCATATCGATTAGATGTATGTTAATGTTTGTTCACATAGTACGATATAAGAGTAGAAGTGTTAGACCATCAAAGAAGCTTTATTATGATTCTCTTCTATATTATTCCCTGCTTCTCTGTTTTTGTTTGACGTTTTTGCTTTTTGTGTTCTCCATATCTGCAGACCTGGTTTCAGCCTCTGTTCATTTATTTATTATTTATTTATTTATTTTAAAGGTCGGTTAACAGGAAATCTTGGTCAGCGTAATGACAGTGGTGAGATGTGCTGCAGAGCTCTTATAAATGACTATTCCGAGAAGCCTTTACCCCTTTATGAGAGTTTGGTTTCTGCATCTGCACAGCAGAATAAGGATGCGTTCAGCAACAGATCCACGCAGCCATTTGGGATGCGAATGCGGCAATATGTTCTGCCATCTGTGAAACCGTGTGACAGGACTGTGGCGTTCCCTCGTAATACAGCAGAAAGGATCTCGTTTTATTACAGCAGCCATTCTTAACAAATTATCCACTCTAATCATTTTGTCTCCTCTCCTGGCAGAGCTGGAGGAGAGGCACTTGTGCTGCACCTGAAGGAATTACTTGATTTCTGAAATGAAAAATAAACTTGCATGAAAGGAGCACCTAAAGTAGACAGTTCAAGGACGAAGTATCTTATGTGCAGGTGGAATTAAGTGCATACCCCAAAACTCTTTTCCTTTAGAAGGACAAAGAAATGTAAGAACAGGTTATATTGAGGTGCTGCCAAGGAACGAAGAGAACGTCTGATGGCGGCCTTCTTCACCTATCAAGCGAAGTTAAAGTAGTAAGGCTTGTTCTTTGTTCTATGTCATTTGCCAGCTTTGAAGGTCTGAAATCTGGGGCTCCTAGGAGGCTTTTCAGTGTAGCTTTAGCAGACTTTGATTATGAATGACTCACCTGTAATTCACTCTTTCGTAGATAACTGGCTGGAATTAAAGTTGGAGTTAGTACTAAACTAGTAAGGCAAGTGGTAAAAGAACCCCAAAGCTGAAGAATTTTTCTTTTTCAGATGGCTACAGTTCTCTTAACTAGGTTCTGACTAGAAGTGCCTTCAGATATGATATATTCCTGTTGTCTTCTTTGTAAGTACATGTGCCAGAGCTAGGTAACTATTATGTGCTGAAAATGCAATCCTTAATTAATTCAGAGGAATAGTTGATTCATTAGTTGTTGTGTGCAACTTTTAAGACTTGTGTTGCATTCTCTTAAACACACTTTCAAAGCCAGCAATAAAACCGTTCAAAGGAAATTTTGAAAATTCCTACTTTAAAGTAGATAGAATTAAAGGTTAGCCCAGGTGTCAATTACTGAGGTAATTTTAATAGCAGTGACTTTTCAGCGTTGGCTCTTAGGATCCATTGCTTCTTGAGGAGAAAAGCTAATGGAATATCTAATCAGGTTAATCCAGCTACCTCTCATTTAAAAGCTTTATTTAAATTAGACTGAATTAGCTTTGAAATGAACCTGGTCTAACGCTTAAGATGCAAGAAACCTGGAAGCGTACAGTGTGCTGCCTGCTGGGTTGGGAGCGCAGAATCCTTTCCGGAGCGGAGAGGTGGCAGAGAGCTCTCTCGCCTTGTTGGCCCAGAGTGGTTCGGCAGCCGACGAGGCGCTGCAGGCTGTGCTTGTAGCCCAGCAGCAGCAGGTTATTGAGGTTATGCACGCAGTTTCCTGCAGCTGGGATAAAGCTTGGGCTTCCTTGGCAGGGCTGAAGTGACTAATCCATGCAGTGTATTTAGATCGATTTGTAAGGATTGTTCAACTGGGATTATTCAGCTGGGCATTATTATGTTTAATCAGGGAAAGAGAACACGGATTCCTTATAGAGAAGCTGTAGAGTCTTTGACTGTGTTTTTAACTTTGCCTCTAATAGCTTAAGACTTCTGAGATACGTGGTAGCTTGAGCTTTTAGTCTGTCTAAATTTTTTTAACTTCTTTTTGGACACTGGCTTATTTATCAGAGTTTTAAATATTTATGTATGTTTGCCTTGCGCTCTGTTTAGTTTTTTCCTCTGACACAGGCAGTGAGAAAAGGAGATTTAAGTAAAACTTAAGAGCAGCATTATGAATAGATATATATATATATATATATATTTATGGGGAAGTAATAGAATAAACTAAAAAAAGATATTTCATTCATGTAAGCATAAGGAAAATACCGAGTATTTTAAAGAAATACAGAATCTGAATAAATATTCACATCAACCTGACCTTCACTGTGTCAAATCACAGTGCACGCTGATACAAGACATTCTTTAAAGTCACTCACCTCTGAGTGTGACTTTTTAATGTAAGATGAGGTCTGCTGAGCGTTTACCATGCGGCCAGCAGACAGTATTTCAATTCATCCATCTGTTGCCATCCAATATTGTGGTTCCTAAGTTCTGACTGGAAGTACCTTAACACGCAGTAGGCGAACACTGTTCCCATCGGTCTCTGTAAATGCAAATTCTGTTCATTTTTGTTATGTGCTACACAGACTAAGAGCAATTCTTCCCATTTTGCTGCTCCACTGGATTCGCCTGCTGTTACCCCAACCATTTCTCTTGAAGAATGAATGACAGTCTTTGGCTAATCGCAATTTTGGAATGTAATGCAGCAGCTTTTCTTCCTGGTTTTACTGTGGGGCATCTAAATAAAGGCATCCAATTAACCTTACCAGGAAGATAAAACACAAACAGAGCGTCTTTGGGGGTTTGTCCCTCTCTGTTCTCCCTTCCTCTTGCCCACCGGGAAAAAAAAAAAAAAGGCCAAGTGTATGGCGCTTACTTGTATTACTTGCACAGTTGTGCCTTAGGCTTTAAGTTTCCCTCTGCTGAGATCTCCCCTTAGGCTGGGAAAATCGGTCAGGTCTGCTCACCATATCTGTGAGGTTTTCACCGATGCACCTACTCTGTCCTCCTCCAGGGCTTTATAAGGATTAGTCTCTTCTGGCTCCGGGTTTGGTCTTGGAAAGAATGCCCCATTGCTTGCATGATACTAGCAAGCGTCTCTTCTCCCATCAATTAATGTTATATTTTTATCCTCTGTGTAACTGAAGCTGTTCTCTCTGTCTTTAAAAACCCAGCCAAACAAAACCTTTCCTGTTGAAGGCTTTCATAGGCTTTTTCTTAAACTAATGCATTAAAAGTAGGCGATATTGTACAGGGGAACCACTGAGCATAACACTTATAGAAAAAAAAAATGCATATCTGTTACTAGTTTCTTGAAAATGGATCTTCTGACTTGATTTTGTAATCATCCCAAGAATGGCAATTTCCCAGAGGTCTACTTAAACTCAGATTCTGCTTTAAGTGGTCTGTTTACTCAGTATAAAGCATTGTTTCTGCAAACATTGGCTGTGCAAAGAGCAATTCAAAAAGCTGACAGTTGCTGGTAATTGCTGTTATCAGGAGCTTTGCCATCAACAGTTCCTGAAACCAAGGGTGTGTAGTGTGTTCACTGAACAGGATTTGGTCATTCCTACTGGATATAACAATGGTTCAACTGGTGTAATATTTGACTTTTAATTCAGATCTTGACCTGACGCTTCTTTTGAGAACGTGCGTTTCTATCACTATTTTAAAGGCTGAAAATTTCAACTTACAAAAAAAAAAGATATTGGAAAGATTGAATTCAGACTTTTTGTTCCTATGGTTGGGGGGAGGGGGAGGGGTTGTATGTGGGTATAGAAAGGGGCCTGGCCATGACTTACATTTAGCTCTTATACTTCTAATAAAGCATGCATATATAAATAGATAGATAAATATAGATATAAAGTCAGCATTCTAGACATTTTAGATATTTTCCTTCCTCTCTCTCATAGCCACATCATTACTACTTGAACATTTATGCTTGAGAATCACCTGAGGACTCAATGGTGATAGTGTGATACCCGCTGGGAACAATCACCTATCCAGACAATGAATGTAAATGCCTTCCAGAAAAAGGCCACCATGACCCATTGCAATTCTTGGATTAGAAATAGGAGCGTGCATTGAGGTTTAGCCGGAGGACACTCAGAGGAGCTTCTGAATGTTGTCTGTGAATAATTTCAGCTTCATCAAAAGGAGAAACTGTTAAAATCTTCATCAGAGGCGCACTTTACCTTAGTGGTTGGTTTGTCTCTGGAGTTAAACAGACAAACAAACCCTCTGAATCATCATCTTCTCTCCACCCCCCCCCCCCGACATACCTAGCTTTCATTGTCTTTGTTCTCTATGGTGACAAGTTACTAGGCATCTGAAATGGGCAGGAGCTGAATTTTTCATTGACTAACCCTTCATTTTTTTTTCCATCAGAATTCTTAGAACTTGTTTTATGTGATGAAGACTAATATGAACGTACAACTGCATTACTTTCTTCTGTAGGACGCCTGTAACCAATTATTCCTGTACTTGTTACGGCTTTGA
Organism: Struthio camelus; assembly: GCF_040807025.1. NCBI lineage: Eukaryota > Metazoa > Chordata > Aves > Struthioniformes > Struthionidae > Struthio > Struthio camelus. Next base: position 65,668,457 of record NC_090943.1, on the reverse strand, counting down.
TTTGCACTAACATCTTTCATGTATAGCTTACTCTTATAGCTGTTACCTAGCAACATTAATTTCGTTCAACTTAGTTTGTGTTCTATTTCAGGATATCTATAAGGTGTGTTTTAAGAATGTTACTGTAGGCCAACCATAAACCTTTAGTACAGAGGTGTTTATGAAGGGAATTCTCTCCAGCACCTATAATTGATGCACTTAGATTTTGTGTTAGCCTTTCCAGTCCTGTTGGCAGAAATGGGAGTAGATGCATGTGGGATTTAAAAATTCCCCAGAGATTAGTGGAGGACTTGCATGTTCCCTCTTGTCTTATCTGTGTGGCATTTCAGTGCACTCAGACATTGTGGATGCCTAAATGAATCTCATGCTCGCTCTTAGACCAGTGTCTCAGCTTTTTGCCTGTCCTTCCATGGTGTGGTCCATTGAGCGTTTTGGAAGCTTTGTGACATTTTGTCACAAAAATGACAACTATGGTTAACAAGCATAGTTCTAGTATAAACTAGAGGATTTCATTGCAGCTGGTGCATGTAGGAAAGGAAAGGAGAGGAAAGGACAGGAATCGACTCTTGGGTTCAGGGCAACTTCTCTAAAGTGTTAGTATGTTCTGCAGTTTCCAGGTTGTCACCTACAGTTCAGAATACAACTACTCTGAACTTGATGGTGTCTGTAGGAGACAAAACTGGGTTTACCCCATCTCCCTTTACTCTAAAAAATAAATAAATAAAATATAAATACAAAAAAAAAAAACCTCAAAACGACTGCCCCCCACCAAGCCCTCCAAAGCTTCCAGGCTTCCACCGTTCAACAAAGGCAATCTTTTAGTTTTTTTTTCTAATTGGCTCCAGCAGGGCACCTGGAAGACAGTGATGAACGCAAGTTTTACAGGTGTTCTCTGTGTTATCTTTCTGCTTTTGTTTGCCTCTCTGTGTGTGTAGTCCTTAAGGTAGGAGGTGAGAGAGCGCATAAATTTGGAGGTGATATTTGGGGAACTGCAAGGTCACTCAGCTATGGCATCTCTTTAGAGGTCACTGTAGTTTTTTTAGGTAAATTGTAAGAATTCTGTTTGGTATCATCCAACTTCTGCTGTACTTTGCTTTCTAAAGAAAGACCTGGCTGCTGCAGCAGTGTTTGAGGGGCTGTCGGTAACGCTTTCAGTGCAGGAGGATTGAAAGTTTGAGTAAGAAATTGATGGCAACAAGTTGAAAGAGATTCTGGAGGGAGGCGAGACATTTGTGTAAATGTACATAGTGTAGTTACAAGTGTAAAGGGAGGAGGGAACAAAGGAAGTTGAGCATTATCTAGAGTGGATTTCTTTGTGCAAATTAAAACTATGTGTTGTTAGCAGTAGTAACTATCTTTCCGAAAAGTTTTAGGGGCTAGAATTTCTTAAAAAAGAAAAAAAAGAAAAAAAGAGAACAACATTTGGACATGGCACTGGAAGGACATGCTGTTAGTACTACCGTGCTTTTCTTTTGCAAAGGATCTGCTTAAAAAAAGGGTTATCATGTAAAAGAAAAGGAGTTTATACGTGGTAGTTGCTGTGGTATCCTTACCTGGGTGGTTACTCTTGATCGTGAAACATGAGATTTCCATGACACCAAAAAGCTTGCAAAGCAGGGTGAGATCACCAATATGAATCAGAATAACTTATGTGCAAGTTCACGAGGTCTCAAACATGACATTGAGCTCGATAGTGCAATTATTTTAGATGCATAGCTGGTCTGTACTTTCTTTTTTCCTACGTTCTGGTGAAGTCCTTCTGTTGGTTTTAATATAAACGTGTTTCTCCTGCATTACCTGCCGTTCCAGCACACAGTGCGTGAGAATGCTGGGACACAAACGACAGTTTGCTCCTTTTCTTTCGTTGTTTCCAGCCGTTGCCCTGCGAGTTAATCAATGTGCATGCGAGGGCCTTTTAAACACTTCAATATCCTACACTGCTTAGCTGAATTTGAGGAAAACCTTATATTGTTATATCTTAGCCTCTTTGTTTCATCAAGCAGGATTTCTAACGTACTTTAGTGAGCCTGATTTTGGGGAACAGCTTAGCAGACTCGATATGTCAGATAGTTGATCAATGCCTGCCTTACTCTAACACCCAACACTGGTTTATATACCTTCTGCTGAGTTTCATATTGTGTCAGACCTGCAGGTAGGGACAGCAAAGTAGTATACCCTTTGTACAAATGTTCTGCTGAGCCCCTAGTAACGTTCACAACAGTCTTTTCTGTGAACGAAGGTAAGGTGTCATGCCAACGATTGAATTCCGAAATGACCAAGCAAGAAGGAAATAATTTATGCACGTGCGTATTCAGTTTAAATAAAAGCCTCCTAAATCACAGCTCGCTTTAAGTCCTACCATGTTTTTCGTAGGGTCTGCAGTTCATAGGGAATATTATGGCAAAAGGAAGGGTGCTTGCTGGGCTGCCATTTAGAGAAATGAAATGTAACCTGGTCTCCAAACCAAAGACAGGATTCTTTCCGTGTTCGGCCTTTTTCAGTAAACAAAAGTTCTGCAGTGTAATGAGTCCCTTGACAGCCATGGAAATACCTACTTTATTCAAGAGGTTGACATAGATGAAACAGAACAGAACTCATTTGGGGATTATATTGTTTTAGAATAAGTGGGATCCTGCTCATTCCTGTTAGCTGAGGTGACACATCGAGGCCAACAACAACCCAAAATAAGTAAACAAAGTAGGATTTAGGGGGATGGAGGCAGAAAGGGAGGAGGCAGAAGGACAAAAAGGACTTGGAGGGCTTTTGCTTAAGCACGGATTAGAGTTTACTGAGGCCTATGTGAGTGGTTATCATCCCCTCTTACAGTATGCCCTCAAATATTTAAATGATATTCAAATGAAGTGCTTTTATTTTTGTGGAACACGGCAGCTTAGCTCACTAGCTCAACAACAGTTTTATAACGAAGTTTTCTCTTCTTTCTTGGCTTGAATGGAACTTTTAAATTTCTTCTTGTAACTGAAATCATGATTTTTTTTGTTTTGTTTTTTTTACTTTACCAAAAATATTGCTTGCAACGTCCAGGAGAACTGTTTGTGAACAAAGCCAAAGTTTAACAGATTGTGGGCAAAGCAGCAAAATGAAGTTCAAACAGCTGCCAGTGCACTTTGGTTCTAGTTTGGGAAAGAAAAAGGCACGCCAGTGTTACTCACTGCCATACTCAAGTATTTTCTTATGGTATAAGAAGGATACAAAACTACCAGCGCCTCCTCCACTAACAAAAGCTTAACCGTTTAAAAAATAATAATTAAAAAAAAGTGTGTAGAGGTATGTTAGAGTGAGGCTTTGCTAGTGCTTTCCTTTAAAAACAGCTTCTAAAAATGAAAGGCTGCTTGTATGTCTCTGCAATAGAAGTGAAGGCCTCTATGCTGTTGGATTCAGGGGGAAAAAAAACAAACCTTAAATACCCACTTGCATACCCCTTGATCTTATTGCAGAATTTCATGCAGATTAAGGAAAATAGCCGTTAGTATCCCTGAAACATGCAGCTGCAAGATTAGCTGGGGAAAGCGGCTGTTGGCTGCCTGCAGCTGCACTTGCCTGCGAAGGTAATTCTTCCTGGTCAGCTGCAAAATTCATGTGGGTGTGCTTTGAGGACCAGCATGACACCATTCTGGCTCAAATCCCAAGGCCAGTTTTGCTGTTAACTAGCTAGCCTGCTCAAAATCAGTTCCAATTAGCTTTTTTCCACTGGAGGATGATCTTGGTGAAGACTGGATCGTGCTGGTTGGTAGAAAAAATACTTTGAAAGATTGTCGTATATCTGACACTTCCCTTTGAATAGTATAACTGCAAATGATTGAAGTGGATCAGAAATCCTGTGCATGGCTTATTTGATTTTTATTTATTTAAGCTCTGTAGAGAGCCGTCAGAAGTAACATGCTGTATTACTTGTCAGGCTGAGACATCTGCTGGCACCTCCAAGGTAGACTGCAGCAGTGAGATTTTCTATTGCAGCATGCTGAAATAAGTATCTCCAAAACATAATGGTATTTAGTAGTAAATACCACTGCATAGAGATGAACCTGTATGAGGCTTAAGATAGTGTGCTTTGTCTTCAGGAAGCTTAAGGATGCGGGCTCCTGCAAAAG